>NC_077224.1:47005666-47605666 GCF_024763615.1 Phlebotomus papatasi
TCCCCTACATCATAAACTGATAGTTTTATGATTTTTTAAAATCTATTTCAGTTAAGAACTTAAGTTTTATGCAAGCTTTCCGTAAGTGTATAACGTACATATTTTGAAGTAGGGCACCTTTCAAAGTGGGGCATATTTGAAATTGGGATTTTTCTCCTATGTTTAAGTGAAACGGAGTCATATCATAATGTAATTCACCTTCTCCATCTGTTTGTGTTTGTGCAACTGAATTATATCACGATAAGGCTAAATTTTATTTAAAAATTAAGTGAAAAATCCCAATTTCAAAGGTGCCCAAATTTCAAAGGTGCCCAAATTTCAAAGGTGCCCACTTCCCCCTAAGTGATCACTCCATCCTCAAAAGACAAAATTTGAAAAGGAATTCCAAACGATCCTCCGAATGCCCAAAGTGGTATAGCGTACCTCCTAAAAGTTATGGTCTCTAGATCCTAGAGGAATTTATATCCATATTGAAGCTTGTATACGAAAAATTGTCAAATACACTGAAAGAAATCCGAAAAAGTTAAAATAACTTTCCGGAAATGTTAATTTTACCCTACATTATTGATCCGAAATCGGTGTAAATATTACCCTTTCTTAGGTGTATTAGGGATTAAAGTTACCCTTTTCATGTTAATTTTACCCTTAATAGGGTGTAAAATTAACATTAAAAAATGTTGATATATTTTTACACCTAAAAAGTGTTAAAATTACGAGGAAAAAAAGTTAATCGCACCTTCTTTTTTTTCTCAGTGTATGGATATAAATTTTACAAGTGGATAAAGGCTATTATGAAAAAATTAAAGAAAGGAAGTAGCGGAACCTCGAACAAAATTCAATAAAAATTGTATTTTAAATTTCACGAGTTTTCTGAAAATCTAGGTAAGAATTTGTAATTAGTACAATAAGAAATTTTACGTTCTACAACGTTGCTGCGAACCATTTTATTCTATCTCGAAGAGAAATGATTTTTGATGTTCTAAAAATTTGGTGCTAACATTGATTACTGTAATTTGCCTCATATCACTGGGAAAAAAACGGAGGTGCGATTAACATTATTTCCTCATAACTTTAACACTTTTTAAGTGTAAAAATATATCAACATTTCTAATGTTAATTTTACACCTTTTTAAGGGTAAAAATGACATGAAAAAGAGTAACTTTAACCCCTAATACACCTAAAAAGCATAATATTTACACCTATTTCGGATCAATAGTGCAGGGTGAAATTAACATTTCCGGAATGTTATTTTAACTTTTTCGGATTTCTCCCAGTGATTGATTCGATTTAATAGGGCAAACTTGAATGAAACAATTTACCTATTTTTGATAATCCTATCCTGTCAAAACAGGAACCATTTCACAGACTATTTTCGTCTATTTGAAGAGAAAAGGCAATTTTAAGCCATTTTACAAAATATGTATGCGTAGTTGGCAAAAAAATCCCTTCGCTTGATTAGAAAAAGCGAGAAAGTTGAACTGATGATCATAAGATTTGAGGATAAATCAATCTAGAATCTTTCCACTTTTTACACTCAATCCCGGCATTATGCACTTCGGGATTACGCACGTACAATTATGCAGGTTTGCTTACCACAGGGAGTGAATTTGTAAAAACATTTTTGAAATATGTCTCAATTTATAATATACTAATTTGTGACGCGAAAAATTTGAAAACACTAAGGGAAAGCGCACAAACTTCGGCTTCGGGACAATTCAGTTTTTTCTTTATGTTCCATATGGATTTTACACATAGTTCTTTTCTGGAAATTTGAGGCATTGGATCAGTTATTAAAATATAATATTACAAAGGGCCAAAATAATTTAAAACACATTGAAAAAATGATTTATGCGAAGCTTCAGTCGTCCGAAGGTAGCGCACTTTCCCCTATGCTTATTTTTCACAATAATGCCCAACACACAATAACTTTTGTTTGTAAATATGTTTTCAAAATTTTCTATGAGAGAAAACGAGATAACTAGATCCCTGTTTCATTCACTCTCATTGAAATGTCAAAAACATGTTTACAAAATAAAAGTTATTGTGCACTGGTCATAAAGCTTAAATTTCTTTTATTAAGGTGAAATTTTGAAATATTCTAACGATTTATTGAAGAACTCTAGCCAATAAGTATTGTTTGTTAATGCATTTCATTTAAACAGTGTAATATTTTAGTCTGACTACTTTTACTTCGTACGAAATTCGCTCTACGGAAGATTTATTTAAACGAAATCTCCTGCGGGTATGCAAATTTTCTCGATGCATAATGCCATTTTGCGTGTTTTTTTTTTTGATCCCGAAAATATGCAATGTGCATAATCTCGAGACCCTGTGTAATACCGTGCCTGTTTGAGACACTTTATCTTGAGCACTGCACTGAAGAGAAAAGTATTCAGAAAATCTGAACAGGGAAAAGCGCGCTAACTTCGGACGATTTATGATTCGTACAAATCATTTTACCGAAGGAAAACCTTCTGAACTTCACCACAAATCACAAGACTGCTAGAAAAACAATCAATCTGTCACATTTTTTGTAAGATTCTTTCCACACTGAGTTTTACACCGCAATTTAAATTCAAATTATACCTAAAATTTAACGGTCTTTGTGTTAATACATCCTAAAATTAATAAATATTTGAAAGCAAAATGAATTCATTGACTATCCGAAGATAACATACATAATTTTAATTAATTTATTTCCATGGCCGAAATTACACTCAAAGTGGCCGAAATTAGAAGCTGGCTGAAATTTGGCACACTTTCCCTAAAATTTGAATCTGCGATCTCTTTTATCTATTAAGATATTGAATAGGGTAAGTGTGCCAAATTCCGGCCAGCTTGCAAATCCGGCCACCTTTTTTGTTCCTCGAATTTTCATGAATTTTTAGTTTTTACATACTCTAGAGATTATACAATGCAAAAGAATAACAAAAAATGTAGCTTCGACAAACGAGATGACGTAAAAAAGACATTTGAAGAATTTCCGAAGAGCAAGGAACTATGAGAATGAAGGTGGCCGAAATAGGGCACCAAAGCTATGTCTACATTTTTATTCATTTTAAAATGTATTAAGAATGATTTTAGAGTAAATAAAGACAATGAACGGTTTACAAGGCTCCAAGCAACATTCCTTAAGAAGAAGGAATAAAAAATCAATTTTTTATTAAAAATATTACATTTCAAACTTGAGACTTTGGCGCTTGCATGCAACTATGCCGAAATTTGGCACACTTACCCTATTTGATTTAAATTTTCGACTTATCACATTTTTCCCCTATTAACTCTCTTTTGGAATTATTATAGCGATGAAGACGGAAAATATTACGAAAAACAAACACAATTTTCTATGAAAAAATAATAATATTGAGAAATGAGAAAATAATTGTATATCTTTATTGTAAATAGAGATCCTTTACTTAAATAATCATTCTCTTAAAAATACATTTGCAAAAATGGTAAAAGGAAGTCATTGGGAAAGCGACAAAAAAATACCATTAGAAATGAGAGAACAAGGAAAAGACAATTTACCACATCCGGAAATTTAATTCATTTTCTTTTTTTCTCATGATACAATATGTATACTTTTTAAGTTTAGAAGATATTTTACAAACCGTCATTTTTTTTTATTCTTCATCCAATTGGGTGGCGTTTTTTACTTGGGCTCTTTCACGTGTCTCTGCCACAAATTGAAATAAATTAGTGATCCTTCTGTTCTTGCTCCGCTTCCTCGAGCCATTTAGCCTTTAAACTTTGCCAGTTGTCGATGCTGAGGGGCCTGAGAGGGGTCTTCAAGTAATTGTATGTGTCTTTTAAATCAAATTTCCGTTGTCGCATGAGATCAGAAATCACATTATTCCAGTCAGGAGGGACCCTTAGTCTATAATTTCATCAATTAATGCTATATAATGACCAATAATTTCATGCACATTTTGTCTCTCACTCTCTCAGGATCATTTTCCTCTCGCTCATCTACTTTGGCGGCATTTAGTTAGTTGTGTGTTGAGGCAAAAAAGGAATTGGGAAATAAAATAAAATAGATGTACAACGAAAATGATTGCTAAATTAGTCTTATGGACAAAAATGATGGGTGGGAAAAAGAGAAGTGAAGTTATGATAAAATTGAAGAAGAAGAAAAAATATCCTTGAATTGAGGAAAATACAATGTTGATGAGAATAAGGGGGTAAATATCGAAATTGAAAAACAATTTTGTTGGAGAAAGAGGAGCAGACAAAAAAAAAATTGTGTCCAAAAAATTGATATTGAGAAAGACTACATAATATAGAATGAATTTGATGTTATAGAATTGGGAAAAAAAAGGAAAGCATAACACGCGAAGGTTTTTTGTTGTTTTTATTGATGAATCTCATAATTGCAAATTGGATTTATATACACTGTCAAGAAAAATGATGAACGTTTGAAAATACTTCCCAGCACGATTCTAGGGGTTCCTCCTGAGCCACTCACTCTGTTTTGGCCCTTGACAAAAATCACCAATTGACTTGCGATTTTAATCAATTATTTCTTGCACGTGCCGCTATGCTTAAAATATTCATTAAATAGCATGGAAATTTCTTTGACGCTACTCTCACACGAGTAAACAAGACGGAGGAGTTGGGAAAAAGGGTGAAAAAAAGGCGACTTAACATTGTTCAATTTGCATTTCTATACCAGTCAGGCGCAGACGATATGGAGGAAAAAAAAGCGTGGTGTATTAAATTGCAAATTTCATTGATGGGAATTTGCATGATTAAATTCCACAAATTGCAAATAATTGAAGACAACAGGATTCAATTTGATTATCTCACAACACTGCGGCATGTATTTTGCAACAGTGTGAAAGAATTGGTTTTTCTCTCAATACTTTTTGGTATTTTGGATCAATTTTGAGGCTCCCAATATTGCGCAGAGGTCGTTCTCTTTTGCTAATTTGACGCTAAGCCAAGGGGATAACATCTAAAAAAGATTTTGTGCATTGCCATATAAAGGCTATGAACCTAATACAGGCTTTAGACCTAAAGCTTAACCCTTTAACGACGAGACACTTTTTACGGACTGAAAATCAACAATAAAAATTAAACTGAGAAACATAATCAATGAGACTATTTACACCGCCGCATTAGATTGGGATTGAACTGTTCCAAAATCGGATTTCAGATAATTAAGTCTTAATCTAAGGCAGTAATCTAAACGATTTCATTAAGGTCATTTAAACTGTCGTATTAGATTCATACTGAGTTGTCCCAAAAACCGATCTTGGGACAATTTAATCTCAATCCAATCCGGCGGTGTAAATTGCCTCAATGATAAGTCTTACATCTAACCTTGAAAAGTCCAATAGAGTCTGATTCGGTGTATTTTGTGCTTCTATGAACGATAGGGACAAAAATAGCCCAAAAATTTAAGTAATTTTTCTGACAATACCAATGAATAATATTGTATTTTTCGCTTTAATGAAAAATATTACGTATGAGTATTGTAGTTTTTATTCCCAAAAGGGTTTTGCTTAAAAAAATTGGAAGTATAAAAAATAAATAAAATCAATTATGAATTTGAGAATTTTAAAATTCGCCATTTTTGAGCTTAAATATTTACTACATATCAAATGGCCAGAGACTTGCAAATAATATTGCAGATTCCTTCAACCTTATACTTTACAATTATGTACAGACATAAGAAAAAAACCTTTAGGTAGTCAGGAAAAATTATTATCTTTATGGGACACCGGTGTTCCAACCGTCCTTAAAGGGTTAATAGCTCTATTTTCTTAACAATTATGTTTTTTGGGAATAGTTTAATTAAGGATTGAATAATTAAGGCTTAATGACCTGTTAGGTTCTGAAAAATCAGTAAAATTGATTGCAATTTAGGACTTTGAGGCCTTCCAAGGCTAAAGCTAAACCTCTAGTCTGAAGACCACTTAAGGCTAAGCCAGATGGCTTGACTGCTCTAATTTCTTATCAGCCAAGATTTTTTGAAAAAAATAACTTGAAATTGGATCAGTAAGTGTATATAATGTATTAGATTCGGAAAACAAATAAAATTGGTTGTTATATGCGGTTTTAAGATCTTCGGCAACTGGGCTAAACCTCAAGTCTGAAAAAACGCCTTATATTTAAATTTCGAACGTTAGTATTTTTGCTGCTTTGTGGTGAATACTAGGGAGTTGGGAGCCAGGAAAATGGATCTAGGGCTTCCTGCTGTTCCTGAATTATGTTCTTCTCTCCTTCCCCGATATTTGAAAGAAGACACTGTTGTGAATCCCAAATAGACTCTGGATGATCTTCAAAAAAGAGGATCAGGTAGAGGAAGATTACGTGAAGAAACTCTAATTCCTGATTCCAAACTTTCGGTGTAATGATAGTTTGGGCTGATCCCTTCATCCAAATTTTAGGGACTGAATATTTTCGAGGATAATTCGAAGTCTATTTAGGACTTTAGATGCTCATTGATCAGAGGCAATAGCGACACTGACTTGCACGATCAATTTTACTCTTCATAAGATTTCTACATAAACATAGAACTGCTCAACATTATTCCCATCAAGGATTCATTGCAATTTGAAGACTCTTAAACATCTCTTAACACCAGAATGATTTATTTATCCGGAATTAGTATTCAGAGATCAATTAGAGCACCGAATACGACAAATTTACTTCATACTTAAAGGAAATCCAGGCTAAATTAGTCCAAGACTAAAATAACAGTAAGATATTTCTACTTTGTCCCTTAGGGAGAAGTGGGGCACCTTTGAATTGGAGTACCTTTAAAATAGAACTTTTTCTAATACTATAATAAAATGAAACTAGGCCTAACGATGATATAATTGTGAAGCTAAATTGCATTATGATAAGGCTGAGTTCCATTTAAAAATAAAAGGAAAAATTCTGTTTTAAAGGTGTCCCAATTCAAAGGTGCCCCACTTACCCCTAATTGCGCAAACCCCGATTTAATTAAAATTTATTCAAGCATTTTTTTCATAAATTAATGTAAAGCTTTATTGCCATCTAATTTAGTCCCTATCTTCTCTTTTTTCTATAAGACCACTATGTAATTCCTGTCTTAGAGTCACTGAGGTCAAAACACTAAAGTGATACATAATTTATAAGTTTTTGATTTATGCCAAATGCGATATATGTACTTCTAACCAATTGCTGTTATTCATATTAAATAAAATTAAAAATAATAAAATTATAAATATTAAAAATTCATTATAATAAGTTATAATTAAAATATTAAGTATAATTTGAAAATTCAACTATTAACTCAATTTGGAGCTTTAACACTTAAATAGAAGGAATCACACCTAATATCGGACAGAGAAATCTTTGTTTTTATTTGTATATATTTTTATTTATTTATAAGTTTTACCAAATAATCGAATTTGTTGCATGTTTAAAGAATTTAAAGAGTTCTTCGTTGTAGTAAAATATTAAGAAAGAAATTGGGGTAAAATACATTTCCAGACTTTAAAAATTAATAATTTTAATTAAGTTTTAGCAAAACAAAATTAAAAGGTTTTTACCGTTTTTACCCTTGCTGCAGTTGCAGTCATTCTGCATATATTTTGTAATTTTTGAAAAATGTGAATTTCATTGATAATGTTGACAATTATACAAGAGAATTGTGTAACACACTAACGAGCTCGTAATAATTTGTCCCCTTTTCACAAAATTTTTGTAATTTCATGCCATTGTTCGTTTTCCATATAGGACCAAAATATTATATTATTAAGACCAAAATCACCAAAATATTGCAAAGTATTATGAAAAATTTGGCTATTTCTATACTGATATTTATTATAATAATTATATTTTCATTATTGAATAAATTAATAATAAATAATAATAATAGTTGGTATACAAATAACAAACTTTTTTCTTGATATTTTGCCATTTGTTCGTACACTTTTGTTTGTTTGGCAAAAATTTACGAACACGTAACAAAATATGATGATAAATTTGGCTCTTCACGAATATTTACAAATGTTCCTAAAATTACAAACATGTTCGACAAGAAATCATATTACGATTAAGCTTTTTGTTTAGTTTCAAATTTCCAAAATTTTAAAATCTTTGGGATTTTTTATTACTCGAACTCCACAGAGGGAGCAGTGTATATAATCCCTCGATTTTGAGTTAGATATTTATTGCGAATCCTTACCACCTAAGCGGTCGTATTTTGGTATAATCTTGTAAATCTGAAGTTTCAAGTTTTTTGGCGTTACGCTGTTTGTTCGTCTGTGCGTCTGTGCGTCCGGCTGTCATCATATTTAGAGACCAAATAGTAAGAAATAGCGGCGTAGGATCTTCGGGGGACCCTCCATAAATTGACCTAAGGATCGTTCATTTGCCCCTCATTTTCCTTCTACACCTCGCAATCCCAAAAGCAAGAAGAAAGCAAAAAGAGACAAATATTTCTAAATATCGTTCATGGAATCATTCTAGGTAAACAGTTTTTCAAGGTCAAACGTTAAAAAGGTTCTAGAGAACACATTTATCAACAGAATGACGTCATGTTTGGGATTGTTGGAAAGGTCTTAGAATTCCTGATAAAACTGAACCGGTTCCAATTGGTTTTGAACCGGTATCGAACCGGTTAATTACCGATAACTAATTTTTATCCGAAATTCAATTATATTACTCCGAAGTTATTTTGAGCAATGATTTGAATAATTTATAAATCGGTTCAAAAAATTGGTTGAGAACCAGTCAACGGTAAATGATGTGGAAATATTTTTGAGGTATAGCATCTAATACTTCGGAAAGCGTGGGACGGTTTACCGTCCTTTTTTTATGGAAAATATTGTTAAATGAGTAAGAATTAATTTCATGTATTAAGAAGTTTGTATTTAAAAATAAAAATTTACGATTAGAATTAAGAAATGAATCTCATTTAATTAAATAACATAAGTATGGTTTATTTAATTGCAATTACAACGTAACTTTCTTTAAAAATTAAATTTTATATTCTGCTTTGTTTCAGGTAATCTTTACTGCTTTTATTTATACTTCTCGCCTCCCTCTTGTTTATTTCCTTTACCAAAGAACCTTGAAAAAATATAAGTTTTTGTAAATATAGGTACTTAATACTCTAAGAGTACATTAATTTTCCAACTTACTTTTATGTTCTTCAAGATTGTTTATATTATGTGCCCCCTGGTTTTCATATTAGGCATTTTTTTTAGTCCCAGGGAAAAAGGGGCGTCTTTTTAATTTTGTATCTTCTTCTCTGTTGGTTCCTTTCTTCTTCAACAGTGAGCACAAGCAAAAAGCCAGTAATCTTATCTGATGATTCGATTATACAATTTTTCGCAAGGGGTATTCTGTGTGTGTGGTTATGCGAAACCTATGTTTAACACTTATTTTGTCATAATTAAGAAGATACAGCGATGATGTCGGAAAGGAAATGGGATATTTATTGGTTGATTGACAATTTTCCCGAAATATTGAAGAAATCTCTTCTCACCATTAATTTGCTAGATTGTTTCTTTTCGATTTTGCTGTGTTGTTTTTCTTTTTTTCTCTCTATTGAGCCTCATCTGAACACCTCAATTGTTGATAAAAATCACAGTAATTTGCTCAATGCAATTTGTATTAATGCAAACTGTTCGGCAGAATAAATTTATTTCACTTCAATGGAAGTCATTACAATGGCAATAATCTCTGACTGAGTCAAACAGTATGGGAGAGAGTAAGAAGATTGCAAGAAGATGGCATTACAGTGAAAAAGCAAGAGCAGATAAATAAGGCGGTAAATTTGTATTTAATTTACACAAAGTTGTGTATTATATTGTAAAAAAAAGGCATGATCTATAAGTGAGTTAAGAGATGAAAAATTCCGTTGAAGTAATTTCATTAATTATCGCCGTTAGGATAAATTGTTGTATAGATGAGGCACTTCTTTTAGAGAGATGTATATCATCTTTATGTCTGTTGCAAATATTACACATGCACATCACGTTAGCAATAAATGCAAATGTAACTGAAACAGAGCCATAGAAACTAGATAAAGTGGTTGAGGAAAAAAAAAGCTCAGTAGATAGAGATGTGATTAAATAGGAGTACAATTAGCTGCTTTTGAGAAATAATTAACTACTAACAATTTGTTAGAATATTCAACAGTGGCTCGTGAGGTAAAACCATTAAAAAAGAGATCCACAGAGACAACAAAATGTATACCATTGTGTGCAATTTTCGCAAATGAGTTCAATGAGAAATATTTTTCATTTTTTTCTTATTTTTTTTTCTCTCGATAGGTTTGGTTCCAGAATCGCAGGGCCAAGTGGCGGAAGCAGGAAAAAGTCGGACCTCAGGGACATCCCTATAATCCCTACTTGAGTGGTGGAGCATCCATTCCTTCAGCAACTTCAGTGGCACCATCGTTGCCACCGAATCCTTTCACACATCTGGGCTTCAATCTGCGGAAGCCCTTCGATGCTGCCAGTTTGGCCGCCTTTCGGTATCCTCACCTCACGGGCGGTCCAGTGATTCCTCCGGGCTACCTTCACCAGTTCCACAGGTGAGAACTTATTAGTTTCAAAATAACAGGGACCCATCAAGCCTAATAAAAAGTGAAGCTAATTTTCACTTTTTCTTGTAAAAGATTTGCAGATATTGCACCGCGTCTTAAACAAATTTGCTCGTAGTTCTTGTATTACTTCAGCGAACATTCTAAAATATGTATTTTTAAGTAGCTTTTAATCCACAATTTCGAAATATATCAGACTAATAAGTCAATTCTTTTTAGGAAAAAACTTGCCAATAGTCTTCAGTTCCTCTATGCAAAAACGTATGGAAAAATGAAATGTCGATAGGCCCCTGCAAAATAACCTCTATCTCTTTGAATAGGGGAAAGTGACCATGCTTGATACGATCCAAGCTTGATAATAACTATTTTTTTCCTACGTTAATCAATAATTATGACTCACAGCAATATATTTTAATAGCTGGTCCTAAGCCTCACATTTCTTAAAAAAAATAGGATCCCAGCTCTTTTTCCCTAGTTTCAGGAAGCAAAAATTAAAAATGGGTCCAAAACTGTAATTTCGATACATGATATTTCATAAGTATTTCTTAATTAATGTCGCTGTTCAGGAAAACTACTATCATAGGCATCTAGAGGGTTCATCAGTATTAATATTTATGTAAAAATATTTTTACTTGGGGACACTGTTTTTGATGGTGGTGACAAATTCATAAATTCTACCTGTGTCCATCCTATATTTTAAGAAGGGTCCATGAATGATAATTTAAATGTGGCAACTCTATCATTAGATGTGATTCTTTCATAATTACACCTATTGTAATCCTCCAATTTTATCGACAATTGACATAGCCTTCAACCCTGTTGCCTGAATTTTAAGGTTGCAGAATGACATTTTCATGGACTCAAAGTGAAAAAATAGTTTTCGCTAGCGCCCTAATGTCATAAAAACATGGCTTAAAAAAATTAGATAAAAGCAATTTTAAAACTAATAACCAGTCGTACAAACGATTTAAGCAGATAGATTAGAGTTCCGTTTAAATATTGATGTGCATTTTTTTGTATCCGGTGAGATTTTTACAGTGAAAATGGGCCTCCGAATTATCGAATCAATCATTATACAGGAAGGCCCCGGATCCAACTTGTATAAAAATCATCACTGAATTTCCATTTTCTTCTTGAAGAAAATCTAAGATTTTTCAGGAACTATTTGAGGTGGGATTATGAACCTAATAAGTGAGACACTTTTTTGTCATAGTGGAAGAATCGCTTCGGTCTGTGTGATACTCAGAAAATAATCACAAACCTTGGACATCATTTTACAGTATCAAGCATGGTCACTTTCCCCTACTAGCTATATAAAAATCAAATTAGAAAGTCTCTTAAATTCCAATATTCTAGCAAGAATCGACTTGTCAGAATATAAGTCAAATAAGTCGAAAGATTTTTTTCAAAATTCGTTTTTTCGCTTTTCGGGTACTCCTCTGCCTTCCCAGTGAATATTATTCCGGAAAGCTAATTATTCCCAATCTATAGGGGGAAGTGGGACACCTTTGAAAGTGGGATACCTTTGAAATTGGGATTTTTCACCTATTTTTAAATAAAACTGAGTCTTATCGTGATGTAATTTAGCTGCACAAATAGATAAATAGACTGAGAAGCTAAATTGCGTTATGATATGGCTAAATTCAATTTAAAACTAGGAGAAAAATTCCAACTTCAAAAGTGCCCCATTTTCAAAGGCGCTCCACTTCCCCTCAGGGGTATCAAATCTTAAAAATCCTGTACTCAGCATATAAAATTTCACTTTTGAAATCGCTCTCCTGTAAAGTTGGACATTTGCGACGACTTATTCGTTTTATATTCTGAGCCTTCGAAATAATGAATATTTTTGTTTTAAAATATATTTTGTATCTTAAGGATCAAGAAAAGGAAATTTATGCAAAGAACTTCTAATCACTGACCCTAAACTTTCAGTGTATGATAGTTTATACAGAATACAGAGATGTTCAAAAGAACCGTTGAAACCGAATAAACGTCAAAATAAATTTATTCTGGTAGCGTTTTGACCATTGACGTACGTGTTTCATTTGACGTTTATTCGGTTTCAACGGTTCTTGCACGCCTCTGGTTTATAGAGTAACTGTGCCAAATTTCGGCATAGTTGCATGCAAGTGCCAAAGTCTTAAGTTTTAAACTTAATTTTTTTTAATACAAATTGATTTTTTGTTGTTTTTTAAGCTTGGAACCATGTAGACAGTTTATCGTTTTTATTTTCTTAAAAATAATTCTCGATTGATTTTAAAATGAATAAAAATGTAGAAATAGCTTTGGTGGTATATTTCAGCCACCTTCATTCTCATAGTTCCTTGCCTTTCCGGAATTCTTCCAGAATCTTTTACACATCGTCTCGTTTGTCGAAGCGATATTTTCTGTTTTTCTTTTACATTGCTTTACCTCTAGTGTATGCAAAAAGTAAAAATTCATGGAAATTTGAGGAACAAAAAACTGGCCGAAATTGCAAGCTTGTCGAAATTTGGTACACTTACCCTATTGATCCTTTACTGCAGAATATTAAGGGCTAAATAAACTCGAAGATTAAAATTCGAGTCTATTTGGGGCTTTAGAGACTATACTGACCTGAAAATTACCTGAGAGACGGCTTAGTGAAAAAGTGATGAAAATGTAGTTTTGTCATTATTGAATTGCATTAATTGCAATAATTATCGTCATTTAATTAATAATAATAAGAATAATTATCATTATTTATATTATTACAATTTTCCTAAACGGTCTCTCAATATTCTAAATATCTGGGCTATATTGGCCTTTAGGGCGAATTCTAAAACTTTTGGCTTTGTCAAGCTTGTTAGATAATTTTGATTTTTTGAATCAAATGAAACAAATTTCTTTTGATACAAACCGAGTAATTTTTAAATATACTTTTCTAGACTTAAAAAAACCTTGTAGGGTAGCATGAGGTAACGGCTAAATGCTTATAGACATTATTCACGTTACAAAATCCTTCTTACTTAGACATTGATTATTTGGAAACATACAGAACATTTTATATACACAAAAAAAAGTATTTCGAAAAATTGTTCGTAAATGTTTGTGAATTCCTACTGGGGACTTACGAAATGTTCGTAAATCATATAACACACTAAAAGTTTATAAACATTGTTTATAAAATGATCACTTGATAAAGGGACAGATAATCCTAACCGGCTTATGTAGGTGAGATTCTTAACGTGAGCTAACTCGGAGTGCATGCAAATTCGATTTGGAGCTGAAGTTGGGAGACGCCATTCAGTTATCTTGAATCAAATTCGTGAAATTATACAAATTTTGTATTTAAACCAAAATATCAAAGATTTGGATGGAGTGACAGAAAAGTGATATATGGGTGAAATGTAGACCAGAATGTACTCTATAATTTTCCTATAGAACATGATCTCATCGATTACTCAGAAGCCAAGATAAGCGAGGTTTTTTGTTTCTTAACTCGTTTTTTCATCCAGAGTTCCCCAAGTAGTCATTTGTTGAACTTCAACTATATTAAAGAATTGTTGTCTTTTGTGGGACTTTCCATTTAAAACCCTATTTTAAGTGTCTTGGTGGAGTAGAGGCAGTCAAATTGGCATCTGAGTGATTTCAAAGCGTTATTATGGGAAAAATCAATTTTTTCACACTTAAACGGCAAAATCGAAGTGATAGCGTAGTCTGAGCGGAAAATGATGTATGGACGAAATGTAGAGACAAATGTGTTCTACAATTATGTTGAAGTAATCATCAAAATCGGTTCAGCGACAGTCGAGATAATTGAGGTTATGTGATATTGAAATTGGTTTTTCGACTGTTGCTGAACCGATTTTGATGATTACTTCAACATAATTGTAGAGGACATTTGTCTCTACATTTCGTCCATACATCATTTTCCGCTCAGACTACGCTATCACTCCGATTTTGCCGTTTAAGTGTGAAAAAATTGATTTTTCCCAAAATAACGCTTTGAAATCACTCAGATGCAAAAAGTCACCATAGATGGCAATTTTTCCAAAATGGTGCAAATGCGCACTGTGGTTAAAACAGAACCGGAGATATGAGGGGTCAAAGTTCACTGCCTCTACCGTTTAAGTGTGAAAAAATTGATTTTTCCCAAAATAACGCTTTGACCAGATGCCAATTTGACTGCCTCTACTTTAAAATAGGGTTTTAAATGGAAAGTCCCACAAAATACAACAATTCTTTGATATAGTTGAAGTTCAACAAATGACTACTTGGGGAACTCTGGATGAAAAAACAAGTTAAGAAACAAAAAACCTCGCTTATCTTGGCTTCTGAGTAATCGATGAGATCATGTTCTATAGGAAAATTATAGAGTACATTCTGGTCTACATTTCACCCATATATCACTTTTCTGCCAGTTCATCCAAATCCTTGATATTTTGGTTTAAATACAAAATTTGTATAATTTCACGAATTTGATTCAAGATAACCGAATGGCGTCTCCCAACTTCAGCTCTAAATCGAATTTGCATGCACTCCGAGTTAGCTCACGTTAAGAATCTCACCTACATAAGCCGGTTAGGATTATCTGTCCCTTTATTTTGGACACTATTTTGTTTTATTTAGAAGAAATCTTTCGAATTACGAGTAGTCAAAATAGAGTATAATTTAATTTTTGGGTAAAAAAGAGAGAAAAAAATGATTTTTTCTATGTTTGTACTCAAAACACTATGTCAATCTTTTAGGTTTTAATTCGTTTTGAATACATATACCGCTAAGATATTCATCATATTTCTTCTCCTTAAAATGATACGAACAATTCAATATAGTTGATTATTTTAAGGTCACCAAGACTTTATAAAAGTTTTTATTACCTATTTTTCTAACATCAATCACTTATACTTAAGAGTGCCTAAGACTTATACTTAAGAGTACTTAAGAGGACCATTATTTTAAACGAAATTTACATTTAATACCGGCTTCAGATCTAAGGTTTAGCTATGGCTTAATTACTCTAATTTGTACTTAGAAATTATACTTAGAATTGGATTATTAAAGATAAATGACCTATAAGGCTCTCAAAAGATAATAAAATTACTCGCTATTTAGGATTTTGAGACCCTCTGGAACTGGGCTAAACCTTAAGGCATAGTCATATGGCTTAACTTCTATAAATTCTTATCAGTTAAGATTATTTGGAAAATTTTGACTTCGTATTGGATACTTAGAATAAATGATAAAATAAATTATGAAAAAACTAATTAAATTTTTATTGTTTAAGATTTTTGAGAAGTCCAGAAACTGGAGACAAATACGGCCTTCAGACCTAAGACTTAGCTATCTGGCTTAACTCCTTTAATTCCTCATCAAGCTTGATTTTTTAGGAAATTGTTGTTTAGGATTGAATATTAAGGGCAAATGATTCATTAGATTTAGAAAAATTAATAAAATTGCTTGTTATTAAGATTTTTGAGACTTTCGGGAACTGGGCTGAACCTCCAGTCTGAAGCCGGCATAAACCTTTTTTGTCTGAAGACTGTTTTATTTTTAGATAGTTTTATTATTAGGAATGCCCTATCATTTCAATTATAAACGAATATGTTTAATAGGTTTTATTCTGCTATTTTAGGACAATATTGTCCTTCCGGTGAGCGTCGCAAGGTGATTTAAACCAACGACGCTCACCGTAAGGACAATTTTGTCCAAAGGTAGCGGGATTTCCCCTAATTAACTTCTCTGGACTTAATTTCAAGCAAAATTTTGTCATATTTTTTATGCTTTTCTCAATTACTGCCAAATGAGTTTTACGTGTCCTAAATAGAGATGGTAAAATTTCAGAAATTTCACAGCAGTCGCCACCTACTTTAGGCGGAAATTCATGAAATTTCTTGAAATTTACCAACTCTAGTCCTAAATGAATAAAACATCGTCTAAGAAATCGCAACCACTTTTCACTTTTGACTAACAGCATAATTTTTTCCAGAGCTCCTCCGCCGCCAATTTTACCACCGGGAGTTGGAGCTCTATATACCCCAGGTACGTCCTTCCAGACCCTTCTGGCCAATATTTCTGCTGCCCAACGTCACCAACCGCCCCCATTGCCGCCGCCGCCGGTGCCAGTTCCTGGAAAATCACCAGACATACTAATAAGTTCCGCTGCATCAACTTCTCCTCCCCTATCGCCACCCACATCGGGTCTCACAGCGTCGGCGGGAACTCCAGGAGTGTCTGAAGATCGCAGGTCGTCCTCCATTGCGACGTTGCGTCTGAAGGCGCGAGAACATGAACTGAGACTCGAAATGCTGCGGCAAAATGGACACAGTGATATTCTAAGTTAATAGCGTTCACAAAGAAGACAGAGTTGGAAATAATTTAGATAGGAGATGAAAGATGACAAAAAAAAATGTGTGAGTGTGAAGTTTTTAGTTTTGAGATTGTTTTTTTTTTGTTGAATCAATTTTAAGTTCATCTTTTTTGGAAGGGGAAAGGGACAAGTGAATCAAGACGAATTAATTTTTCTTCTTCACATTCTTCGAATCATTTGTTAAATTTTCTTTTGTTAATATTCACAACGGGTTTGTTTTAATTTTTTAGTTGCAAAGAATCATTTAAGAAACATTGAGGAAAATTTGAAAAATCAACTTCAATTGAATTTAGATTATTTTGGAAATTCCCAGAGTTACGAGGGGTTTGTTGGATGACATTTCTTGAACTTTAAGCTTTTATTGTAGATATTTGCGTAGGGAAATGAATATGTTTACAAGTTCAAGAGAAAATGTTTTCCAATTAATCGAAACTCAATTATTGTACACCAAAATTCATGTGTTTTTCTTTTTTAATTCCAGTTTTGGTTCAGTTTGTTTTTTTAATAAAAAATCTAATTGAATTTACTTCCGGATGAGAAATTATGAATTTTTAATAATCAGAAAAGCTTATCTTTTTTATATCATCTTGAGTACAACCTGTGGTCTATTAATGGACATTTCTACATATTTCTGTAGATTCAAAGTTTAAAAACAAAAATATAAACCCAGTCCGTGTATATCAACAAACTTTCTGCACTAAAATTTTTGTCACTTTAGGAATAAGAATAAAAAGAATTTATTAGATTTCTTTTCCACGCACTTTAGTGAATACAAAATTAAATTGTCATCGTGAAGCAATTTAAATTTTAAATGACTCTTTTTATTGGTTTGTTATTGTCTGGCGGCAGTTTTGGCAAAATATTCATTCACATTTCTCCTTAATGTTTATTTGGAAAGAAATTGAATTTTATTTTGATATATGTCACGATTTAATTTTTAAACGACGACGTATCAATAATAAAAAGGGGTAACTCATATGTAAATCAAATGGTTTGAGTTTGTGGTTTATAGAAAAATTTATGGGTTTCGTACGAGGGATCAAAGGATCTGTAACTCTTGGTTCGATTTAGGTGTTGATTAGGTAAGCACGGATATTAACCGATCAGGAGGGGAATTCTGTAATGCTCTGGCAATGCCATATGACAAATTGAATTCGAATCTTAGGAGAGCTTTTTCGAAAATGCGATTCTGTAGCCGTGATATTGCCATTTCAGCTCACGTGTCATTGTCAAAAGTCACATATTTGAGATTTCTGGCAATTCAAATGACAATGAATTTTGTTAAACAAATCAACCAAGACGTACTGCATTTTCATAAAATCATAATTAAAGGGATTTCAATAAAAATTCAATGAATTGCATTTTCGAACTCATATGGTATTACAAAAAAAGCTCGAATGACATTGTCAGGTTTCGAACTCACGCGTGACAATGCCACGAAAATTACAGATTTTCCCTACAGGAATGATCAGCTAATCAGATTTGAATAGAGATCGACACGGTGAACTGATCAGAGTGACAGATCTGTTCGAAAAACTGATCAGAGGGGCTGATCAATACGATCAGCAAATGTTATCTGATGTGACTGATGTTATATGATGTTATCTGTAGCTGATCGACACGATTAGTCGATCAGCGTGACTGGTCGATGTAATCAGCTAGTCATAGTGACTGATCGATGCGATAAGCCGATCAGAGTGAATGATCGACACGATCACCTAATCAGAGTAAATTATCAACGCGAGTACCTGAGCAGATCAGGGTGATCACAGTGAACGATGGACGCGATCAGCCGGTCAAAGTGATAGATTGAAGCTATAAGCCAATCAGACTGACTTATCGATGCAATCTGTCGATCAGAGTGATAGATTAATGCGATAAGCAGATAAAAGGAACTGGTTGGTGCGATTAGTCAATCAGAGTGTCTGATCGATGCGATTAGGCGATCAGAAAGACTAATAGACGCAATTAGCCGATCAAAGTTCAACCAATCAGAGTGACTGATCAACGCGACACGGTGATCAGAGTGAATGAATAACTCAATAACCTGGACTTATCGATACAATCAGCCGATCAAAATCACTTATTGAAGCTATAAGCCAACCAGAATGACTGATCAATGCGATCAGCTGATCTCAGTGAGTGATCGACGCAGTCAGCTGATCAGAGTGACAGATCAATGCGATAAGACAATCAAAGGTACTGACCGATGCGATTAGCCATTCAAAGTGACTGGTCGATGCGATTAGTAAATCAGAGAGACTGATCGATGCGATAAATCGATCAGAGTGAATGATCGACGCGATCAGCTGATCAGAGTGACTGATACATGCGATAAGCCGATCAGAGTGAACGATTAATTCAATAATCTGATCAGAGTGACTGATCGACATAATCAGTCGATCAAAGTGACAGATCGAAGCTATAAGCCGACCGGTGTGACTGATTGACGCGCTCAGCTGATCAGAGTGAACGATGCACGCGATAAGCCAATTAGAGTGAATTATCGACGCAATCAGCCGATCAAACTGACTGTTCAATATGATATTCCGATCACAGTGAGTGATCGACGCGGTCAACTAATTAAAGCGACTAATCGACGCAGTCATCAGATCAAAATGAATGATCGACAGGTTCAACCAGGGGGATGACATTAGCTCTGAAAAATGCGACCGATTTTAGTGTAAATTTTTTCCTGTTTTCGTACACATTTCACGAGATATCTCCAAAACTACGTAGGTTGCCAATTTAGGGTTTTCGGTTGCCTCTTCGTTATTAAATTGGCTTTTATTTTGTATTAGTATTTTTTGCTAATTAATTCTACACTGACAGAAAACACCTAATAAACCCAAAGGTCTTTTCGGCGCGCTAGAAACATATGGGAAACATAGGAAATGTCATACCCCTGGGTTCAATCAATCAGAGTGACTGACCAACGCGATAAGCCGATCAGAGTGTCTGATTGGCTCTGATCAGCCAATCAGCCATTCACGCTTCACTCTCTTACCCTACTTATTCGCCCCCTGATTTCGTGGGTTCTTCCTGTTCCCTGTAAGTTCTTCGGATCCGTAGATTCCCTCTTGTACCTTATGGGCTTTTCGAATTCCTCATAGGCTCCATGGATTTCCTATGAGTTCCTTTAATTTTCCCTGAGTTTCTCAAATTCCTTCTCTGGAATTTCCCGTGTATTCCCCGAAATGAGTTGCCCCTTGATAATACTGCAAAAAAATATTTATCTTCATCTACAGAATAAATATGCGATATTTCTTCCAACTCTGCTCCCCCAGGAAAAAAGGTGTTTTTGATAGGAAATTCAATTGATTCACGTCTTTAGTGGCTCTTCTTCACCTTCTTTCATCACTTCTTGGGTGTGAGATCGAGGGGGCTACAGTGAATAATCAGAAGACTCTTCTGTATATTTCTCAATTGACCAGCAAAAGAGTGAAAAATGTGCGTGTGATCCCCTCAGTGATTTTTCCTCTGGAGAATGGAAGAACGATAAAAAAAAACAACAATTTTTATACATCCTGGTCACGCGAAACATTATTAGCATTTGCCAATTACTCAAAATTGCAGATTTCTCTCGCAATTCTCCCTTTCTATTCTACATCCATAAAATATTATATTTACTCTTCCCTCTTGAAAGATTATTCATTGAGAATCCCCAATGTTGATTCAATTAGTTAGGGAGGGAGGGAGTGAAATAAAACAATTTCTTGTGCGTATTGGAGTCATATTACGTGAATCAATTGTGTAATTGAATCAAATTGAAAAATAACCTATCAATAGGTAGTTTTCACACACAGATTATTATCAATTTATTGGTGATTGTGGGTGAGAAACAATTGAAGGAACAGCAATAAAATTTATGTCTAAGCAATTGAAGAACAATTACAAGAAAAAAAAATTGAAAATCTTCTTTCTCATTTTTTTTTTTCTAGAGAATAAATTGATTAATTGCTCATTTTATTTCATCATAAAAATTGAATTCTAATCAAATCTGTGGAATTGTTTGGTGAAGCAAACAAAAAATCCAGAGTAATTATAGTCAGATAATTTTCCCTAGGAGCAAAGCTCTATTTTTTACATGGAAAAGCATGCATCAACATGCCAGATAAAATAGGAAAGAAAATTATAGAGAGAGAATGAGAAAATTCCGTCCAAATGATAATTGAATTATTGAAAATATTGTGTAATATTCTATGCATTTTCCAGCTACTTTACATTTTGCATCTTATTTTTTTTATTATTACTTTAAGCATGGAAGAAAAAAAACCCACTAATAAGTGAATTTAAATAATGTATTCTGTTTTAGGTATTTTAGTTAATTTACTTTTGTATACAATTTGTGATAAATAAATGTGTACACAGATAGATAAATAAGTTGTTTGTTTATTGCAATAAAATCCAATTAATCCCTTTTATTTCCTCTTCATCGTTTCTCCTTTTTTTGCTCCTCGTTGCTTCTTTTTTTCTGGAACTCACCCACCGAGGAGATTGAGAGGAGTTGAAAAAAACACCAAATGAATAAATTGTTTAATTATAGTTCTTTAGTTTTTTCGGTTGATTTCTCTCTCAAACCGACCGACAATTTACAGTTCTATGCAATAAATAGCAAAGCAGCAAGAAGAGAAAGCACAATTTTCAGGTATTTACAAGGGGGAGATATTAGGATCGGAAGTGGTGTACAGCTGAAAAGAAGGGGGAGATATTAGTCGAAAAATCGTGTACATCACTTCCAGCACTGCCTAAATTTGTATGGAAAACGTCAAAGACTTCCACACTTCCGGAAGTGCCATCATACGTGATTTCCAGCACTTTCTGCACTTCTAAGCACTTCCGACGTTTGAATTTAAAAAAAAACGTCTAAAATCTTATTTGAATATCCTTCAACGGTTGAATTATTATTTTTCGCTTTTTGGATATAGTAGTTGCATTTTAATTAAACCAAAAATAAAATATCTATTTTATTAATTTCTCTTTTAGAAGGCTGATTTTTTATATTAATCTAGAAAACTTATACATGAGGAATTGCTCTGCAAGCGTTAGTGTTATAATAATTTTTTTTCACGAAGAACATATATATTTAAAATAAAAGAAATAGTATTCAGAAGAAAATATGAATCAAGAAATTATCAGAAAAACAAAGAGTGTATCATCATATAACTATTTTCTTTTTACGAGTAAACAAACTGAGATAACTATTTTCTAAATCTCCTAACTTTATTCAAAGTTCTTTTCACCATTTCCAAAATTTTAAATTATACTTATTACTAGTTTGTAAGTTCTGGTATATCAGTGCGACTCAAATGGTGAAAGAAAAAACGCTAGCATTTTCATTACAATATTCGTTTCTTTTATTTTTTATTAAAATTTTTATTAAAATTCACAAATTAATTAGGGGAAGGTGTGGCTACTTTGAGCTGTGGGGCTATATTGTTATACGACTTTTTCGCATATTAGGTGAGATTCTTAACAATCTCACCTACTATAATCCTAACAAAATTTCATGTCCTCCGATCGCGCTCAAACTTGGCCAAAATGTGTTTCGCCACTTCCTGATCACGAATATATGGGGGGCTAAGTTACGTTCCCGGCCGGCCGGCCGGCCGTCCGGCCGTCCGGCCGCTCTTTGGAGCTTAATAGCTCCTAAACTAAAAAAGATATCGACTTGCGGTTTTCGGCAAAGGTTAAATATCGTATGAAAATTGCAACATGGTGCATTGACCCCCCACCCCCCACCCCTCCTTCCGCCATTTTGAAGACCCCCCTTTTTTTGTTTTCTCAATAGCTCCGGCCCTATGGCATCGAGCGGGCTCAAATTTTAGTATGTTATAGCTGGGCCTTTGAGCTTTCCATCAATATCAAACTTAAGGTCTCCCGACCCCCCTGACCCGAGCTATAAGGGTCCAAAAAAATTTTCTTAAAATGGCCATAACTCCGGTTCTAATTATCAGAATTTAAAAAATGAGGGCTTTTTGGAAAGCTCTCGTGAAATGCCACTTCCCCTTCTAACATCGTAAGTTCATAAAACCACCGCTAGGGGCGCTATTATTAAAAAGAAAATTTTTAAATCTTATAAGTTAAATAACTCAAAAATTCCATTGTGCATCGGGCTGAAATTTTAGTATGTTGTAGCCGTTGATTATACCTATCAAACAAAAAAAAACCTTAAGTCGATCCATAACCCCTGACCCGAGCTATAAGGGGTCAAAGTTCGAATATTGACCGGACTCTATCTCCGGTTCTAATTAACATAGCGACCTAAATTTTACCTTTTTGGTTTCGTCTCGATGAGCACTTTCAGATGGAAGTTCAAAAAGTCACCACAGGTGGCGCTGTGATAGCGTCAAAATTCATCGAAATTCAAAGTCACTTTTCTCAAAAACGGCATTGTGCAAGTTAATGAAATTTTAGTATGTTGTAGTCCAGTCTAGGACGTTTCCAAAATGGTGCGTATGTGCGCTGTGGTTTTAATAGAACCGGAGATATGAGGGGTCAAATTTCACGAAATTCAAAAAATCATATCTCCGGCTCTATGTGACCGATTTTGATGATTGAGGGCTTAAACGAAAGATCTCACCAAATGCTACAACTTTCTAGAATGTTTGAACTTCGTGGGACCAACACCAGGGGCGCCACAGTCGAAAAACCAATTTCAATATCACATAACCTCAATTATCTCGACTGTCGCTGAACCGATTTTGATGATTACTTCGACATAATTGTAGAGCACATTTGTCTCTACATTTCGTCCATACATCATTTTCCACTCAGACCACGCTATCACTCCGATTTTGCCGTTTACGTGTGAAAAAATTGATTTTTCCCATAATAACGCTTTGAAATCACTCAGATGCCAATTTGACTGCCTCTACTCCACCAAGATACTTAAAATAGGGTTTCAAATGGAAAGTCCCACAAAATACAATAATTCTTTGATATAGTTGAAGTTCAACAAATGATTACTTGGGGAACTCTGGTTGAAAAAACGAGTCAAGAAACAAAAAACCTCGATTATCTTGGCTTCTGAATAATCGATGAGATCATGTTCTATGGGAAAATTATAAAGAACATTCTGGTCTACATTTCACCCATATATCACTTTTCTGTCAGTTCATCCAAATCCTTGATATTTTGGTTTAAATACAAAATTTGTATAATTTCACGAATTTTATTCAAGATAACTGAATGGCGTCTCCCAACTTCAGCTCTAAATCGAATTTGCATGCACTCCGAGTTAGCTCACGTTAAGAATCTCACCTACATAAGCCGGTTAGGATTATCTGTCCCTTTCTAAATGATGCTGGTTCTTACAATTATTTTATTTCGATCCACAATTATTTAGTCTATCCAAATTAGATCATGTTAGAACCCAGTTTCAATTAGAAATATGCGTAAAAATCATATAAAAATGTAGCCCCACAGCTCAAAGTAGCCTCACCAGTGAAATTAGTATAATTTTGTATTTTTACTAGGTACGTATTCACAATTTAAACGTAGTACAATAACTGCCTTCACTATAGGTGCACACTTGTATTCATGGAAATCCATATTGCTAATTTAAATGTCCAAATAAATCACTTAATTTTTTTGATATCTAATTCTTAATATTCCAAAAAATTATTGTAAAAATTATCTTTAATACGCTGTTTTCAGTAATTGGCAATGAACAGCAATATCCAGAATTATTGAAAAACAATAAAAAAGGCTAGTCTGTGTATAATTTATTAACATGCAGAAATACTCATGACTTTAACATTTTCAACTTAGAATAATTCAAGTTTTGCTATATGTTAATTTTAAGAAAACGTTTTTAAAAGTATATTTAACGTTAATTCTAACAAGGTAAAGTATAATGAAAAATAAATTAGGGAATCCCTACCAATTAGTGCTCAAAGTTTTATACTAAAAACTCACGGCTTTAGACCACACAGTTCTAAAAAAATATCCAAAATTCAACCAAGAGTATTAAC
This sequence comes from Phlebotomus papatasi, assembly GCF_024763615.1. Classification (NCBI taxonomy): domain Eukaryota; kingdom Metazoa; phylum Arthropoda; class Insecta; order Diptera; family Psychodidae; genus Phlebotomus; species Phlebotomus papatasi. The sequence goes on from NC_077224.1 coordinate 47,030,500, forward strand.
ATTTTTTTAATCTCTCTGTTTACATCATCGTCTAGAAAAAAAGTAAATACTTAAAAGAAGAAAGTCATTTTGAATATAAATCATAATATATTTGGCCTCAAAAGATGCGAAAATCCAGTTTATCATAAAAGTGTCACGCTTCTAAAAAATAGAGTTCGTTTTATGTTAAAAATGATATTTATGAATACAAAAAAGTTTATAATAAAAAATATATGTACATATTTTCTAATTAAAACTGAAAAACAAAAGAATCATATATAATTATTGTAGATTTCTGCTTTAGACTACTTTAGTCGTTGTGTCAAAAATAGGAATTTCAGAACTGGAGTCGTAAATATTATATAAAAATAATTATTTATATTTTTAAATTTTCTATGTCTTCATATTTTCCATTTCTTTTTAATTCTTCATTTTTTTCTGAAAGTAATAGGATAAATTAATATCCTGTAATTTAGTTTTAGTCATTCCCGATAGTTTTCAGTAGCTAAACCATTTCAAAGAATCGACTACTATTAACACTCATTACCCCCGGATATCTTCTAACTGAAAATCGTAATTTGAAATTTAAATTTTAGGAATGCATTTTAATTAAGTTTCCTCCATTGCAACAGATGGCATTAGTTGAACGATATTTGAACATTCTTACGAGAATTTTGATGAGGAATTGACGATAATTGCGATCAAAAACGACATAAATTGAGTTTTCAAGGACAAGCTTTAATTACGCTATTATGCTATTCAGCACTTTTCTTACTGTAATTTAATGAAAAGTGCAAGAATCATTTCATTTTTGAGACTTCCACTTCCGCAGTACTTTCACATCAGTGTACACCACTTCCAAGCTAATATCTACCCATTGGCTGAAAATGAAGTACTTGGAAGTCTTTGGAAGTAGAAGTGTCCGAAAATAAAGTATTCTCGTTTAATTTCGAATTTTACAGACTATACGCTACTTTTAGCTCAGATTTTAAATTCGAGTGGCAAAAATACGTAAGGAACGAAAATGTGCCTTTGTAGTATTTAATGTTAGTCGAATTTTGGAAAGATCTAAATGATGGACTATCACAAAAAAAAGCATTATGGGTGTTTATTTACATCAAGTTTAAATGACTGAAAATTGCCTTGGAAAATTTCGATATAGGGATTTATTCTTGAAAACATCAACTTTATCTTAAACGGTCTCTTAACGGCAATACTGTGGGTATTCGAGTGGAAGACAATTTATAAATAACATTTGAAGAAATTATTAAAATTTTAGAAAACAATAATTCGATCGCATTTCGCTATTTAGAAAAGCTTGGATGTAATTAAAAACTTGATACATTGGGTGCCACATCTTTTCACTGAAAAGAATAAGAGGAACTGTAGGAACTGTATTACGGGTTATTACGATACTTTTTGGTGGTAACTTTAATCAAAGACTTCTCTATCTAATACCGGAGTAGAGCATTTGTCAGACCCTGTGGTATGGTTGAACGGGTATGAAGTCTTTGGGATTAACGGGAGTGAAGTAAGAGCGTGGTGGTGCATGATGCTCTGAAAATAACCCTCCACTTTCACTGATCTGACCGCTATCCTGTCGGATGAACTATTTTTCAGAGTAACTTAAGTAACTTTTTCAAATGCGACAAGAAACTTTTAGCCGATAAAAAATGATCAACTTTTAGAAAGGAATTATTTTTGATACGATTTTAAGTAATTTTTTTTTGAAATACATAAACAATATTTATGGATTACAGGCAACTCATTTGCAAAAAGAAAAATTTTAAAAAGAATTTTTTTTATCATTTTTCCACCTGATATCTCGAATATAACTTTGTCTAGAAATTTTTGGCCGATACTGTACTTCTGAACTCTGAAGTGCTAAATTAGTTGTTGCACTCGTACTTCTGGTCTCTTAAGCTGTCTATACATTAGGAGAAAATTTCATCAATATTTGCAATAAATATTTAATATTGATGAAAATTGCCTACACATTAGCAAAACATATGGACATGAATTTGGATTATTGAAGAAAATTTGTCTAATGTGGAGGCAATTTCTTCAATATTCGTTTCAATATGGATGACTTTTCTTCCATATTGTCTTTCAATATTGTTTACCCCTACACATTGAGACAAATATCATCAATATTATTCTTCCATAATATTATTGAAGTGGAATATGGAAGAAATGGTCGATATCAAGTTCATTAGATATTTTCTTCAATATATTAATTTTCGTTTTCACGCAAATTCGAATATTTTGTGTTGTAGAATATTCAAAAAATGTTATTTGTCGATTTTGGTGCAAGTTCAAAAAGAAAAAAAGTGTGTTTCAGGGAATGTGACTTCCTAGTGGAATTTACCCCAGTTTTGGTGAAAGTTTTTGTTCAGATATAAATTGGGGGTAAATTGAGCATCTGGACATGGATTGAGGCTTCTGAGACAAAGCAGATCTCAATCCCAGCATCCAGCTGGAGAACAGATCAAGGTAAAGAATTGAATTGGGATGGAAGTGAGACATTCTATTGCATTAGCAGGTCCCGTGAGTTTTTTAGTTGGAACGCAACCCGTGGATCTCTTCAATATAAACCTGAACACTGGCTGACAGACAAGGAAAATATCAAGGAATAGATAAGGCGCGAGATCTTATCAAGCAAAGAGACTGGGAGCCACAGTTGAAGTGACACAATATTGGAAAAAAGAAAGAGATTTTTGTTTATTTTTTTGTTAATTTTATTTTTTAATAAAAAAATTTTAAATAAAAACGTCTTCACAATTTTATACATACAATAATTTTTTGTTTCTCTGAGATTTTTCTGTACTTCTGGAGCAGAGTCGTATCCATAATCTGTCTGCAACTCCCTTCTGTGAATCTCAGGAAGAGCTTCTGAGTGTATCCATGAACCTTTGGGCAGCAGAAGCACTTACAAGTCAGAACAGTCCCTGCTTGTGAATATATATAATCCAACAGTCGGATATGAGGGTCCCTCAACTTCTAAATGAAGAGAATGTTTATTGGATGTGGAACTAAAGACATCCGGATGTATTTAAACCACCAACTGTTGGGTCCTGCATCCCACTGGCACTTTCTACAGTGTTATCAGAGACAACTTCGCAGTCTTTGCATCATCAGGGTGATCAAGGATAACTTCTCAGCCGAGGCTGGACTCACAGCAGCCACATGTCCCTCAGCTGCCTCATCAGGGAAAAACTTCGCGTTTTTTCATCATCAGGACGATGTGGGCTAACTTCTCAGCCGACACTGGACTCGCAGCATCCACCCGTCCGGCTCCGGCAGCTGGTGTCAGATTGTTACAATCTTCGGTTTTCAGCACTTCAATACCTCCATCAAGGAAACTGAGCACAGCTAGCAAATCCCTCAGTCAGCAATTCAAACTGCTGCACCACTTCTCTAGAACGACAAACACATCGCACTGATGCTTTTCACTCTTGTGAATTACAGAATTTTCCTGCTGCTGTACACTTTTCAGAAATTTATTTTGAGCAAAGTTTGAGGTTATGTTTTATGTCTCGAAGTTCTGAAAAACTTTATTGTCGTCCGGATATGTGTCGGATCATTTTGGAAATTGGAATATGGTATTAAATAACTCTACAGTGATGCACAAGAGGTTTACTACCAATAATTAAAAAAAAACGAGTGAAAACTTCTAGTAAAACTTGGTTGAATCCCACTACAAAAAACATCTCTCGAAAACACTTCTCCTTCGCACTTTTGGACAATTTTCCACTAATATTCACTAAACACTATCTCAATGAACTTCAACAAACACTTTCCACGCTTTTCCAGCAGCCAAATAATAAATTTTCACGAAAAATAATCTCAAGCCGCAAGAAAACTTGAGAGATGACACGAACTGTCAATATTGAAACGTATTTAGTTCCTGTGTGGAGGCATTTTCTTCAATAATTCTCTTCAATAATTGAAGCTTTTTATCAATAGTATTATTGAAGGGCCACTCATCCATATTTTTCCTAGTGTATAGACAGCTTTACAGACTTTCCAAAACAGTTTCAATAAATTAGAAACGACAATGACTTTTTTTAAAGACTTTTGTTCCAGAAGTAGTTTCATTGGTCTGTTATGGCTTCTGCACATTAGAGAAATTTATGTCCATATTGAAGAAAATTGCCTATGCTTGTGTAGGAAGAACTCTACAATATGGACATATTTTTCTCTAGTGTGTAGAGGTCATTAGAAAATCCATGGAAGGAAATTCGGTTGGTCGTAAAATACAGATAATATTAAAATATCGTTAGTATGCAAGAATATCTGCTGTTAGAAATTCAAATTATAAATAAAAAATATTAAAATAAAATCACATATAAAAATAAAAATCTTGACAATTTTTAAGTTTTTTTAAGAAGATTTTTTCATAATATTAAACAAACTATTGATTCCTAAGTATGAGAAGTGCATGAAGTGCAAGAAGTGCAAGAAGTGCTGGAAGTATTGCAGCATTTTCGGGAGTCTTCCGAAATGCTGGAAGTGTAAAGGGCTCCTTCATACAAATTGTGGAAGTGTCTGGAAGTGTTGTACACATTTTCGTCCTAATATCTCCCCCTTGGGTATTTGACACAAAAATTTCTTTAAATATTCCCTTCAAATCCTACAATTAAACAAAATTGACTTATTTAAAAGATCTGCTAACATTTTAATTTGATAAACAACATGCTTCATTATATCTCTCACGACTCTGTTACATGTTTGAGGCGGAGAAGTAAATTGGTAGAAGATAAAAGAAGAACCATGGAGACCTGTCTCAATCTAATTTTTAATGAATATCTAATATAATATGAATTAAAAATGCAAATAGCCTCTATCCAATTCTGAAATTAAATTAATAAACTTTTGAAATATAGCGATGGGCGGTTCTCTGTTAAACGTTAATTTATTAGGAGGCTCACATTGCCTCCAAAAGTGAGATGATGTGAGGGAGAAGCTAAACAAAAAAAGAAACCGTGTGGAAGATTCAAGAATAACACCAAAAAAAGTCCAATAAAATTATTTTGAAGCAGATCGTAGATGAAGCTCTTCCCCAAAAAATTTAATTTAGGACATCCAAATGAGACCAAAGAAAAAAAAGCAATACAAGAAATTAAGATCATCGTAAATTGATGCGCTCTAATGATTATCAAAATATTTAATAAATACCCATCAATATTTTTTCTGGTTCTTTGCACTTTGAAACATCCAATCAGCAATTGTCTCTTCAAGTTCCTCTCCATAAATTGATATATTTTTACGTAGATTGATTTGTGAACCTTTTATGGGGATAACAACATAAATATCACGATCTTGGCGCAAAAAAAAAGATCAGCAAGGGAAGGGGTGAATTAAAGAGAGAACACTGCGTATGACTATAAATTGTCTCCAATGGCTTTTATGCTGAATTTATTAATGATTTTTATGATTTTACCTTCGAAGAATTAATGACATATTTTGCCTCTATTTGTTCAGCACAGTTTTTTTAATGCAAAAACCGATAAAATTTAATTTTTCCCCACCTCCATATCCACTATAATTTAATAATTTTACCTCTCTTTTCATCGCACAACACTTGCAAATTAAATTCTACACTCATTTTAATAATTCTTAATTTTATTGACACCTCCAGGAGTTAGGCACCAAAAGAAAGATTGACTTTGAGTTCAAAAGTGCGGCTACACCGAGGTGTTGTTTTTTTTTTTTTTAAATAACTTAATGTTGTAGGGTAATTGTACCAAATTCCGGCCAGTTTGCAATTTCGGCCACTTCTTTTATTCCTCAAATTTCTATGAATTTCTATAAAGGTTATACAATGGAAACAAAATAACAAAAACTGTCGTTTGGACGAGCGATATTATGTGAAACAGACTTTGGAAGAATTCCGGAAGGGCAAGGAACTATGAGAATCAAGGTGGGCGAAATATGCCACCAAAGCTATGTCTATATTTTAATTAATTTTAAAAAGTATTAAAAATGATTAAGGAGAAAACCAAAACGATAAACTATCTACAAGGTTCCAAAAGCTCCTTAAAAAGAAGCTGCAAAAAATCAATCTTGAAAAAAAACAACATTTGATACTCAAGACTTTGGCGCTTGCATGTAACTGTGCCAAAATTTCGTACAGTTACCCTATAACCGTTCTTACTTATGGCCTCTACACATTAAGAGCAATTTTTTTAAAATGCTTTTTTAAAGAAAATTTACCCTATCCTTGCAGGCAGAAATTTCAGATTTTTTTTAAAAAGGCAAAGTTTCGTCAAAAATTGCCTTTTTTAAATAATTCTGACATTTCTGCCTACAAGGATAGAGAAAATTTTCTTTAAAAAGGCATTTTTTAAAGAAATTGCTCCTAATGTGTAGAGGCCATAAGTAAAAACGGTTATAGGGTAACTGTACGAAATTTTGGCACAGTTACATGTAAGCGCCAAAGTCTTAAGTTTGAAGTGTTGTTTTTTTCAAGATTGTTTTTTGCAGCGTCTCTTTAAGGAGCTTTTGGAACCTTGCAGATAGTTTATCGTTTTGGTTTCGTCAAATTATTTACTTCCAGTCTGTAGACACTATTAGACAGTAAATCATTTGGTGAGCAAAATAATTATGTTGGCCAGTAAAAAAACCTAAAGGATCAATAAAATACCTTTTAATGCAAAATAAATGAAAAATCACTTTATAATGGTTGAGACAAGCGCCCATAAAGTCTCATAACTTTACCACTTTTCCTTATAAAAATTTTGTAGATATTGCATCACGACTTAAGCATATTTGCTCGTAGTTCTTGTATTATTTCGGCGATCATTATGAAATACAGTGGCGGCCAAAATAATAGAACCATTTTGCAAAGCTTATATTTTTTTAACTTTTGCATTTTTTCCCAATTTGATTATATAATTCTGAAGTTGAAATCTTCAAATGATTAGAAGTGTAGAATAAGGGTTGTTTTGGCCGCTAGAGGGCTATTTTACACAGAATACGTCAATAATGAAATTTAGTTCAGCCAAAAAAAAATAGAAAACTGTCATTTATGGTTTCTAAATATGGCTTTATTTAAACTTATTCGATTTATAGACCACATTCTTTAATTTAAATGAAAGTGGTCCTGTTGTATTGTTCAATTACATGCACATGTTCAAACTACATACATTAGCCACCCCAATCACCCGATTGTAACCCCATTGAAATTTTCTGTAATTTTCTCGATCGAGAGAAGGCGCCGATATCAGTTCCAATCTTGATGGAAACACTTCAGGATATGTGGGCAGAGTTCCTTCAGACATTTTGGAGAAATTGATCAACAGGATGCCCCAAATCTGTCCTAAATCGCTTATCAAAGCTAAAGGAGGATTCTTCCAGGAGAACCAAATTTGATGATTTTATTCATGTTTTTTAAATAAAATAATGAAGTAAAAGAAATGAAAATGCGACAATAATAAGAAGTAATTTGAAAAATAATAATAAAAATATATAAAAAAGTAGAATTTGGGCTAGAAATTTTAATATTTAAAGAAGAAACCCCTTTCAGAACAGATCACACCGGAAACCAACCACAATCCGTACCAAAAATATTCCCTCGGCATAATTTTCAGTTTTTCTGACTCTTAATAATATTTAATAATAGTATTTAGCTTATATTTAATGATTATTAAAAGATTAGATCAGTTTTAGTGTGAGGCTACTTTTTATATAAGATCATTTTTGTCCAAAAAGCTCATTTTTGACTGATCCTCAAATTATAAATTTTTTAGCGTATGTATTCTCTCATATTTTGTTTAAAACTGTTCTTAGGTTTATATATGAAACTATTTCAGTCAATAGAACTGGATATTACAGCGTTTTCCCGGTCCAAATCACGTGTATTTAAGCTTACGAAGGGTGTATTTAATGTTTTGAACGTTACTGTATCTAATAAATCTACAAGAAATTAAAGTTTCAAAAAATTTTTTCTTCTTTTTTAATGTTATATAGACTTCATTTTTAAAGCATTATTATTGGATACAATCTTAACGTGCACACGCTTTAGTCCTCTAATTTATCGCTGGATTACTAAAAAAAAACTGTTTTTTTCGCCAGTTTTGTAACCACGTGTAGTTCACGTGTTAATTATAGCTTTTAAAGATTTTTCTTGTTGTCTTTTACATATTATTATAATTTATTTTTATATTTTAATATTTATTTTTATTTATTTTTTATTAAAAGGCAACAATAAGAATCTTTAAAAGCTATAATTAAGGAATATATCAATAATTCAAAGAGCAGAGCCCCAAAGCCCATGCTCTGTAAAATCCCAGACCAATTGACAAAGCAAGAAAATTCTAGATTTAACCATTACTGAGGAAGGCTTGGAATGCGAGCCGAAAGCTTTGGGAAGAATCGTTTTTTTTTTCTAAGCTACCCCATCCCCCAACGCTCACTGGTTCCCTATTATTTTTTTTTTTAGCATTTTGCTGTTCTCAAGTGCTGCTGCATTATCGACTTTTCTTTGTGTTGGTTCCTGTCACGGCTGTTTGGTGCTTTTGAACACGACGAGAACTGGATAAAACAGACGAAAATGAAGCCAACACGAAGAAAAGTCGGTAATGCAGCAGCACTTTAGTTTCCTATTTTCCTCTCATCGAATGTATTATTTTAGTAAATTACCCTAAACCATGATTTTTTTTATATTTTTTAATAACAACACAATAGTGAATTTGCGTAGACAAATCTGTAAAAGGGAATTAAATGGGGTTACACTCAATGTCCTTATCAATAACCTTTTCAAACATCAATACCACTTGGGTGGTTCATGCTGTATAGCGAAGCGATCATTAAAATGTTGGTTCACATGAGCATAAAAATAAAAGGGAGAAATGTGTAATTTTATTATTCACAAATTAATACAGTAAAATTGAAGATAAAAGACAAATTAATGATTTTTTCGCTCTTAAAGTTATAGTTTGGAATCAGAGACAGAAAATCAATGAGGAGTCATTTATAGCACTAGTAAAAATAATGTAAAATATGATGAACAATCAACGAGATTTCCTCTGGGGCTACAATTAAAATGATGGATATGAGTTATAATTTATTAATAAATGCTGGCAACACAAAAAAAGAGGCCTCATCGCATCAAAATCTTCAAAATAGTGAGAAGAGAATCAACAACTCACCACGAGGGTTTCATGTAGATTCTGGGTGATCATTTGTTTGGCTGTTCCTTCAAGAAGTGAATTCATCCAAATGGACAAAACTCGAGGCAAATTATTTATGTTTTTAACTGGGTAAAGGCGTTTCGTATCGTCCTATAATTATCTCTAATGAAAAGCTATACTTATTCAATTTTACTGCAAACACCTCTCTTTCTCTCTCTGAGAAACTTGGTAATTGCAGAAGATGTTTAAATCTTTTTCCAGAGTGAGTTTTTCTAAAAAAAAAAACTTTTTTCACCATCAGCATTGAAATTCTTGGCGAAAGTTAACGAGAGAAGAAAGGGCTGAAGATTTGAATATTGCAACATTAATTTGATTGCGGTGGGTCTGACACTGAAAATTTTTGTCTGGAGGATGATTGATATTTTATCACGAGGCTGTTGGTCCAACTCGTCAAAATCTCAAATGAGTTTTTCATCAACTTGTCTCTTGCATTCTTCATCATTTTTCATCATGATGTGCATGATGGTACAAAACAAACGGAAGACTTCAACGCACTTTAACCTTACATAGTATCTCCCGGAAGAGCCATTATACTTAAGTTCTTCCTGTTGACACTGATGATTGCTTTATACAGTTCAAAAGCATCAAAATAGTCGTAATTTTATGACTTTTAGGAATTTTGAATTCTCCTTATACATTTGTAATATCTTTCACTAATAAGCTCTTTTTATGAGTTTCTTCTGGGATAGTAATAACTACTGTTATACTTAAGAATCAGTATAATAAATATTTGTAGAAATGTCTTCCAATTTTAACTCTTCTTTGAGCATTGTTTGTTTAAAATGTTTATAAAAAAACAGCCAAGGAATAATTTATAACTCTTAAAAAAAAATCATCTAAATAAGTATTTAAATTGCAATTCAATTTAATAAAATTGAATGCATATTTAATAAATATACAATAAAATAAATCTTTCCAGAAGTATGGATGAATCCATGTATAACTTCTCATAAATTTTATACAAAAGCGAGTCATAAAATGTGATACTTTTGAGTGTTTTTCAATATTTTGCTCAAGAAAGCACATCAACTGATTATCTCGATAGCAGGTGAAATAAATAAAAGATATACTTAAAATTACATTGTCTCAGGTTTATATTATCCCTAAAAAAATGGATTTCAGTCTCAAAATATGATAAAATAAATTAATAAATTTATATTTTTTAAGTTATAAATTGATTGGAATTTAATAAAAAAGAAATGGCAATGCATCCCACCTTTGCAGAGTACTCGAACTCACGAGAAAGAGCTATCCGTGTATTATCTTTTCTCATAATTTTTGGGGACATACCGCTTTACTAGCAATTAAATTGATTGATAAATTTAAAAAAAATCATTTCGAAATAGGAAATTGCTTAAGAAGTAGGTCATACTAGAAAAGTTTAGCATGAGCAACAAGCTTTCGAACAAATAAAAAAAGTAGGGGGAAATGGGGCACCTTTGAAAGTGGGGCAGCTTTGAAATTGAGATTTTTCACCTATTTTAAAATGAAATTGAGCCTTATTGTGATATAATTTAGGTGTACAAATAGATTGAGAAGCTAAATTACATTATGATATGGCTCAGTTCGACTTAAACATGGGAGAAAAATTCCAATTTCAAAGGTGCCCCACTTTCAAGGGTGCCCCACTTCCCCCTAAATCCGAGAAAGATAAATCATTTACGGGTACTATACCGAATTCATGATCGATTAAGTCCGATGCAGTCGGATTGTAAATTTCAAGATCTTTCGAGAAAATCCAATTTTAAGTAAATCTGTTGAAAAATATGCCCTCCAAAGCAGTTAAACTTTGATCTTGGAAATTTCGATATCGAAATAGTTGTCAAACACTAGGTGTCCAAGGATGAAATATTCACCTTAACTACCTCTAAAACATATTTTAAAACGAAAGAAATCGTAGAAGCTGTTTTCGAAACAAGCCAAAAAAAACATTTTTTTAATGAGGTTTTAATAGATTCGAGCAATCACTGGGTCAAGTGGTAGAGCACTCGCTCTATGTTGCAAGTGTTTCGGGTTCGAATCCCCTTTAGGTCACCAGGAATTTTTTTGGCGCTAAAGGTGTTCGAATTGCATCTGCTAAAGGTGTTCGAAAGTTTTATTGTGGAAAGGACGATGGGTAGAAATGTATGAGGGCTGGTCCAATCCTTCGTCAGATATGGAACTAGGTCCACTTTTTAGGTATTGCTGGCCTTAAAATTTACCGAGACCTAAATCAAAAGGGTCTGTCAGTCCTTGGTAATTAAAGATATTCTTCTGAAAATTCACAACTTTGACATTTTATTTGTCGAAAACGGCTTAACCGATCTTAATGAAATTCAGCTATTTAAAAGACGATGTATGACTTAAACTTTAAATAAATATTTTTAGAATTTACCTCTGACTGGTCCAACAAAACGAAAACTTTTTTTGTGTGGTGGCAAAGCATAGATATTTTCGGAATCCTTAGTGTGTATTGAACATATCGACAGTTCCATTCCATACTATGCTAAGTTGACTTCGCCTTATATTACCTCGTGAGATATGTTGTCCCTGGGATCGAGATCTACAACTGGTGAAAATTTCTTTGTTATCCAACGTCCGGGTAACGAAATATTCAAGCTTTTCGAAAAAAAATTTACATGGGCAGCATATGAAATCGCCAACTTCAAATGGTTCTCCTGAAAAGTTGTCATTTTGAGAACCATTGTATGAAATGGAAGCGTCGACCCCAAAGAAACTTCTAGTTCATCATGTGAAGTTTTTGAGATATCTTAAAGTAAAAATTTTTAAGAAATGGATAGAATTATTTTATGAATCTTGCTTTTTCTCAATACCAGTATATCCTGTGACAAAGAACGATTTTGAAAGAGGAACTCAAGGAACATTTTACTAGAAGAAACCATTTCCCTATCTTTCCATTTTCCTTGTAATTATCCAGATTTCCTTCAAATGTCCACGAATATTCTCTATTTCAATTGCACTCTTTTGTCTCCTTTATGGAAATATTCTCCTTAAAAAAGAATGTAGGGTGCTGAAGATTATAGGCTTAAAAATGTAAAATTACCAAGTACCAAAATAATTTTAACAAAAGGTTCAAACGTTGAGAGACTAATGGTTTGATTAAAATATTTTTACTCTGAACTTATTATTCAAAGTTTTTGAATAATGGTATCTTTTAGGACTCTGCGACTTAAGGAGGCCTTAACTCTTTTTTCAAGGAGAATATTTTTTTATGCATTTGAAGGATGTTCAAGGAATTATGAGGAAAATCCTGAAAACTGCAAGAAAAATTAAGAAACAAAAATATGGTTTGTTCTCTTTGTTCTACAAAAATCTTCCTTGAACCCTTGTTTACAAATTGTTCTGTGAAATAACTAACATATTTTTTATGCTCTTGTGCTTTTCCTATATTTTTGGAGTCGGTCCTGAAACAAGTTATTGCCTTTGCCAATACCTATTCGATGGTCACTGAGTGAGAGAAATCCGAAAAAGTTAAAATAACATTCCAGAAATGTTAATTTTACCCTGAAGTATTGATCCTAAATCGGTGTAAATATTACTCTTTTAAGGTGTATTAGGGGTTAAAGTTACCCTTTTTCATGTTAATTTTACTCTTCAAAAGGTGTAAAATTAATATTAAAAATGTTGATATATTTTTACACCTAAAAAGCGTTAAAGTTATGAGGAAAAAATGTTAATCGCAGCCTCTTTTTTTCTCAGTGTTCTCATGATTAAAGATTGGACCATTTTGCTCATTGTCCTTTAGGTACTTTGTGCCTTTTTGGGAGCATCTAAACGGGGGGATTTTATTTCGAAATCGCCATTTTGACACAAAAGTCTATCACTGAGCTTTAGACCGGTGCATTTTTGCTTATCTTTTGGCGCTGAAAATCTCCCTCTTCGAAAGCTACATTTGTTTATGTTCATATATTTTGACATTTTAAGCGATTTCAAATCATTTTTTTTTGTTTTTCAAGAGATGTTTTTCTCGTGATCTATTTTCAAATTATCAAAAGTCGAAAAGCAGGTGAAATAGGGACACGTTATCGATCTTTCTTCTGAATGTATCGTTTAATCTTCTTAATATGGTTGAATTGTTAACTAGACATCATTAAATAGAAATAAAGAAATAGTTGAATAGAATAAAGTTGATTTGTAGGAAAATAAAAATGTATGATATTTTCTTAATTTAGCAACAATATTTGCATAAAATCCTGCGGTAGGACGGTTTTGATATAGAGAATGTGTGCCCCATCTCCTCTTCCTTATAAAGTGTTCGTCACCAGGCATAAATATTAACTTACCACTCTTTAACAAATTCTTTGATTGTAAAACACTATGTGATTGATGTTCGAAACGTTTCAAAATAAAATAAGGTAAAGTACCCTTACTCGACCGGGTTCCTCTATTCGACCGATGGGTCAATTTTTGAATATTTGATGGTGAATTTCATCAATTTCTATGAATTTGTCACTGATTCGTATTATTTAAAGAATAATTGACCTATTAATGTTAGATCATACACAATATATTATAGCAAAAATAATTAAATTGAATAAATAAATCTACCGGTCGAATAGAGGAACCGGTCGAATAAAGGGTACTTTACCTTAGAAAATATTCCAGACTATTTATTTTAGTTAGAGCACACTTGGAGAATTTATAACAGAGGGTGGAGAAAATTTATCTCAGGAACGAACCACTAAAGGAGATTTCCCGAGACTTACCGGTGCATATCGCAGTGGGGTGCATTTCGAAATCTCCTCGTATGGAAGACGCCTTTGAGGTAATCAAAGAATAGCTAAGAATTTGTCAATCGTTCTAAGACGTCATGAATTTGTCTAATAAATAAAAATACACAATAATTCAATTGATGATTTATAAATATCACAATTGTTCTTTTAATTAATTTGAAACAGTAGGATACTTGAAAAATTGTGTATGATTTCTACCAGAAATGTTGAATTTGATAATCACTCTGTAATTTGAATTACTACCAATTGGCAGAATAATCATTCAAGTGATTTATTGTATTATGTGTATTCATAAATTGCATGTGTAATAATTTCTAAGCAATTGGTTAATTTAAGTGTTTTTCTGCACATTGCTTCAACTTATTGTACTCTTTATTACTTTGTCTTTCGTCTATGGGTTAATATTTCATTAATAACAAAATATTACCATGATTTCCGTGTGTAATTTTAATTTATAAGTGTAACTTTTGATAGGGATAATTAAACATTGACCAACACTTTTCTATTTATAATAAATTTCATTTTAGCAACAAAAATATCAAAGGAAAACAGAGAAAATCATTAATTTCGCTGCACAAACGTCAATCAGGAGGGTAAATTGGTATTGAACAGCTGAAGGATATTCCAAACAACATTTTGCAAAAGAATGCAAAGAATTTTATTAAATAATTCCGTAGATATTGAAGATTTGCATTTAAGCGTATAATTCATGCGAGCAACACTCTATGACCTGGGCCTTATTGATTGGACAGATATTGGTTTGTTATCGCTTCTCGGCCTAACGGCTAAGATCAAAGTGTAGTATCTGTTCTTATTAGTTTAACACCTAATAGTTCCCTCATAGAGGGACAATGTTGTTAAATTGATTTTTGGAAATTGGCGAAGTGCTAGGGGCTTGCTCCACCTTTGCCGCGGGTTGGCCTGGTATTGCAGTACCACCAGGATCGGCCCATCTTAAACCAAAAACAATACATGGTAGATAAAAAAATCTTTTACTGAAAAGATTTAGCTTATTGTAATGATAACCCTCAGCCAGTAGTAATTAGTATAATTAGAGTATAACTTCAACGCCATAGGTTAAGACGTGATTATGTTATTCCAGGATCATTATATTGGATTTAATAGTTCCTCGAGTCACTGAAAATTTTACATCTCATAGCTGGCTTATACCGGATTCGCCAAAGTATCTGCAAGTTTGTCCTTCTGAACAATTTGCTTGCCCCTGTTGCAAATATTCCTCTCTTTCAGCTTCATCTTGGCCAATTGAAACGCACAATACAGCACATATTTATCGTTCATTGCTGGCATTATTTGTTAGGGTTTACCAACTGATAGAAAAAGCTGCCCCGGCCAAGAGTGGCTGAAAAGAACACAAAAGCCAATCTTGAGGTGTATATAGTATTGTGTTCAACTACAAAAAAGGAGGAAGGTATATGAATGCAAGAGAGGTAACAGAAAAAAAGGTATCCAACGAGAGAGAAAAAGGAATGGAATTAATTTAATATTCTCATACCCACCAACAACGTTGGTAATTAACTCTCATTAGTCTGATGGACAGATTCAATTATCTTTGTTTAAAGACTCCATGATTTATTATTAAATTATTGCTGAAGCTTTCAAGACGAACACATTAATACTGAAAATATATTTCCATCCATATTTTCTCTCCTCGTACACACATCGCAATATTTCTCCACAAAGTTTTTTTTTAACGCTCCTTTCTGGCTCAACAATTCAGCCTTTTGAATACATTTTTGCCAGTTTTTGTAACAAAGTCACTCATCTTCCCCAAAAATCGACTCACGTGGTGGAAGCGGACATGGGGGAAGGACAAGGTAAAAAAGTCATTAGATTTGGTGAATTTTTAAAAAAAAGCAATCCCCTAAAAAAATAATAATAAAAATGAATAAAAAAGACACAAAAAAAACAGATAAATGGCTTAACGTAAAAACAAATATATGAATTCAATTTCGAATGTGGCGAGGGAGAGGACCCAGAATGAGTGAAATACTCGGCGAATGGTAGAATTTTAATAATTCTTCACCCTCTGCAACTGACAGGTTATGGCGATTGCTAATAAATGACTATTGAGGCGCCATTCACAACCAGCAACACCATCTCACTGTGTTGATCATGACGATCGTCCACACAGCAAAAGGCACCACAAAAAGACCAAGGAGCGAAACTAAATAGTGTAATGTATTGCTACAGTGTTAACAATAAGTTTAAAAACATATCTTTGAATAAAAATAGAAAAACGGATTAACCATTGCATTGGTTACAATGATACCTTTGGATCCCATCTCTTAAATTTGAATTGTATAATTTAGGTATAATTTTGATTAAAAATTATTGTATAAAAACCATATTGGATTTCATATGCCAAGAAATAAAAGGAAAAACAAATGATCAGCAGTGCCTCTGGCACATCTTTTCGGTTGGACATTCTGGAATCAAAATCCACATCTCTTTCTTTCACAAACGTCTTGCATATGGCTATCCCAGTCTTTTGGAGTCTTCTTTTTCTTCTTCTTCTTTTGAACATCACACTAAATTAAATTTAGTTCAATCGAATTTTGAGTACGAAAGAATGAAATAATCATATACAAAACATTTGAGAAAGAAAGGGATGTCAATTTCGATTATATGAAATTTACCCGATTTAAAAGGTGTGTGGAGACGAGCTCCATGAGAAAACCATTTAGTTTTAGAAGTTCATTTTCATCCTGAATTTAATCATTTTTCTTTTCACAAAAATCAAATGTAACTTTTTCACCCTAACCTTAAATCTCTCTCGCATCAACATCACGTTCGCGAAGACACGCCATTTTTTGAGTTAGTGAAATAAATCCGAATTTGTTAAACTAATCTCAAGCCTTTTCATTCGAATCATCATTCGATCACATTCACAAGAATTCTGGGCATCAAAGGACGAGTGAAGATCATTTATCGGGAAAACAGAAAATTTTCTTTTTCGTTTATTCACTCACAGGAGGGTAAGGATCCACCAGCCATCCAGAGTGTGGTAGCAATCATTGTAATCCATTTAAACCATCTTCATACTCTCAGGTTCGTAGAGATATCACAGGATCCAGACTACTCTTCAGGCCTTCAGGACAAATTACACGGAAGATCTCAGGGTTTGTGGGTCATATAAACGTATTAAACTAAATATTAAACTCGTTCCGTTGACGTTGTGAAATTTTCTATCCGTTGCGTTGCTTCACAAAAGGTGGTCACAAAAAAGGTGGCCGGTATTACACTCAAAGTTGCCGGAATAGCACACAAAGTAATGTCTATACTTTTTGTTCATTTTTCAATATTTTAGGAAGTGTTTTAAAGAAAACAAAGATGATAAACTAGTTTTCAAGGTTCCACACAACCTTCCCGAAAGGGAAGTAACAAAATATATCAATATGAATTAAAAATATCGCATTTCAAACTTAGAACTTCGGTGCTTATATGCAACTATGCCGAAATTTGGCACACTTACCCTATTGATAAAATAATGCCTTCTTAAAGAAAAATATTAAAAACAAATAAAATAGTCTAAAAGGTTAAGAAAAATAATAATGCAAATGTCTTATTTTACACAATCTGTTACACAAATTGATTCAATTACACATCTCGCTTAGGCGTTCATGTGAGATCATTTCAAGAAATGATTCCCTTGACGAAGAGCGAGGAACGCAAAATACAACCCAGTGACTGATCTCAGAATGAATAAATACGAAAACCTCTTGGACGTTTTGCATATTTCTATCACACTCTTACGCACTCAAAATTCGATTGAGCTAAATTGAATTTGTTATGACGTTCAAAAGAAGAAGCAGAGCCGAGAATGTAGGATAGGTAAATCCAAAAACATTTGAGAAAAAACAGATGTGATTTTTGATTTCATGAATCCTGACATAAGTACCTTCAGCACACCTTTTAGATCAGAAAAATTTCATAAAGTCTAAATTCATATCCCTTAAAAAATTAAAATCTTTGCATATATCTATCCTGCTCTTTCTTACTCTTCTTCTTCTTCTTTTGAATATCACACCAAATTAAATTTAGCTTAGTCCAATTTTGAAACCGAAAGAGTAAGGTAGACTTATGCAAATCATTTGAGAAAGAAAGAGAAATGAATTTGGAGTTCATGAAATTTCCCTGAGCTAAAAGGTGTGCCAAAGCCATAAAGAAAACCGTTTAGGCAATTTTCAAATATATCTTTGTGAGTTTAATCTTGGTTTATTCCGTGAAACTCCTTGTAAGTTTGTAAAGTTTTTTTGTTCAGATTTTAGGTTGGAAAGACCGTTCCAACCTGTTGTTTTGTTTAATTTTTTTTTATTTTATTTCTTGAATGAATCGTAAAACTATGATTTCTTAACCCATTCAGTCAATGTACTAGAAATACTTTAGATAGAATGTTCTTATTTTAGAATAAGTTTCATACAGATTAATAGATGATTTTTTTTTTTTTAAAAGAAAGAATTTTTGTCTATTATGGGGGCGCGGGAAGCCGCTGTCAAGCACACGTCTTAACGGTCTCTGAATTTAAATTCTTTACATTAATACATGACAGACTTTATTGATTTAAATAGAATAACTATTCAAGAAAGCAAACTGGCAATCAGAATTCAAATCAGGAAAGAGGAAAAAGGCCAATTTTAAGAAATTCGACGGAATGTCGAATTTCTGGCCGATATTTGAGCAAAAATTTTGCATGACCTTCCGCGAAGCAAGATAACAATAACAAAATGTATTTTCATCTCTGTCGAACTATTTTTCCCAAGTAATTGAAGGACTAAAGTTACTAAAATTCCATTCCAGAAAACATCCGAATTGTCCAATAGCCCAGAAATTAATCATCTAAAATCACTGAATTTGCGTATGAGGTATAATACCATGGTAATGAATGGGTTAAAAACCAGCGGAAAATAACTATAGCTAGAGTGTGAACCATGAGTGGTAGATCATGCCTAGTCTCCTATATCGCTCTGATCGCGACGATGAGTCTCCAAGATCGCTCTGATAGACACCCAAAGTGAACTGTGGCAGACTTGTTTACCCCCTATAAAAAGCTTAAATGTACCAAATTTCATATAAATATATAAATACGAAGCTGAAAATGTAAAATGAAAACTCCTATAATCTTTTTTTCCAAATTTTAAAGCTCCTTATAAGATATGTTTCTAAATACATAAATCCGTAGGAAATTTTGAAGAAAGATTTAATTGGAAATTGGAAATCAAAATTGGAAATTTTTAATTTATTTCTACACTTAGTGTAAGTGTACCAAATTCCGACCAGCTTGCAATTCCGGCCACATTTTTTGTTCCTTAAATTTTCATGAAATTTTAGTTTTTGCATACTCTAGAGATTATACAATGCGAAAAGTAACAAAAAATATCGCTTCGGCAAGTAAGATGATTTGAAAAACGCATTGGAAGAATTCCGAAACGGCAAGGAACTATGAGAATAAAGGTGGCCGGAATAGGCCACTAATGCCATGTCTACATTTTTATTCATTTTAAAATGTATTCAAAATGATTTTAGAGAAAATAAACACTATAAACCGCCTACAAGGTTCCAAGCAACACTTCTTAAGAATAAGAAATAAAAAGTTCAATTTGTATTAAAAATTAAAAGTATTACATTTCAAACTTGAGGCTTTGGCGCTTGCATGCAACTATGCCGAAATTTGGCACACTTATGCGCCATTTCCATTGAGAAATTTTTCAAGAAATTTGTTGGAAAATTTTCAAGTCCATATGAAAAAAATTGTGCTTTTATGAGAAAAAGTTCAATTTGGTTGAACTTTTTCTCATAAAAGCTTAAAAATAAAAATTGTGAACAGTTTTCCCCTCTGTTCCTATCGGGTACAGCGCCATCCAACGAGTTTTCTTCCGACACTTGCATGCCAATTGAATAAATTCTCATCAATATTGGTTGTTTTCAATTGTCAGTGAAAACCCAAAGCGTGACAATGAAGTGCTTCAGTATTCTTGAGATGGAGAAAATAGTGCATGCAGTGCGTGAACGACCGTGTGTGTGGGATACAGCTTGCCCACAATACCGACTTACGGTGTATACGGACAAAGTTTTCCAGGACATAGGACAGGACTTGGGCAAAAGTCCAGAGGAGGTTTTAAAGTGTTGGGAAGCACTCAGAATGAAATACGCCAGAGAAAAAAGGAAGGTGAAACAAGAAATGCCGAAATCAGGGTCCAGTGGAGGGATGAAGAGAAAATACAACACAAAAGATTGGGAGCTTCTTCCAATAATGAGGTTCCTGGACAAAACTTTGGAAAGACGTCCAGTTTTCGAACAATTAGATGTCCTTGATGTATGCAGTACGATCCAGGAGAGCCCAAGTATCATAAACGTACCAGAAACTAATTTGGAAAGGAATTCAGATGTTCCTTGTTCACTTGATGATGAGATGGCAGAAGAATTTCCTTCGAGCTTTGGTGAGAAAAAAATTTTTTTTCTCGCGTTTCACTCAATTCCTCTCTTTTTTTTTAAGATGGACGATCACAAAATATTCACCCAGAAGAGGATCACGTGGCCGTTCTTGACCCAGATATATCCTGCCAACAGCAAACACTTGTAACTGAGAACCAAATTCCCGGAGCCTCCAAAAACATGTGTCAAAAAAATCAGCAAAAACGTCCATTGGAAAATGAATTTCCGATAGCAACGAAGAAAGCCAGGGCAAATGCAAAAACATATGAAGATGAGAGGCGAACCTTCATCAATAAAATTACTGAGATCCTAACAACATCGCAAACAACATCAAATGACCCGAAGAATACAGAAGAAAGGATGGCACAGGCCTATGCAGACTACGTTAAAATGAGATTTCTTAATTGGAGCAAAGAAAAAATGATTGAAGGATTTGCAATGCTGAATGAAACTATTGAGGAAATAGAGAAGAAAAAAATGTAGTTGTGTTTTTTTTTCTTTATCAAATCCTATTGCCCTTTACATAGTCCTTCAAGTAATCTCTGATACGACTGGCATTCCTAGTGTAGTTGTGAGACCCAATGTGAATATTTGCAGGAATGTCTTGCAATATTGATCCTCGAACTTCTTCCCTCCACTCTCCTTCGATTAATCTACCATTCTGCTCCCTATCAGTGTATTTTGGCGGCGCATAATTGTGCTTGTTACTAGTGCACAGCAAATTGTGGAGAGTCACAGTAGCTTGTATCATGGAATCTACTGTTTCTGGAGCTGCACAAATAGTACGATGAAAAATGCGCCATCGCGCACTTAAGATTCCGAATGCATTTTCAATGACACGTCGAGCTCTGGAAAGCCTCATATTAAAGTTTTGGTAGTCTTGACCCAAAAATCTTCCAGCATAGGGAACTTGACACCATTCTCGCAGTCCAAATGCTTCATCTCCAACGAAAAAGTAGGGAATATTTTCTCCTCCTGGAATGATGGGAGAACTTTTGGGAAAATTAATTTTTCCTGCCTCTAAGATACGTCCTAATTGCGAATCCTTTAAAATTCCACCGTCCGAAGAAGATCCATAAGAACCAATGCTAACATACAAAAATCTGTAATGAGCATCAGCGATACCAAGGAGCACAATACTGAAATATCCCTTGTAGCACCAGTAGAGGGATCCACTATTATTTGGTGCTCTGATTTTTGCATGTTTACCATCGATGGCACCGCATGTGTGTGGGAAATTCCAATTGACGGCAAATTCATCAGAAACCGTTTTCCAAGTGGATTCTGTTAGAGGAGGAAACGCATAGTGGGCTAGATGAGCGTTTAGCAGAACACAAACTTCTTGTATGATCTTGCATACTGTTGATATACCAATACGGTAGCAGGTAGCCAGAGTAAAGTAAGAATCTCCTGTCGCCAGAAATCTAGGCAGGTGTATTAAAGTGTTAAACAAGAAAGACGAATTATGAGTTCAAATCACCTGAGAGTCACCATAAGCCTGAGTTTTGCACTTAGCGGTTCACGAACTACGTATTTTCTTTCCAAGACTGGTCTCAGACGTTTCAGAATCCACTCAAACTGGTCGCAATCCATTCGGAAGTACATAAAATACCATTCAGGATCTCGATTACTCATTTCCCGGACCAGTGTCTCTTCGTGACCAAGATCCTTTCTCAACCTTAATATGGGACGAACCCAACAACTCTTCTTTCTTTTCCTTTCACTGTCCTCTATTTGCATATCAAGCAATTGAAGATACGCTCTGATTGATATTTCACACAATTCACGAAGGTTTCGACTCATTTTTATCAATTAGGTTAGATATCAAAACAAAAACAAACAAATGTCAAAAATATTCGAATTCAAAAGTGGGCTTTTTCGCAAGCTTTTATGAATTGAGAATTATAAAAATCTGAAATTTTTCTCAATGGAAATGGCCCATTACCCTAATTTTTAAAATAATTTTTTTTAAGTTTTTGCTATAATGTCTTTTATAAAAGTTTTATTACCTACTAAAATAGGTGAGATTGTCAAGAATCCCACCTAATACCACCTAGGGGTCACAGTATCTGATTTGTTACAATATTTGAGTATATAATTTTATTTGGTAGTGTGACATCGTAGCACAGAGAGAACCAATCGCATATAAATAAGAATGTCTTGAGAACAACAAGAAAGGATAATGCTAAACAAATATACGATCAATTTGTGCATAACAATTTGATTAAAATTTTGATGGAGGATCTCGATATTGGAATAAATAATACTCGAGGCGATTGCCTCAATAATTTATGGACACCAAATATACTCTGACTCTTGCACTCTTCTCACATTTTGGCGCGCTTTAGCATCTTCCATTTCCAGTCGTCTCGAACCAACCTTCCACTCAATATTCAAACAGTTTTGGTTACGATTTCAATCCAATTTGACGAAATCGCAATTCCCAAGAGGCAGAAAATTTAATAACATCCCAGCCACAATTCACACTAATTATGAGATCCAATTTACAAATGAGAGAGCAAAGATATGGGAAATTTGTGCGTGACCCCGAACATCGGTGTCTTTCATCCGCAAATAGATAACTGAATTATCATTAACGTGATATAATCAAACTGTTGTCGCCGCATGCTCAAGATTATGAAGTATTTAAATTAGGTATCTCAGCTGGATGCCTCATGTCACCATTAATTTGGCTGGAATGACTCTTCCTAATTTGTGTATAATGAGACAATGCTCATAAAATTGTCATGGGGATTTCGCTGGTCAAAAGAACCACCAGAAACAGTTCAAAGAGCGAGAGAGATTTTATGCACCAAAGGATCTTCGCTGCGGTCTTAAAGATTAATAAATTTCTTTGGCATTTTTTGCACTTTCCAACTGTCATATTGATCGCATTGACACATTTCATTGAGGATTGCGATCTTGCGCAAAATTTCTTGGGTGGAAAATAAAAAAAAGTCACTCTGGGGGCTTGATGATCGTTAACCAAAGGATGGTGAGGATCACTTGAGGTGGCGCAGCGGATAATTGTGAGTGTCGCCCCCCAGAGGGAAAGACAAGAATTCTCCATAGGGGACAATGCATACTGCACACCAAGCCACATTGATCAGGCACATCCCAAAAAGAACCTTCAACCAAAATTAAAATCAAAGTCCATTTTATGTAAATTATTGAATTGAAAAATTCCGCTCTTTTGCTTTTAATTCAAACCATAACCACGATCGCTACTATCGCTGGCCATTTGAAGATCTCAACCATCTCTGGAAGAGCCCAAAAGTATGCAAAATCCTCCCCAATCTCAGTGTTTAGCAATTTGAAATGGCATTTCCGTTGCGAGAACTATAAGAAAATTGGTAAATCTTTATTGCTTAAATTTCCCGTCAATCATCTTTATACTCTTTACACCGTGAAATCCCCTCAATTTCCTCAACAAGGTTCAGTGATGAAAATTGAATCGATTTCTTTGCGTATTTCCATGTCAAGGTACAAAGTGTGTATACGTCTTCCACGTGGTTTTCATCCAAACTTTTCCCTTTCGTCACCACTTGGAATGGTACGCTTGAACTCTTTACTGACATTGCATACGGCTAAAAGTGTTGAAAAATTGTAAAATCATATCATAGATTCAGAGATAAGAACAAACTAGATCCTAGCGGTTCTTGTTTACTAAAGATTATGTGTAACAAAAACTTTAAATTAAAAGTTATCTTTTTTCGGGTTTCTTTCTGATCGTGCGTTGATGTCATTTGTGCACGTGAATTATACTAAAGTTTATAAATACAATGGAATATTGCGAGAGGTGATTTGTTGTGTGTTCTTCATGGAAAATGAAGAGGTATATATTGTCTTTGAGGAAGGAAGTTGAGTCTTCAAGATTAAACTAAGACTAAGAAAGAAATGTTTATTATGCCTAGAAATTTACTTCCTTTGTTCCGAAAAAATGTATATTTGTGGTCAGGTGTAAATGTTTTGCACAAAGAGAAAAAAAATATGTTGTTAAATTGTTCGTAAATGTTTTTGAATTAGTACTGGGGATTTACGAAATGCTCTCAATTCGTGTAACTCACGAACAAGTTCGTAAAAGTTCACAAACATTGTTCGTAACATGGTCGCTTGACGAGCATTTTTTGTTCTTTTACAAACATTTGTTCGTCAATTTTTGTTTCTCTGGCAAAAATTTACCAACAAATGACAAAATTTTACGAATATTTTTTTTATGTGTTTACAAACATTTACGGATAAATGTTTGTAAAAAACCAAAAATTCTCGTTATAAGATCATGTTACGAAGAATGTTTTTGAAAAAATTACGAACTTTTGCGAACGTATATGAGAACTTTTAGTCCATAATGATTCCGGCATACCTTTTAGTTTAGGAAAATTTCGTGAAGTCGAAGTTCCCATCCCTTTCTTTCTCACATGTTTTTCATATGACTATCTCATTCTTTCGCATACTAAATTCGATTGAGCTAAATTGAATTTGGTATGATGTTTAAAAGAAGAAGAAGAGTACGAGAGAATGAGATAGGCATATACTAAGCATGTGAGAAAGAAAGGGATTCGAATTTCGACTTCATGAAATTATCCTGATCTAAAAGGTGTGCCGGAGTCATAAGGACTAAGTTGGATTGTAGAGTTACTTACCCGAAATTCAAGAATTCCAAGCAAGAACATTTACAATGACCTATCATCTGTAAGATCATAATTTTCAAAAGAACTACCTATTAGGAAATTAGAACTTTTAAGGCATGATGGATAAATATTAGGTCTGAAACCCGTTTCATGGTTGTTCATTTTCCGTATAGTGCTTGGGTTCCTACCGTTCCTACCCTTACGAATTTTCCAAAAAGTCTATTTTTGTCTCTTTGCAGAAATGAGAAATGGAGTAATCATCGCGTATGTGGTCTTATGTTTATTTATATCATATTAAACATATACAGTAGCTTTATGATTCAATTATTGTAATCAACTATTCACAGAACACATTCATATGTGTTAAATTAAAATATCAATAAAATTAATTAACTGTGAAAGGTTTAAGTGTTTCGGGCTCTTTAAAAAATAGTTAAGACCAAGATTTCATGAAAAGTTTTACAGACATAAAAGCATTTCAATTCTTGTAGTTT
The DNA here is from genome assembly GCF_024763615.1 of Phlebotomus papatasi. NCBI lineage: Eukaryota > Metazoa > Arthropoda > Insecta > Diptera > Psychodidae > Phlebotomus > Phlebotomus papatasi. The sequence continues at coordinate 47,055,984 of NC_077224.1, forward strand.
TCTTGGAACTCATTGCTATAATATTAGTGTTGAATAGTTTTTTTTTAATTTTCTTTTCTACCAAAATATTTTACATTATTAAGATTAGGTGTGATTCCTTCATTATCACATCAATTTTAACGGTCATGCAGAGCCGGTATTTATTTCTGAATTTCGGAATTCTGAGATTAATATTATTTATTCAACTATTTGCTTTTAATAAACCTTAAATGATAAAATCGATCACTCAGAATAAGAAACGAATAACTCGCAGTAGGCAATTTCTACAGGAGAGCGATTTGAAGCTGAGATTTTGAGATTTCACATGCAAAGTATAAGATTTAAAATCTCTATAACTTTGCAAATAATTATCTTCCAAGTATAATATTCACAGGAAAGGAGATTTTTGTAAAAAATCGAGTTGCTTGACTTATATGCTGACAAGTCGAAATGGCATTTAATGTTCATTCACAGCAGTTGGTAAAGATATTTGATTTTAAAATATAAAATTTGTTTTAGCTTAAAAGTTATAGAACTGCGACAAACTTCACAATAATTGAGCTGCAATATGATTTTTTTAAAGTTTTTTTTTAGGTTCATTGCTAGACGGAATGGCCCCCTAAATCTTTAAAATACTAAAACGGTTTAGGCGTAATCGAAAAATTTAGATAAAGCATGATCCTGATCTTAAAGCATGATGATATTGTTTAACACAGATTTGTAAATCCTTAAGTTTGACACTAATTTAAATAATTAAGCTCTCCTTATCTCAGAATTGAAAAGTATGCATATTTTAAAAATTTAAATTTTTAATCATTCTTTAAAGGCTGAATAACGATATTTCCTTTTTAAGTGTCTTTAAGCCTTTGAGGCACTATTTGTATTACAAAATCTTTTCAATCTACTCCACTGGTAAAAATAAAAGAATCAAATTGATCCAAATTTAATCCTTTTGCATAGGATGGATCAAATTTCAAACTTTGAATGCACATTTATTATATAATAGAACATTGTAAATTAGGTCTATCCTCTGCGAAAGGATCAAATTTGGATGAATTTGATCCTTTTATTTTTACTAGTGTCGTGTTGGAAGAATCTGCTGATCGTAGATCAGCCAAAGAACGCTTTTCTTGCAGTGTGATGCTTTTTCCATGTTCTCAAAGTTTTTGAGTAGAGGTGGTGCATTTTGTTACGTTTTCTCACACATGAAAATGCCTATTTCTAGATATTCAGGTTTTTGCACCGGACGGGACTCGAACTCACTACACTATGAGTCAAACCTTGGATCTATCCGTCCGAGAACCAACGGTCTTGCCTGTAGCGCCACTGAGATCCCAGCTTTACAATAACTAATCTCAAATAGAATGGTCAAACTTCTTTACCATTACTTACGATAAAAACGTATATTTAAAGAAAAAATATGAAAAGAACTTATTTCCATGTCGCTGGTAACCTAGAATGGATTTAAATATAAGCTTATTCACATAGGGAAGGTTAAGATTTAAGTAATAATAGGGGAAACTGGGTACCACCAAACACTAATTTTTATTTCTAAACTACCCTTGGACTATCTCGACCATTCCTTCAGTGGACAAGCATTCCTATAGTGCCTATAAATTCCTATAGGTCTTATCCTCTGAAGTCGAATATCCGATTAAAAAATCGCAGTGTTTGGTGGTACCCCGTGTTTGGTGGTGCCACAGTTTCCCCTATTCTATAGAACGTTATTATGGTAAATTTTAAACAGTCAGTGCTATTTTCCTTTCAAACAAATCTTAAAAAATTTCTGGTTAGAAAAATTGGGAAATTAATTCAGAAATATTAAAGGACTATTACGTATAGATTAACTTTTCAATAATTACGAAAAGTGGCGCACTTTTGAATTGGGGCACCTTTTAAATTGGGCTAATTTCTTTTATTTTTAAATGGAACTGTGCCTTATTTTGAAGTAATTTAGACAGACAATTCGTTTGAGGAGCTAAATTATATCGCGGTAAGGCACAATTTCAAAGGTATCCCAGTTCAAAGGGGCCTCATTTTCCCCTAGCAACTTCACATTAAACGTACCAAACTTTGATCAGAATTTGCTTCTAAATTTTAAGTGTATTTTTTTCAAAGGCCTTTCCTGATAACAAACAATTAGAAAGAATAAAGTAATTCTTCGTCAGCTCCTTTTGAGCAACAAAAGGTTGACAGGTGGTTTTTCGGGGCTTTCAAATTAACTCAATAATTATTTAATAATTTAATGTTTTTTGTGTAAGTTTGCAGACCTGCTAATCATTGAAGCCATAAATTGAATGCCGTGAATTAGCCCACTAATACTAATCATAAATATTTCCAGCATATTTTAAGTTAGTTAGTCGCTAAAATATTTGTTTTATCACCTTATTTATTCAGATAATATTAAAACTATCATAAATTCAGTCGTGTTTTAAAATGTGTTCTTTTTTTGGGATAGTAAGAGTTTTAATCAACAATGAACTTCGAACCAATAATTAAAATTTTCCTTAAAAAAAATTTGAAATATTTTGTGATGTAAATCGTGTCATTAAATTCACCCCAATTTTATTGATGTTCGTTCGATAGTTCAATGTTCTTTGTATGTTATATAAAACTAAAAAATAAGTTGTTTTTAAAGACAGATATATCATCAATTGCAATGCTTTCACACTATCTATTTAATTTGTTAATTGTGTAAAGAAAAGTAAATCAATAATTTCCATAATACCACTGCATAGACTTTAATCAAGAGGATAATCAGGATATTCCAAAGAACATTTTGTAAAATGAAAGAAATTTAATTACTTTTAATATGTAGGGGGAAATGGGGCACTTTAGAATTAGGAGCAGCTTTGAAAATGGGACTTTCCCCTTTTTTAAATGAATTGCGCCATATCATAATTTAATTTAGTTTCTCAATATGTTTGTTAAGAAAATCCTAATTTCAACGCTGCCCCATATTCAAAGGTGCCCCGCTCACTCCTATATGTATATTTTTCGAGAATATATTAGTATTATCAAAACATTTTGGCTAATTTAGGCGTTTTTCTGCGCATTGCTTCAACTTATTGTACTCTTTATTTGTTTGTCTTTCGTCTATGGATTAAAATTTCATTAATACCAAATAATATTACCATGTTTTCCACGTGTAATTTTAATTTATGAATGTAACTTTTGATAGGGATAATTAAACATTGACCAACACTTTTATATTTATAATAAATTTCATTTAAAGCATTTAAACAATAAAAACCTCATAGGAAAACATGAAAAATCAATAATTTCACTGCACAAACGTCAATCAGGAGGGTAAATTGGTATTGAACAGCTGAAGGATATTCCAAAGAACAATTTGCAAAAGAATGCAATTAATTTTATTAAATAATTCCGTAGATATTGAAGATTTTCACTTAAGCGTATAATTCATGTGAGCAACACTCTATGGCCTGGGCCTTATTGATTGGACCGATATTGGTTTGTTATCGCTTCTCGGCCTAACGGCTAAGATCAAAGTGTAGTATCTGTTCTTATTAGTTTAACACCTAATAGTTCCCTCATAGAGGGACAATGTTGTTAAATTGATTTTTGGAAATTGGCGAAGTGCTAGGGGCTTGCTCCACCTTTGCCGCGGGTTGGCCTGGTATTGCAGTACCGCCAGGATCGGCCCATATTTTGCATACTCATAGAAACTTCCGGTCAGTTCAAGAATCTCTGCTACTGCGTATATTCAATGGTTTACCAGGACATGTAGTCGCTCTCATTGATGCTGGAAGAAGTGGTAAGAGATTGAGGCAAAAAAAAAGTCAGTCACATGATAAACAAGCCTCCCACTTGTGGGGCTTTTTTTTGGTAATGAAGGATTCACACTGGTGTGGTGTTGTCATGATTCTGTGTTTGGCATTGGAGGTGACAGAGAATACCATTAGCAAATACACTCATCTCGCGAAAAAGTCACTTCCCATTCCTCCACTTCTTCACCATGTATTACATGGCCCGGAATTGTCTGGTATGGATTGCCAACTCCACACGAGCCAGGCGAGTGTATCGAGTCAAAAAAAAAAAGACACCGGAGTCATGTGATTTCTGAAGTCACACGACTCATAGAAATATTAACACACTGCAGGCAGACTTCTCTCTTTACCAACACTCAGTCACGTGAGACACCGCAATGGTCTTTATGAGGCTCGCGAGGTGATTAAATGGGCGAGATATCGCCGCAGGAGGGATGTTAGCATGACCACATTTTTGTGATAATCTCCATTGAACTGAGAATTTTATGTTCAATGGACATCAATTGGTTGGAGGTGGGTGATCATCTCTTTGGGAGCAAATTTGAGATTATGTTAAGAAAATATGTCAATGACTATTTACTCATGTGTCGTGCCAAATGTTCACGTCCTCGTGATGCATTTTTGTTGTTGAATTTACCTGCCATGTGACTACATAACGATGGCACCAGTTAAAGAAAAAATATGAAATGAATAAAAGGGGTGGCAAAATGGAAAAGACTTCGCGAAATGATCGAAACTATGAATTTTATTTTATGCTTTCCCCCAAACTCTTGGAAAAAATGGGAAGCACATGACTAAAGAAATATTTTGAAAATTTAATTAAGCTCAATTAAAAATAAACTCTGTCACTGTGAGAGAAATCCGAAAAAGTTAAAATAACATTACGGAAATGTTAATTGTACCCCGCAGTATTGATCCAAAATCGGTGTAAATATTACCAATTTTAAGTGTTTGGGGGTAAAAGTTACCCTTTTTCATGTTAATTTTACCCTTAAAAAGGTGTAAAATTAACATTAAAAAATGTTGATATATTTTTACACCTAAAAAGTGTTAAAGTTACGAGGAAAAAAAAGTGAATTGCACCCTCTTTTTTTCTCAGTGTTGGAAAGGCACGCAGTGGATTAAATGGTTGAGTGACCTGTCTATGATGCAAGTGCCCGAGTTTAAATCCCCTTTTGGGTCATAAGATATTTTCTAGAATCAAAGATTGGAATAGCACCCAGTGATCTTCACTCCATTTAATTTCATATGGTAGGGGATTCAACTCTGCCAGGGAAGGAGTTCAAGTTCCTGCACTGAGAAAAGAACGGGGATACGATTAACTTTTTATTCTCATAATTTTAACATTTTTTAGGTGTAAAAATATATCAACATTTTTTAGTGTTAACTTTACATCTTTTTAAGTGTAAAATTAACATGAAAAACGGTAACTTTAACCCCTAATACACCTAAAAGCATAATATTTACACCGATTTCGGATTATCTGCAGGGTAAAATTAAAATTTCCGGAATGTTATTTTAACTTTTTCTGATTTCTCTCATTGTGTGAAAAGTATTATGCCCTCATTGGTAAAACATTTTTCGTAAGTAAACTAGTAAATTTGTTGGGCTGCAACAGCGTTAATAGTATCAGAAAAATTAGCTTTTTCCGGATCAATCAGGGATGCTGATCCTTAGACAAAATCAAATACAATTTTTTTCAGCAACCTGTGATACATTTCTATGTCCAAATTCAAAGTGTTGCCTAATAAATTCCCAGAATTAGATAGATAGATAAATAATGTTCATCATTAATGCTTTAGCAGCACAATTTCGTTGTGATGAGAGCCTGTGTAGTTTTCAACATCTACCGCCATTTTAACGTTGGTAACCAACCTTCAGAGCAAAATGGTATATGCACATCCAGTATATGCCAGTGATGAATAGAACATGATCAGATTTTTGAACACACAAGGTCCTTAAAGAAAGTTTTTTGTTCTGTTGACTGTTCTTCCTTGTTTTTCCTCGGTAGAAGTAGAAGAGTCCTTAAAGACGAAGGACAAAAAAATCACAGTTTTGTCCTCTGAAGAAGGTACACTGCCGCGTTGAAACCTTTGATTTAGATATCGTATTTGATCTTGTTTCTAAAGGGATCAGAATTTCTCCGTATCCAGTATTCGGCTCTGGTCTGAAGGAGATTACCTCCCTGTTATATCTTTTCTTACGTTTTTCCACCAAAAATTTTAGTGATAATAAACTTTGAGGAATTATTGTACATTATAGAACTGAGGCTGAGCTGAGCTGGTTCACTCAACGGGTCAAGTGGTAAAGTACTCGCTCTATGATGCAAGTGTCTCAGATTCGAATTCCCTTTAGGTCACCAGGAATTTTTCTGGCGTTAAAGTTAAGCTTCTTTTCCACTTGACTCCACAGGACATGGGACTCAAGGGGTAATTCATAAGCAAATACGAGTGGCCCGAGTTTCCGGTTCCCTGAATAAATGTATGGGATCCCTAGGTTCCCCGCGAGTTTGAAGCGTACATTAAAACGCTAGCTTCATTATTAAGACATTTATTGACTAAAATTCCCGTCCAACTCTTCGATTCTGTCAATAGCGCGGCTACTTATGGGTTCTGCTGACCCGAATAAGAATAGCACTGTACAGAGGGGGACAGAATCGGGAACAATAACATAAAAATAATAACATAAAATTATATAATAATAATATATATTGTTCCGCAACACTCCTCCCTCCTTAAGGAAGCACGGACTCCGTGCGAATAAGTTTTATTGTTATGGAGGAGGATGCGAACTGCAATTATACAACATTATCTAATATTATCAAAAATATTATATAATATATCATGAATTACAATTTGGTATAATAAAATTTGAATTAGATTACAAACTGATTAAAATTATACAATTATATTTTTATAAAATTTTTGTTTAAAATGTGTTTGTTGTTTTTTTAGAATTGTTTATTTTTTTCTTATTCAAATATGGTAAAAGAAAACTTACAATTGTCAGAGATTGCCAAGGGGATTATTTAACATTTGGTTTATTGACTTTTTTTTTCGAGAAATTATTATATTTGAAATTAACTTTTTTTTATGTTTGTTTATCAAATGGTACTTGGTATATATTTTTTGAATATTTTCAGAAATGTCTTTTTTTTTAATGGGTTAAATATTAAATAATGTATTATTCTTTTATGAAATTATTAATATTCTTTTTTTTTATTATTAGATATCACATTCCCTCCCCTCTTAAAGGGTGCGATGCAGAGATGGGATAAAGTCATGATTTTAAATTTTAAAACTTTAAATTCTGAAATTTGTTCGTTGGTTTACTTTGATCTATCGGATAGTTGTCCAAAACTTATTGAGGTCGGTATAATGAGGCCATAATATCTCTCTCTAATCAATTGATTAATGTGGGGTATAATTATGAGTATAATTTTCTAACTGTATTGGGGGAACGATTTTTTGAATTGTTTTGAATTCGTAGCAGTGGATTTTTTGAAATTCCGGGATCGTCAATAGTGTGAGGCCATTTTTCATGAGGACAAGCAATTTTTGTTCCATAATGTGGTGGTGATGAATTTTGAATTTCTCTTCGTCTTCGTTAAATATGACATTACAATTTTGGGGTAAATTTTGATCCTCAACTTTTGGGAGAATCATGGAATGCGTTCCTTTTCTTCTCATGAAATTTTGAAATATATTTTCCTTGGTTTCTTTTATTCTTTCTCTAGGATCTTCGGAAACAGAAGTATTGTTAACTTCATTTTGCTTATGCATTGGAATATTGTCTTCAGATATATTTTTTATATTTTGTGTATTTTCTGGAGTCTTACGGTTTTCATTTATTGGGGGATGACTCTGTTGATAATTTGTCCTTAAGGAGTGATATTCTTGGTAAGGGATACACAAAAAGGTGTGATCTTTTGGGGCTGTGCCATTCACAAAATTTGTTTCCGCATTTGCTTTAAGGTCACTGATACGATTATAACCTATGTCAGCATCAACATAAATTTTGCTTGCGTTAGCATTATTGTCAATGTTGCGTTCAGCAAGGTCGCTGCATTTTTGTTTTGAATTTTGATCGGTGCTATTGTTGTGTATTAAATTCGCAACATTCGCATTTCCTTCTTTGTTAAATTTTGGAGAGTGATGCCCTAATTCCATTTCCATTTTAATATTTTGAGAAGAAATTGCGAATGGAACCATTAAATTCATTGACTTAAGCAATATTTTTCTGTCTTTCACGAAAATTACGGCATCAAGTATGCTTAAAAGGTCATGGCCTAGTATTCCATCGAATGGGAACTTACTATTCGGAAGTACATTTAATTTAGCTGAAAAATCTGTTCTATCTGGGATGAATCGTATAAGGGTGACTACAGTGCCCAGCGTTTGCACCATCCCCTCATCTGCAATGCCTTGGATACGAATGCTATTTTTAGTATGCACCGTAGTATAATCGTGAAGGCAGTTACGTTTTATAAAAGAAAACGGTGATCCGGTGTCGACAAGAAATTTTAATTTGTAGGGAGACACGGATGCTGCTAAGTTAATGATATGAGGATCATATTCTGATATAACGAAATAGCTTGAAATTGTGGGTAGATAGTTTCGGTCAGCATCGGTGGTTATTTTTGAATAATTTTTAAGTTTTCTCTGAGGATTTTGTGACTGAGACATTTTAGAGAAATGATCTTCGCAATAGGACGTTTTGGTCTTTAGGCGATTTTCAGTGTAAGTGATTGCAGCATTAAGGTTATCAAAGGATCGTGATAGTACCAAGATCCTAGTTTCTGTGTGACGTATAGAGTTCGCAAAAGTCTCTATAGCCATTCGTGTGTTTGCCTTTTTCAAAGACAAAGGAAGAACTCCTTCAAGATGAGCAGAATATACAGTATTCAAGGTTTGTAAAGCACCTTGTACTCTGAATCCGAATTCTTTGATCGTTTCTTTAGGATGAAGTGACAATTTTTGTAAGGATGTTATCGCATCTTCTAAAGGAATTTCTGGATTAATGACAGATAGGAGCACGTTTTTAAATTCCGTGTATGTGCTGAAGGATTGATCTCTAATTTGAAAATATATGTCTGGACTTAATTTTAGTGTTAATAATCGTATATACTCCCTATCTCTACACCCATTCTCTGCACCGAAATAATCTTCATAGATTCCGTCACATAAAGAAAGGAATTGACTGGCTACTATGGGCTCACCTGTACACTTCGGTAAGATTTCATAAATATCCTGGAACGGGATCAGAGGTGTTGTTGCCATGTTGTTATGTTCTGGTGCGGTTAGTCGAGATTCTGGAGGCTGCATAAGTGTAGATATCTAGGTGATTGTGTCTATGGTGTTCCGTGATGCTGATAATGCTGCTTGCTGATATTTGGTGTGTATCGCTGGTCTAGATGAACGCAGCTGAAGATAATTCTGCGGAGATGACGAAGTGGATATTATACGAACGCCTGACGTCCAATGCCATGCATCTTTGTTGTAGGTTCACAGTGTTGTAGTGCGGGTGGTACGCTCAAATTCAATGGTGACAAGGCAACTGGCTGGTTCATTAGAAATCGGTTGATTTCGTTGGTTTTCTGGTTGAATATCTGATTGCTTTGGTTCAACAATCGGCTGATATTTGTAACGGTGTGGAGTTGGCGGTAGTGTTCTTTTCAGGAGCGTAGTTTTCTAGAAGGCTGGATTCTCTGCATTTGGTGGTCCAGGCCTCTCTTCGGCTTATGACTTTGGAATTATCAGTTTCGGCATCTGTTGTACCGATGTTTTTCTTGGCGCTGCCTTGGCGATCACGTTGATTTTGGTCCTCAAGTTGACGCTGGTTCGTTTGTTGTTTTCACTCATTTTCACTTTTTACTAAACACTTCTGACACCAATGAAGCGTACATTAAAACGCTAGCTTCATTATTAAGACATTTATTGACTAAAATTCCCGTCCAACTCTTCGATTCTGTCAATAGCGCGGCTACTTATGGGTTCTGCTGACCCGAATAAGAATAGCACTGTACAGAGGGGGACAGAATCGGGAACAATAACATAAAAATAATAACATAAAATTATATAATAATAATATATATTGTTCCGCAACAAGTTCCTTGAAAAAATATATGAGTTCCTCAGATTCCCCATAAGTTCCCTGAAAATGTATGGGTTCCCCGGGCTCCCTGAAAAATATTATTTGGTTTCCCCGGATTCCCTGAAAAAATGTATGGGTTCCTCGGGTTCCCTGTGACTTCCCTGAAAAAATGTATGTGTTCCCTGAGATTCTCGTTAGTTTCCCAAGTTTACCTGAGTTCTCCGAGTTCCCTGGCCAGATTGGCTTGAGTTCTCTGAAATGATTTACCCCGGGTTATTCATAAGCAAGTAGAGGGACTCGAGTTCCAGATTCCCCGAAAAAATATATGGGTTCCCTGGGTTCCTTGCGACATCCCTGAAAAAATATATGAGTTCCTCGGATTCCCCGTAAGTTCCCTGAAAAATGTATGGGTTCACCGGGTTCCCTGGAAAAAATGTATGTGATCCCTGAATTTCCCGTGAGTTCTCCGAGTTCCCCTAGGTTATCCGTGTTCCCCGTAAGTTCCTCAGGTTCCCCGTAAGTTCCCTGGTCAGATTGGCTCGAGTTCCCCGAAATGAGTTACTCCAGGTTCTTCATAAGCAAATAGAGGGGCTCGAGTTCCCGGTTCCTTGAAAAAATATATGGGTTCCCCGCTAGTTCCTTGAAAAAATATATTACAGTAGAGCCTCGCTATAGGCCATATTTGGTTCCAGATTTGACACTTGGGTCGCACTATAGTCCATGTCATTTTTTAAAATTATCAACGACTTTTAGTATTGAAATTGCTCGACGGGTTCCACTTTCTTTGCTATTGTGGTATACTTGTCCTCGCTCTCTTCATTATGGATCACAATTATCACAACTACTCAATAAAGTTTGCCAAAAATATTAAAATAATTATGACAACATTGCATGTCGCGTACTAAAAAACATAACCTAACTTAAAATCAGTGATTTGAAATCAACGGTCGATAAATTGTGGACTATAGAGCGATGGCCTATAGCGGGGTTCTACTGTAACTACTGTACTGGGGTTCTACGGACTCCCCGTAATATACCTGAAAAATGTATGGATGCCCCTGGTTCCCTGAAAAATGTTTAGGTTTCCCGGATTCCCTGAAAAAATGTATGTGTTCTGCGGTTTCTCTGAAAAAAATGTATGTGTTCCTCGAAAAGATTGTTAAAAATTTATATTGATACCCTAAACTTACGCGTAGGTGATTAGCCCTTCCTTAACTGTTACGAAGCTCTTTCCACGCCTTTTTTTTCATAGAGGCGATGGTTTTCTTATTTCTTTGAGTATCTTACAACTTAAAAATTAAAAATATAAATAAGAAATTTAAGGAAGCAAGAGATGTGACCAAAGTAATAAACATTATCTCACTGAAAGGACGCTCACAAAATGTATATTTTTTACACGAAATATGTGATCCCGCTAGGAAATTTTACTTGGAATTTAAACTAAACTATTACTATACTAGTACCAAACTATATTTAAACTAAAGACCACAAAATAAAGGACTGCTAGCAACATAAGAAACCTGTTGTATTTTTTTGTAAGACTTCTACACCGAAATTAACACAATTTTAATTGAAATTATACTCGATTTTAACGATTTTTGTGTAAACACATTTTAAAAAGAATAAATATTTAAAAGAAAGAAAAAAATATTTGACTACATGAAGATAAAATCCATAATTTTAATTTACTTGCTTAGCTGAAGTTACACTCAAAGTGTCCGAAATTTGAAGCTATCCGAAATTTGGCACACATACCCTACCTGTTCATGATAATGAGAGGAATATTTTTGGACAACAAATTAGCAAATTTGGCAAGTAAAAGAACCAAAAGAACCCACTTGGTCAGAAAAAAACGAAATGTTTCTAAAAATAAATGCGCAAAATTAAATACAAAAAGAACACATTGTGGGGTTGGTTCTGATATCAATCCATCTAATAGAAGATTAGATATGTTACTCTTACAATGAAGTTCGAGCAATAAAAACACGTATAAAGATCGTGATTAAATTGAAGAGGTTCATAGAGAACATTGTGCAACTTTGATGGCATGTCGAAAAATTCTTCGTGTGAGCAAAGAATACGTTAAAAGAGTTCTTTTTGTTTGTTATTCAACCTCATGCCGAAATTAATGACATAGCTCTGAGAGAAGCAATAAAACCACGAAACACCGTTCTTCCCAGGTGATAAGAATATGGTACTTTTTGGCGCCCAGAGAGGCCACTAACATGATCGTTAGAAGGTAAAATCCGGGAGGCTGGATATTAGCCCGTATATATTCTTTACCTTACACCCAACCTCCAAACGAGTTCCCTCACAAAACTGTCTCGCTGTTCTCCCACCCACGATATTCTCTGTCCAAAGAATCCGGGTTGAAAACTGCATTAATCTTGCGGTGACATCACATGAGAGAACTTTGACTGGTAAAATGGCAAAAATCACGAGATTTAGATCTATTTTGCATTTTTGGCGCCAAACTTAAGCATTTTCAACATAGATCTAACATTTAAAATTGCTACTGATGGACAAAAGAACTAGATTTTTCATGTGGAGATAACTCGTGATGGGACTTTTTGTTGCTCTCTTAACGTTAATTAATTTCCCAAGAGAGGTGAACACAGAAAAACATCCGTCTCGATGCAAAATGAAATTCATGGTCAATCATCTCATTTGTGAGATGTAATATTTTTTTTTTCAAAATCACCAACATTCGCTTTCTGCAGAATTTTGATGTAAAAATGCCAGTGTGGTAATGTAGAGTTAGAAAAGTTGCAGATTAGAGATGAGGATAAGATATATTGCCGTAAAAATGACGGTATGGAATGCTGTAAAGCATACTAATATAGAACCGAATGAATTACATGCTCATTAAGTGGTGACGGTTAAAAGTAGGAAGAGGAGTGTTAAAAGATTGATGCAATATTTTTGCAATGTTCCAAGAGGTCATATCGATGAGATGATTTATAATGTATGCAAATCAATTGGCATTTTCTGCAGTACTGGTGCTCTTTAACTCACCAGACATAATATTTCAATCACTGTCACCTTCTAACATATTTTATTGCATCGTATGTATGTTGAGAATAATAAGAAAACTCAGATTAAAGATTTTTGCTTGTAGTTCATGTGTTTTTTATAAATGTATTAATTGGAAATTCAATCAATCAATATTAGGATATAAAATCGGGAAAATTAAATCTTAAGTGAAATATCTATCATGAATTGCCAAATTGAGGCAATTGAGACCCTTATTTCAACTTCTTGAAAGTAAACTGTCCATGGCGACTGATGCTCAGTCACTGAAGTACTGTTGTTAATCGCCAGGAGCAAAAAAAGCATCATATAGCAACCTTTAGCCCCCGATTGAGGATGGTATGGGTTGGACGTGTCAAAGGAATAAAAGATTAGAATTGGTGGGATATGACCGGCAACTGGGTTGACATATGACAAACAGGCCGCACGCTCTACAAATTGTATAAAACAAGTTTTGAATTGAATAAAATAAAGTTAATACATAATTCGCTGTCACTGATCCAAAATTCGAAGCAAGTTACCGTACCAGGCGCTGGATGTCGCTTTATTTTCAGTACACTCACCCAAAGCCTAAAGATACTTAGGAACAGTAAGACGAAAACTGATCCCTTCACAAATCCCATTCGTTATTTGGAATAATAGTTTAACAATACAATCTTATTAATTTTTGGTTTTGAGATGAAAACCTTTGATGAGCGAGACATAATTTTATGATCAATATTTAAGGAGCTTTTGTTGGTTAAGATTGCTTTTTTTTAAACAAAATTTAATATTCTTTTAATTATTTTTAGTAATTTAATTTTCATTACAATGAAATACTTGTCTTGACCATTTTCGTTGTTCGCCGCACTTCGGTTACTAAGGCATGTCCATGACAAAGTTGCTCCCAAGAAAAATGTTTCAAAAACAAAAATTACATAATATTCAAAAGAAAAGAAAAAAATAAATTTTTACTTCATCGTAGATTAGGGGACAGTGCCCATGCTTGATACCATTGGAAGCTTCGTAATGACCAAATTTTCTATGTTTCACAATATATATGTGACTCATCGCAACCATATTTTAAAACTATGGGAAAGTGGCCAGTTTTTAGAAAATATTGCGGAGTCACGTTTATTGAGAAACATAGTAAAAATTTAGTCATTACGAAGTTTCCAATGGTATCAAGCATAGGCACTTTCCCCTACTTAGAAACACTAATTTTTTTTAATCAATTTTTTTCATCTTTTTCAAGCGCTTCTCCCTATTGGGGTGGTGGGTCCATGACATACAACTTAGCAGCCCATGCTGGTCAATCGTACGCTACTTCAGGAAGATGTTCGGGTGTGATCTCAAGGCTCTCCAAAGCAAAATTCTGAATTTGATTCAGCCACCTTGTCCTAGGATCTCATTCAAGATTTTGATTAGCAAAATTTCGGAGCTTCTTAATTCCACTCATCAAGGCCTTCACAAGATCGTCACCTGAATAAAAAAAACCTGATTAGAAAAACCTGAATAAAAAACAATGTATCGAATGCCCAAGACACACTTACGATTCAAGCCGAGAGACGGCTTAATGTTGAAATCAAAATAATTATCAGATTACATTGCCAACAGTTTCTGACTAATCTGTCTCTCGACTGAGCCGAGAAACGGCTAAGTTAGTGGGAAACTGATGGGTTAGTCAAATTATTATTTCAATTATAATTACGTTAAGCTTTTTCTCGGTTTGCGTCGTAAATGTGTCTAGGACATAAGTAATGTACAATTAAGTAAAGTTACAAAAAAAAATCTTGGGAACATCTTATCGTGCACACACCTTACGTCATCGTTGTTCCCTTATCTGTTTCCGAGACTACATTCGACCTTTTCAATGTGGCTTTTTTCAGGAAGAGTTTATAGCCTGCCCATTTTGTAGCGATTCTGCTCATGCGTGCATTAGCACTCATTTTATGCTCCGGGTCGATTCAGACTGAGTACATTCCAGGACGTAAGTCATACGTCCTTTTGTATGTAGTATAGGTCGTTGACGTAAAGCCCGTCCTATCCGAGGCTCCTTGCGAGTAACTATGACGGATCTATAGTGAAGGAAACAGTTAGTGGAGAGTACCGTATCCAGACAAACTGATCTGGACAGATCTGAAACTCCTTTTTGAGGAGCCTGACATTATGGGCACCATCAGAGCACGTTAAATCAGCTGGCTAGGACACATCAGCGAATGTGAGCTGAAAGGATATCTAAAAAAAAACTTGTGTCAAAAAGTGAGCCTGAAGGGACAATAATAAGGGACAGTGTTCTTAAACAGCTAAGGGTGCTGAGGTGCATAGGTTAGTGCAAGAGGCCCGGTTCCTTAAAGGGACGTTGCAGCCACTTAAGTAAGTAAGTTATAGCCTCTCACCTAACTTGCTATAGAAGGACTAGATCCCCTTTCGGTCAGCCTCAGGTTTATCATTTCCTTCAGAAAATGGTTATCAAATATTCCATCACGAGACTAAGTTACCGGATCCTTCGCACAAGTAAGTCTCGAAACTATCCTATGCACCTTATATTTATTTTAAACGATAATTTTGAGACTTCAAATTCCCTACTCTAAATCTGTGATTTTCTGGAGGAAGCACGAGGAGTCCTCTTACCAACGAAGGTATCTGGTGTGTCTTCGACATAATATGCAAAAAATTCCACAAGATCTGTGATTTCCTGGAGGAAGCATGAGGAATTCTTTGACCAACGAAGATATCTGGTGTGTCTTCGACATAATATGCATGAAAATCCCCCAAATCTGTGATTTCTGGAGGAAGCATGAGGAATCCTTTGACCAACGAAGATATCTGGTGTGTCTTCGACATAATATGCAATAAAATTCCACAAGATCTGTGATTTCTGGAGGAAGCACGAGGAATCATTTGACCAACGAAGGTATCTGGTGTGTCTTAGACATAATATGAAGGAAAATTCCACAAGATCTGTGATTTGCTGGAGGAAGCACGAGGAATCCTTTGACCAACGAAGGTGTCTGGTGTGTCTTCGACATAATATGCAAGAAAATCCCACAAGATCTGTGATTTCTGGAGGAAGCATGAGGAATCCTTTGACCAACGAAGATATCTGGTGTGTCTTCGACATAATATGCAATAAAATTCCACAAGATCTGTGATTTCTGGAGGAAGCACGAGGAATCATTTGACCAACGAAGGTATCTGGTGTGTCTTCGACATAATATGCAAGAAAATTTCACAATATCTGTGATTTCTGGAGGAATCACGACGAATCCTTTGACCAGCGAAGGTATCTGGTGTGTCTTCGACATATTATGCAAGAAAATCAAACAAGATCTGTGATTTCCTGGAGGAAGCACGAGGAATCCGAGCATGAGGAAATTTTTAAAATTGTCTTTTCCTTTACTATTTTTATTAGTAGGGAAAAATGAGGTAATTTGGGATTGGGACCATTTACAATTTGGGACATTTGAGATTTTCTCATTGTTTCATATGAGCAAAAACACGATTAAGAAAAAAGGAACTGTTTTTATTCCTTCTGAGCCTCTAAAACAGTGACAAAATCTCAAATCTATTTATTTTTCCGTTGTCTATTGCAAATCTTTTTATCTTAATCTAGACAACCACTTCTTGAGCATGTTCAACTCTGCTGAATTGAGTGGGAAAAATCCCCAAACAAATGAATATTCCACGAAATAGAATAACTCTCTCAAGATGTCTTTTTTGCCGCTGTGGCAGCCAAGTATTATCTCTGGTGGATGGCTAAAAACTCTTGTTACATCGTCGTTGAATTACCATGAATGTAATCGTGTGCCTTGATTGTTTGTACATCTCTTTTCGATTTCATTTTGCAAAATAGTGATTTGTGTCTTGGAATGCTCACGCGTACATCTTCTTTTTTCCTTCTTATTCTCTTCTCCCAATATATTACCCACTTTTGCAGTGGCACCGTCTTCCTCCTTTTAGCGCAATTGTCCAACATCTCTAATGGGGAGTTGTCTATATGAGCGGCGGATCTTCTTCGGCTTGGATGGGAAAATACTGTGCCTAAGATGTTTATGTAAGCCCGTCTTAAGTGGCTTTTGGCGCTTTGGCGAAAGAGGAGGTATAGAGATACTATGATGAAAAATAACGCGCGCAGGTGGAAATGATGTGTTAGTGGAGGCCTAAGAGTTAGTGTGGTGGTCAGGTGAGTGAGGACGGTTCGGGGAGGCCAAACCGCGTGACTCCTTTCACAATAAACTTTCTCTTATATATTCAGTATAGCTCAGACGATTTCAGTCTCAACACACCAGTCAGCTATCGATGCTCCACGGATACGGACGTGTTTCTCTTATTTCGTGATTCCGTGCTCCCCAACATACATTCTCACCTTTGCATTTTTACTTCATCAAATTGTTCCCCACCCAGGGCACGAGCACTTGTTTGCCTCTTCGGTGAGACTGAAGGATTAACATATTTTGGGGAATAAAAGTGAGGGAGTTTTCCTGGATTAAGAAAGTGATTAAGAAAGTGATCCTTTTAAGAAAGGGTTTCTTTTTTAAATATTTTCCGTTAATTTTTGAATGGATTCTTCTATGTAGAGAACGTTAAAGCGTTCAAATCTAGCAAAAGTTCTGTGCTGAGAATTGTGATAGTG
The DNA here is from genome assembly GCF_024763615.1 of Phlebotomus papatasi. Lineage (NCBI taxonomy): Eukaryota > Metazoa > Arthropoda > Insecta > Diptera > Psychodidae > Phlebotomus > Phlebotomus papatasi. The sequence continues at coordinate 47,073,492 of NC_077224.1, forward strand.
AAATTTATATTAGATCCAGGAATAATCTCTAGAAAATTAAAAAAAATAGTGTTCAACAAGGAAGTTTATGAAGGAATTCTTGAGAGGTTGTTGGTGAAATCCAAACCACTTTGACTAAATGATGTTCAGAGGAAAAAGAGCTGGGTGGAAGACAAGATATTGAAGTGGACGTGCAAGATATTCGGAAGATCTTATGCAAAAGTTGTCTCTTTCACCCAAAGAGTCATCCGTGATCACGTCCAAAAAGTGAATTCATGGAGAGGAAAGTTGCCATTTGGTGTCTTAATTGTGGTGTATGGACAAAAACCTGCTAATATTGGAGCCTTTTAGCATCTCTTGTGGATAATTCTCATCATGTTATTTAATCGTCCGCCAAGTTAAAGTAGAAAAAAAGAGAAGAAAAATAGCGGGGGAAATTTGCTTCGTGGGTAATGTCACAAAATATGAAAAGAGAAGAATTCATCAGTTGAAAACGTCCCCAGAGAGATCCGGGTCTTGAATGTTGTTTATTCACAAAATAATAATCGCTGGGTGTACAACTCCTCTTAAAGTCCATCTCACACCTGGGGCAGAGATGCTGTAAATTGAGAAATTTTCATTTGCACGTCAATTGTACGGAATGCCCGTGCAATGGCAAGAAATTTGAGCTTTTTATCATTCACACACTCTTTATTTGAGTTTTCACCGTCTCACTGGCCATTAACATCAAGTTGTAACTATACCTGATTGGATTTGCACGAAACATTAAGTGACAAAACATCTATTATTGGAGGCAACTTCTTTTTTTTATTGACCGGAAGTCTTTCACACTTTTCCTCCCAGCTCTTTCTTCCTTCTTGAACTCAGGCAATTTATTTTTAGACTGAAATGTTTGCGCTTTTAACAAAAATTCTATTTGCACAAAAATTGTGCAGATTTATCGAAAGTTTAAGGAAATACGAAATTGCAGTTAAATTTAGTTTATGTTATTTTTTACAATTAGATCTCCAATCTTTGGCGTGATATTCTATTTAATCTTTAAATTTGAATAAAAATAAAAAATTAAATCTTAAATAAAATTGTCCTATTTTTATTATTTAAATAATACCTTTAATTTTTTTCAAGTTCTTCTAATTCTGTCGGACCTGTCGGATATTTCATTACTTTTTTATGTTTTATGTTGATTTCTGATAAATTTTAGGGGAAAGTGCTCTCCCTTCGAACGTTCATACCTCCGAATTATGTGAATATTCTTTTAGTTTTCCTAAGAAACTTACACATTTCTATTAAATATTAGTTCGCTTATCATCAATTGTTGTTAATTCCGTGATAATTTGATGTAAATAAATAAATAAAGAAATTCACATTATTCGAAGGCATGAACGTTCGAAGGGAGAACACTTTCCCCTATTTCTTTTCCTTATAAAAAAAAGTCTTCTCTGTTATTTTTCTCTTTTCGGCTGCATTGTTCTTTGCTTTCATTAAAATTACAAAGCATATTTTGGATATAATCCTAAGGATGTTTTTACTACATTCTTTTTGGATTTATTTCTCTCGAATATAGCCTGCAATCATTTATGATAAAAACGATTCATGCTTAGGAATCGATCAAGAATGGAACTTTAGATAAAAAGAACACGAATTTTTACATGATCTTATCCCCCTTTATTACTACACAAGTTGTTTTACAATGTTATAATAAAGGAGGATAAGATCAGAAGGGGAATTCTGTAACAGTATGAAAATGTCATATGAATAATTTTCGTGGTAAAATTCGGGACCAGAACAAAATTAAAGCCCAGTGAGCATCGTAAGATCATTTGAAATATCTCTATGAAGCTTCTAGTAATTTATATGAATTGGATATTGTATTAGTTTTTCCGAATTTACTATATAAAAAATTTTAAATTTGTCATATGGCATTGCCATACTGTTACAAAATTCCCCTACAGGTCAAAATCCGTGTTCTCTTTACCTAAAAACGGTTCTTGAATCAGTTTCTTAAAACTTCAATAAAAAATTGGGAAACAAAGAGTACAAAATAAAGATAAATTTCCTTAGACAGTTCGATATAGTAATTTAGTATTCTTCTTTTAGACTACATTTTAGAAATTATCTCAAATTCTGACTTACCGTAGATGCGGGCGACTTTGTCCACTGTTCGTATTTTTTTCTTTATTTCTATAACTTAAGGATGGTTTTTACCGATCCGATTTACCATGTCCGATCGGTTTGGACCGTTCTTAAACACTAGAATAAAAGAAAAGCTTACGAACAGTAGGGAGACAAAGTCATCCGGATCTACGGTACTAAAAATAAGTTACAAGTTTCGAACTTATCCTTCTTAAACAAATTCTTAAAAATATTTTTATTTAAGTATTTTTATTTATTTAGTAGGGCATTTGCATTATTGGTGTTGTACTGTACATCTAGTATTTTATTTTTTTTTAACACCAAGTAGAGCGAATATGGCATCTAACTATAGGATTAAGACTGTTGAAATTTCAATGGATTGAAATTCTTAAATTTAATTTTTTTTGGTCAAAACTGATTTAGAAGCTTTAGAAGTTTAAAGAAAAATATCAGAAATTTTCATAAAACACAAAAAATTGAATCACTTTTAATATCTCAAAGTTAAACCTTTCAATAAACACTAAATTGAATCTAGGTTACAAAGTATAGTGCCCGCTTCGTTATCCAAATGTATTTTTTGAATTTGTTTAACATTTCGAAAATATAATAACAAGATTTTTTGATTTTTTTTGTAGAAGTGGAATAAAAGTTTTAAAGAAGATTAAAAGGACATAATTAGAAAATTCTATGCTATTATACTTCATTTATTAAACAAAGACATTACATATATAACCTCAAAATTATTTTAAATGTAACCTTCGAGAACTCGTCCGGATCTACTATTGTTTTGTCCTGAAACTTGGTTTCAGCACTAAAACAGCGATGGCTGCATAAGGATGGGTTAAGGGGTTATGTGGGTCAAAAAAACAAAAATCATTATAATTTTCTCTGATTTTTTTCAACATTATAAAAAAATATTTTATTCAAGCTCTTAAGCATAGAAAAGAGCGACATTTAAACTATATTTTCTGAAATTTTCACTTAAAAATTTTAAAAATTCGTCCTCTGGGATTTGATTTTCGGAGAGATTATCGAAAAAAAACATACTTTTCACTGGATAAGGTTTCTAGGAATTGTTTTATCTGAAATCCAAAACCCAAATATTTCTTGTTGGCTGATGAGTTAAACTAGACCTGTAATGGAGGATTTTTGAAAAAAAAAAAAATTTGGGAGGATTTTATACAAAAGAAACCGTTTTTGACATATTTTACATCACGTTTTGTCTTGTAGAATAAGTTGTGATGAAGTATACATAAAATCCTTCCTTAAAGCACTAGTTTAACTCATTAGCTAACAAAAATATTTGGTTTTAGGATTTCAGATGTAGCAATTCCGAGAAATCTTGTCCACGGAAGGGTATTTTTTTCTAAAAAAAAATCTCAAAAAATCAGGTCTCAATGGCTGAATTTTTAAGAATTTTTAAAAGAAAATCTTAAAAATTATAGTCTAAATGTTGTATTTTAAAAGCCTATGATCTTAAATTATTTTTTTTTATATTGCTAAAAAAAAAGAAAATATAATGTTTCTTTAAGTCTTCTTGACCCACGTAACTCCTTAAAAAAATCACAGATAAATCGCCACATATTATAAAAAAATTTCAAAATTGTTCTATAAGATTTTCGAAAAAGGAAAATTAAGAAACCACACAAGATTATTCCTACAAATTCTTTGATCAAAGGTTAAAAAAGCTCTAGTGAGCTCATTTATCAGGCGAATTGGGTCATGTTTGTACTAGTTGGAAAGGTCTTGGAATTTTCGATAAAACTGAGCCGGTCCCAATCGGTTTTAAACCAATAATTAACCGGTTCAATTGCATTAGTCTTAAGTTATTTTGTGCAATGTTTTGAGTGATTTATAAATCAGTTCAAATCGGTTGTAAGCCGCTAATGAACCGATTTACAAATCGGTTTAAATTTATTGAGAACCGGTAAACAGTAAATGATGTGAAAGTACATTTAAGGGATAGTATCTAAGGGCCTTGACATTTGAGGATTTGAGGATTAGCCGAGAGACGTCTAAGCATAATTATAGGGGAAACTGGGGCACCACCAAACACGGGGTAGCACCAAACACTAATTTTTATTTTTAAACTACTTGGGCTATCTCGACCATTTCTTCAGTGGACAAGCATCCCTATAGTGCCTATATAAATTACTATAAGTCTTGTCTTCGGAAGTCGAATATCTGATTAAAAAATCGCAGTATTTGGTGGTAATCCGTGTTTGGTGGTGCCCCAGTTTCCCCTATTTGAAATAATGGTTAAACCACATTTCCATCATTTTTCACTAACTAAGTCGTCTCTCGACTTAAGTCGTAAGTGTGTCTAGAGCATAAGTCGCGAATTCGAGCACTCTGGAAGGCCTGGGACGCTTTGCCTCCTTTTCTTACAAAAGTAACAAGATAAAAATAGTTTAATAAATCATCTTACATAAAAAAATAACGGAATTCTAAATATTATAATGAAACCCCATAAAATAAAATAAAAAACTGAAGGATTGTGTTTCGATTAAATCACAGTTTAATTTACTACTTTGCTAATTTTTATTGACGTGGTAAACTCACAAAAAATAATTATGACTCTAGAAGTAATAAAATTCACATAAAGTGATGAATCTCAAGAATTCCTTCTGTAGTTATCTTCTTTGTTTGCATTATGTTTAATTTGTAATTTTTCCAGCAGATTTTCATATTTGCACGAAAATTCGGATGTGATAGTGTAAAACGCTATGTGTTCGTAAAATTCCTACACAGACTGCACAGGAGAAGACAATCTCTGATACCAACAGCAATTTTTTTTACATTTTGTGGTTGATTCAAAAATCAACATTCACCACTGAAGCAAAGATGATTCTCAAGAGCATCTCCATTCTAGCTTGGTAAGTTCTTAATGTTATTGTTTTTTTTTTTAGAATAATATGTCTATCACCTCATTTAATACGTGACCTAAATATTAAAAGTTCACAGACTTGGTTATAACTTACCTTTGCACATTTTTCTGTGCAATTTATGTGGTTGAGTGAATTCGTGTGAGGAGTACTAAAAGTAACAATTCCTTCATACATTGGGATTTGTGAAAGAGGAAGAAAATTTAGTGGATCAGCCATGTGTCGTATAACTTCTTTCATACCTCCGTGAGCTTTGTTATTTAATTCACTCTCTTTAGAAGTAAAAATAAAAATCAGTGAATGCGATGGCGTATAGTGTAAGAAATATATGTTTTGCAAATGCCTATAAATTGTTGAAACAAAAGGTGTATTGTGTATGAAATATTACTTCGAGTTTCTTGTGTGCCATACATGTATACATATTTTACTACAAAGTCATACAACATCAAAATATCAAAAGAAAAACAATCTTCATTTGCTTCATTTACAATTTGAACATGATTATCTTCATTGCATAAAGATTCTATAGCACGATATTGAGCTGTGCATAATTAAGCGTGTGTGTGAAAAGAGGAAAGAAAAGTTGGGAGGAAAAATTAAAAAAGAGAGGAAAAATCATTCTCAATCAGATGCTTTTTTGAAGGACTTTTCCCCCCATTTCCCATCACAATCACATGCTTTAGTTTTAGATTTAAAAAAAAATATATATAGGTTTCAATTTAATTCTGAAATGTGGCAATTAAATTGAATGAAAAATTCATTGCACCTCTGGCCAACCCCTCGAGATTTCCATCGGCAACCACTTTGTTTGAGAGATTGGAGGCAAGTTTTTGAAGTTTGAAAAGTTGGCCAAAATTATTGCATCACGAAACCGGCTTTTTCAACAGCCATCACCAATGGAAATAGAATGTCTTGCGGGATGGAATTGAATTGACATGGGAGAAAAAAAATCACAAGAGACATATGCCTGTATTAAGAAAAACACACAACTATTTTGCATATTCTGAAGCATAGAAATCTCCCAAGCTGTCTCATGGTTATGAAGAATTCGTCTCAGTCAAGGGATAGAATGGCAAGGTTGAAAAGAAGTACACTACATTTACATTAACCAAATTCAAAGAAAATTCTCTGGCTTGTGTTAAAACCTTGTAATCACTGCAAGAAGTTCCACATTTTCTGGTGATCAATATATTTTTTTCTTTGCTTAAACAGATTTGAAATTTTAGTTGTAGATATTTTAAGAATTATTATACCACAACATCCATAAAGAAACTGAGCCTTCTTACAAGGAATATTTTGCTGTTTTGCACATCTTTTAAAATGATCAATAGTTAATATTTCTGTCAATAAATTCTTCTTAGATAAATAGATTTTAAAACAATTAAAACCCTATAGGGGATGAGTTCATAATTTTGACCAGTTTCTTATTTTGGACACTTTGAGGATAAAATTGGAAACTAAAAATAAATTGATTAAAATGATGGATTTTTATTCCAATATTTGATGAATAATGAATTATATCTAAATATTTGTTTTTTTGGAAGATTTTAACACTAAATACGTTAAATCTTGAATATGATTTGAGTTAAAATTGCTTTAGTGAAAATTCAGTGTGAGCAATTGCTTACAAGAATATGACAGAACTTCGTGTTTACTTCAGTCTTATTTAGCTGCGGTGAAGTACTAACAATCTTTCTTCGATATTTTTAAGTGATATTACTCCCTCCGTCCCGTAAAAGGTACGTTTGCTAGTACATTTTATATGAAAGAATGTACGACTTTTTTTTGGGACAGATGGAGTATTAAATATTCAAAATTTCTTGTATTGATTCACGTTAATAGTGATTTGTTCATTTAACCTGAAGTGAAATTTGTCTTGTGAGTTACGTTTTTCGTGTGGAAAATAGGAAATTTTCTAAGAGATTCACCAGCGAGGTGATACTTCTTATTTTGGACAGGTATTTTTTCTCGAAATTTCTTGAACTTTTAGCTTTTGTGACTCGAAACACAAAGCGATAAGGAGAAACAAAGAGTATCATTTTTACAAACGAGATGTAGTGAGAAAAACCTTAAAAGGCTCCAGGAAAGGCCAGGGAATGCGTGAATCCGCGCATACGTAGAGTACCGAAGTCAACTCACTTTAATGAATGATATGGAAAGTTTCCGGGCTTCTTGGGACATTCTACGGTTCCCTTACATAAACAGTAAGAGAACTTGGTAAAATTAGCTGTCCAAATATACAGCCAACATGTCCAAACTTACAAGCAAGGTGTCCAAAATTTGAGTCAAATTCACCTGTATATATCAGTTCATTTTTGAACGTATTAAGACTAACTTTAGTTACAACAAAGATGTTAAACAATTAGCCAAGGTTCTAAACAACCTTTCTGAAAAGAGATTAACAAAAAGTCAATTCGGATTGAAAATTTCGACTTCAAACTTGAAACATTGATGCTTATAATCACCCTGTCCAAAATTATGAGCCCTTACCCTTTTGTAAATGAATGCAAATTCGAAAACGATAGACGCAAACGACTATATCTAGATTGGGTGGCGGCATAACTTGTGGCCAGTGTCTTCACTTATGGCCTTCTCGCAAAAAACTTTACACTGTTACAAAATGATTTCAGAAAACCTGAAAATTCAAAATATTTTATGCGTTTTGATAACACATCATCGTTTTTGGTTTTCGAAATTATTTTCCAAGAGAAATTGTGACATGGCCATAAGTAAAGATAGGCCACAAGTAATGCTGCCATCGTACAGTGATACTTCAATTGTGTCAACGCCCAAAAATTTCAAAATTCATTAAAAAGGAGGCTAAATTGAAGGATAAACGCTCAGCTTTTTAATTATTTTTGATATAGAAAAATTTGATACAACCCTTAACTAGAAAACTAGTAACTATAGATATCTTTGGCTTAAAAAATTACATAAGTACGGGTAACTTTGTGTTAAGGATGGTATTTTCCGATCCGATTTACCATGTCTGATTGGTGAAAACTGTTCTTAAATATTAGAATTATGTATAGAAATATGTATAGGATAGGCCTACTCTGTACCTTCTGTATGTGGGCATGAATAAATAAAACAATTCAATTCAATTAAAGAGAAGCTTACGAAAAGGAGGCTTGCACTGTATGCATCATGTGCATTTTACTGTTAAAATTCCACAGAAAGACCGATAATTCCTTGATTTTTTCACCCCCCAATATTTCTACCTTCCACCCCCTGGGACCTTTTTCCATGTTTGTTGAAGAGTTTTCTGTTCTATCGAGTACTTCTCCGGCGGGCGATTGCCAGTGAAAGGTATCACCCCAAGAGGAAGAACATTTTTGTAAGTCTTGCCCAGAGCTTTCGGTCCCGATGTAGACGGGATGTCAGTCCGAAAGCTCTGGGAAGGACTAAAAAAAGTGTTCTTCGCCTTGGGGTTACACCTTTCACTGACAATCGCCGGAGAAGTCATTGATAAAACCATTGCTCCAGTCTCATCCACAAAGAGTGTCTGGTTCATCTATTGAGATCTTTTGTATAAATACTGGAATCTTCTCGGCAATGCAAAAGAGCCCCTACCCAATGAAACCCCCGAATCTCTGAAAGCACTTGATCACTGAGGAAGACACGGAACGTATCGAAATCGAAAGCTCTGGAAAAGAGATGGTTTTTGATCTTGGATGAAAAAGTCTAAAAATAGTGTTGCCGCATCCGGACGGAGTTTTCCCTCCAGAAACGCCATTTATTTTGGTTTTTTTACTAACCAAAATTTAATATTTTACTTCTATTTATTATTTTTTTGCTGCTTTATTTTTTACTGATCGTTTGATAAAATACAATTAGTACACTGAGAAAAAAAACGGGGGTGCGATTAACTTTTATTCCTCATAACTTTAACATTTTTAGGTGTAAAAAAATATCAACATTTTTTAATGCTAATTTTACACCTTTTTAGGGTAGAATTAACATGATAAAGGGTTACTTTATCTCCTAATACATCTAAAAATCATAATATTTACACCGATTTCGGATCAATACTGCAGGGTAAAATTAACATTTCCGGAATGTTATTTTAATTTTTTCGGATTTCTCTCAGTGCAAAGCGTGTTAACCCTTTAAGGACGATTGGAACACTGGTGTCCCATAAAGAAAATAATTCTCCCTGACTACCTAAAGTTATTTTTTTCTTATGTCTGTACATAATTGTAAAGTAGAAGGTTGAAGGAATCTAGAATATTTTTTGCAAGTCTCTAGCTATTTGCTATGTAGTAAATATTTAAGCTCAAAAATGGCGAATTTTTAATTTCTCAAATTCATAATTGATTTTATTTATTTTTAATACTTTCAATTTTTTTTAAGCAAAACCCTTTTGGCAATAAAAACTAAAAAAAAGAAAAATATTATTCATTGGTATTGTCAGAAAAATTATTTAAATTTTTGGGCTATTTTTGTCCCTATCGTTCATAGAAGCACAAAATACACCGAACCAGACTCTGTTGAACTTTCCAAGGTTAGATGTAAGACTCATCATTAATTATGTTTCTCAGTTTGATTTTCATTCCGTAAAAAATTGTCTCGTCGTTAAAGGGTTAACCCCTTGGTTGCATCACGTAGATAAATTTTTCCTATAGAGATTTTTGTCTAAGCAATTTAATTGAATGTGAATAGTTTAGTACCGTTGGAAAGGTCTTGAAAAACTCTAAACCCACTATTTAGAAAAAGTACCTAATTTTATATAATCATACAGAAATTGACGAAAAAGTGTCAAAAATACACATATTCCGCAAGGCTATGATTCAACAAACCTAAAAAAATATTTTATCGTTACATCGATGTACTGTACACCATTGGTTATAAAAATCCTCCCCTTGATCTTCAGTAGATTTATCAGCGGAAAATAATAATTTTATCTGGAAAACTGACTTAATTCTCTGTGGCAGAATTTATTTAAGGTGTTGAAAAGAAATATAATTGAGAAAATTGTTCATTGGATATTTGCTGTGCATCTGCAAAAAAGAAGCATGAAGGTATGGGGAAAAAGTGTATAATTAAATAATATGCGGCGGAGGTGGATTTCTTCGTGATGAAATACCCATTTGCAATTTGATGTGAGACTCCGAAAGCGTCAATTGCAATCGCGCAATGATAATTGAGTAAAAACGTGTACAGTGGTTTGTTGCTCAACCCAGTCAAAGACGCGATTGTCGCTGGCTGATGACACCTCTTCCATCGTCCAAACATCGGGAAGGTTCACCTTTTTTTCTCTGCTGCCATGAAAATTTCATCGTGATTCATGTTGACACTATCGATAATATTTTATTTTACAACAATTAGTGCCCTCGTCGCGTTGTTTTTTTTTCTATAAATTCTTCTTCTCTTGTCTATCCAACCCAACACTACGGAGCTCCCAACACTCCGAGGCAAAGACCGTACAAAATTGCAACATTGGGCGTCAATCAAGCGCGATAGTGTCACCTACATCACGTGGATGGTGCAATTATAATTCATGTGTAATATACGTTATTTATGAGCAAATCGTCACTCTACGCGCCTCTTTTTTTGCCCCCAGACTCATTGATGCCCCATCCAAAGCCATTAACACACTGAGCTATTTTCTGCACAATTACTGTTGAGGGACATGTGGAGACTCACCCGCGTACAATTGAATCGAATGAAATTCCAATTGGAAAACCGCAAAAATCATAATATCACGGCCAAAAACAGGAGCTTTTTCACAGTCTGCTCTTGTCCACATAGTGTGCGACTTCTTTTACGATCTGTTACCTATGTCGTAAATCACTTAGCAAAATAAATAAGACTCCAATAAAATATCCAAATAAAATTTGTCTTCATCAATGGTCTTGTGCAATTGCACAAAACAGAAATCATACAATCAAAATGAAATGGACAGTTTCTCTTTGAGTACTTGGGTTAATTGAACATCAAAGTGATGAGTAATATGATGGAAAAAAATGTAAAAACCATCCATTACGAAAATTAACTTCAAATTGTCATTTAAATTTACAAATTAACCATGAGAAAAATTTTATGTTTTGCTCAATAAAATCGCATAACAGCGATTAATTACTTGAAGACAGTTTCCATTCAATAAATGTTTTACATCCAAATTTTTATAGCCTCTCACTTTGTCTGACAAGAAGATTTATATGCCATGATACAGCAGTTAATAAGACACCTTGATTGACAATTTGGACAAGTAAGTTCAAGTTGCTTCCTAACAATAAAACTCATGCAATTAGCGTTCATATAGCGTTCATAAGTTCGTGAACTTTCATAGGTTTTGTTTTTGTTTTTGTAAAAAAGGAAAACGATTGCTAGAAAACTTTTTGAATGCAAAAAGCACGAAATGTATGAAATGTTCTAATTAGAACCTAACTATTACACTGAGAAAAAAAAGAGGCTACGATTAACTTTTTTTCGTCATAACTTTAACACTTTTCGGATGTAAAATATATCAACATTTTTTAATGTTAATTTTACACCTTTTGAGGGTAAAATCAACATGAAAGAAGGGTCACTTTAACCCCTAATACACCTAAAAAGCATAATATTTATACCGATTTCGGATCAATACTGCAGGGTTAAATTAACACTTCCGTAATGTTATTTTGACTTTCTCGGATTTCTCTCAGTGTATCAAAAAGTTTTGAAGCTTACAAAATGCCAAGAATAGAAAGAAAAAATCCCATTAGATAATAACAATAAATAAATTAAATTGATTGAATATTGCTGTACAGGAAAGAGGATTCATATTGTATTTTTTTTCTGCTGGAACTTGAAGCTAAATTCAAACGGTAAGAAATATCAACTTTCGGTTTTCGATGACCCCCCCATAAAAATATATTTTATGGAAACGTTGTTTGTGTTTTGTTGTTTTGGTATTTTAATGTAATTTAGGCGTTACTTTTTCTCATTTCTGTCATTTCTCTCCTATCACTCCATGTATTTTTTGACTTTTTTGAAAACGGTTTGACTGATTTCTTTTATTTTCGGATATATTTCGTATGTTACCAGGCGGAAAATATGTTCATAGATACATGACGTAATAAATTGTTTATATCGAATTTTTCAGGGTTAGAGTTAAATCACTCCAGAGATCCCGTTTCTCAACCGTTTTGGTCAACTTTATATTTTTTTTTTAGAGTCCCTAAATTTTCAATACAACTTTATAGGTCTCAGTCGATAAAATACCAGTAACTGATTTCTCGGATATTGCTACTTATTTATATAAACATTTTTTTTCGGAAATTGAGACTAAGCAGTAAGGGATATCGTCTTAAAACGCCAAATACGTCAACAGAAAGAATCTGCAGCAAGAAGAAATTTTTTTAAAAAAAATTACTATAATATTGTGAAATATTTAAATCCCATACAAACCTTCCGGGCTGATTTTCCTGCTAGTAATGTTTTTTCCTTAATTTCCACAAATTTAACGAATCCTCAAGAAACCACAAAAACACAGTCTTAGTTGATCACTGAACAAGTTCCATATCCGGACCGAAGGCTCTAGGCAAGATTAAAAAGGTCTTAAGGTGAAGAAGAATCTCACTGGTTATCATCGAAATCTTTCAAATCGATATGGTCTTAATGTAATTAGTGATTGAAAGTCTAATCTACTGGGTATATTTCATTATAGGAGAGACTGGGGCAAAAAGTAACAAATCAAAGCTAATCAGGCAGCTTCAAAGCACTTCATTGGTTCTAATTTGCATTGTATGATATATGATAACTGATTAAAGATTCCCCAGAAAAGCTATGCAAGCCATTGTGAGGAAACCTAGACCTCAGGGTAGACCTAGGACAAGATGGCTGAATAAAATTCAGGATCTTGCGTGGGAGCGCCTTGGAATCGCATCACACAGAAAAATTTTGACTCTAAATTTAAGAATATATAAGATCCTGGGAACTTAAACTGGACGTGAATCCCCGAGACGTTTAAGTTTAGAAGCTCTGAGCGAAAAAAATGGGCTAGAATCCCTAGCTCTTTCAAGTTAAGAGATCGGGAACTTAAGTTCAGCATTAGCTGGAAAGTGAAAAATGTCTACAGATTTGCAAATTGCAACTAAAACTAAATGATCAAGGATTTAAAATTAGGGCATTGGCATTTATTGGACGGGATTTGAAATTAAATTCCCGGGTGTTTCTGTTTAAGAATTTTTCATTTTTCTGTGTGATCCGAACATCTTCCTGAAGTGGCGGAGGATCGACAAGCGTAAGCTGCTAATTTTGATGTCATAGGCCCGCGAACTCGAATAGGGATAAGCGGTTGAAAATGAATGATAACTGTTTATAAATTCATTAAATTGTTCTACAAATTATGTAATGGCCTATACGACTAATTATTCGGGATTTTCTGCCGTCTTGCCCGATGAAGTCGGTTTTGTGAAGTCGGCGGCAGCCGCAGATGATAAAAATGAAGTAAAATTATTATTACTATTATTAGTACAAATCAAAAATTTAAAAATTCATTATCTTCCAAGATAAAAAAAAGATAGCAGCTTAAATTTTTTTTCATAGATAGCATCCATAAACCTTAATTGTCGTACGTTTCTTAGAATTCAAACAATAAATTTAGAAAAACCAATTTTGAATTAGCCCTGGGGTGGAATGATAACTTTTCGATACTGTCGAATCGATAGTATCGATAAATTTATATCTCTTAGATTAAGTCAATTATGACTTTTTACGCATCGTTAGGCCATTTATTGTGACATTCTTAAGAAAATGTGACTGTTGCTAAATATCTATATTAGCTACAAGAAGTACAGCTATCGTTTAAATTTTTCAGAACCCACAGTCGATACTATCGAAAATAAGTAATCATGTCACCTCTGTTGTTTTTAAACGTGTGAGGTTTTCCTTTCGTGGTAGCAACAGAGTAATCGTCAATGTGAGAAAAAAAAGTTCACAATTGATCAGGCTACAGAGGGGGGATCATCGGGCTCTGCTTCGTGGGTCTTGCAGAGTGAATAATTGATTGTGTCGAGATCCCGGACAACATTTTTACCTATTTATATTCCAAAATTGATGTAATGCTGAATATTTCCTTAAAAGATTTGGATTTTTTGAATACCAAACCGCTATCCGTTTTAGTATTTTCCAAAGATCTTTTTCTCCGGGCATTCTTTTATTAAAAAATGTTGGAGTGAAAAGTAATAAAAGGTATGGGGCAAAAAGTAACAAAAACCATGTGTCGCCATTTTTTGTTTATTTTGCATTGGTCAAACGTTTTGCAGTTTCTGTTTGTTTCTTTTCATTTCTTAGAAAAAACACTGTTCTATAAAGGTGTAGGTGACTAAATTTATTATGAAAACATGTCATCTAGGTATTTTTTAACTTACGCGAGCCTGTAATTAAGCGAATCAAAATGTGACAATTTTATCCCATGCCTGATACTATTTGCCCCAGCATTTTTGAGAATGGTCACAAAATTACCTTTTAGACAACGGCTCGATAAATGTATTTCTTACAAAATAGAGGAAAATGACTTTCACAAAGTTGTAGAGTGATAAATTTTCTATAAAACTGTGCCAATTAGAAAGTTCTGGGGCACTCGGGTAGCTTGTAAAAAAATAAAACATACATTTTGTTACTTTTTGCCCCAGTATCCCCTGATGATACAAGTTTTTCATGATACAAGTTCAAAGTATTAAAAAATGCACATCTTCACACTAATTTTCAATTTCTATATTTGTGCTCTATGTTTTCCGTTAATTTTTGAACGTGTTGAAATCCATATTAAACTATTACGGGTTCAAAAACTGTGCAAAAATATAATGAAAGGAACGGTCTATTTCGTAGGTTTCGCAAAGTTGGGATATTTGTCGTGTTTTTATTTTATTCCTTCCTTTTATTAGATGTTAAAGTCAGATGTTAATAAATTGTTAAAAGTCAGATTTTAATAATATTCTATTTTTTTTAAATATTGTTATAGGGTGAAAGGAACGTGTATTGACACTTTAAGAATTCGTGTCAGCACCTATTGACACCCTACTTTGTACCATTTGGGATACGAAATTTGAACATATCTGTTTATAGTAAAAGGTATATTACAGAAAAAAACGTTATATTACTTATATTTTACTAGTTACATTAAATAATTTTCAATATTTTGACAAAAGTGTCAATAGGGGTTCCCTGTCGAACAGACGTTCCTCCGACCCTATGTATCTCATGCATTTTACTCGGTTATCATAATAATTAAATCTATTTAAACGATTTGTTTTAGGGCCAAGCCCGGCTCTTTCTCACTAAATAAAAAATCTAAAATAGACGGAAACACTGAACCTTTCTTAATTTTCGCAATTTAGTTCTCTACGAAGTTTCGAGGATGGATGTGCTCTTCATCAGGTCTACAATTCAATTCAACAATTTTCCTGATGAAGAGGACATCCATCCAGGAAACGCCGTAGAGAATAAAATTGCGAAAATCACGAAAGATTCAGTGTTTGCGTCTATCTCCTGCTACATTCCACCGAACCGTAATTCCTCTGAAAGAATCTAAATTTAAGAAATTTTAATTATTTAAAATTAAAAAAAAGTATTGAAAAAATACATAACGTTACAAATGCGGTTCCAGTCAAAGAAAAACGGCTAAACTTAATTCTATAATTCTTTTTTTATTATTTCAAACTTGCAGACACATGCCAGACTATTTTATTTGGTAAATTAGGTATTTTTATTTCTTAAAAGCAGTATAACAAGTATATTTCTCGATGTTTAAGCTACATCGGGATTATCATTTTATTCTGCAATTCTGATCTTGACATAATAACATGAATTTTGAGACGCCTTGTCGAAAAAACAAGCATAGATACACTTCTCAATTCAGCAGCGGGAAAGAGAATAAGTCTGTTGACTTTTTGTTGTAGTTCATGAATTATTAACAACATTGTTTTAAGAACACTGCTGGTGAATTTTAATGATTTTTTACACATTTGTGAATGACCATGATTTTAAATGATATTTTTGCGGTATTTTTTTTCCTCTCTTTAAGTTCATTTGAGAAAATTTCACTCAATACAACTACAACACTTTTGCCAATATCGCCTCTTCAAAATGATAATATCAATTAGCATTTGATTGATTTTAAATCGGTGAGTTAAATAAATTTTGGCCAAAATCGATAGTTTCAGAGGAAGTTAATTAAAAATTCGAGATTTTTCCATTCGTAGCGTGAAGAGTTGATTAGGTGAAGACTTGTCTCAAATTATAAAATGAATAATTTAACATAAGATTAAAACAATTTGAGAAAACAGAAATTTCTTGAAATTCGACTGAAAACAATTTCACATAAAAAATCACTACATATTTAATTATTACAAAAACCAAAAAAAATGGGATTTTTCACCAATGAATCACTGTAACATTTTACTTCTGAAGAATTTGGTAATATAATTTGCAGATTAATTATAGTGTTTGCTAAAATAGAAGCGTTAATTTTTTTCTATATAAGGGGAATTTTTCATCAATATTTGTGTGGAGAGGAAAACTGCGGAAATTTATATTAACTCTGCATGCGTGAAGAAAATCAGTAATTTGATTTGAGATTTTCCGTTCAAGGATTCTACTGGATTATTTCACAATTTCTCTCTCATTCAAACAATTTGTTCTTCTCGCTCGATCAACGGTGAAAACGAAGCTGATCGATTATATTTTATCGCTGAAATAAAAAAAAAAACATTTTCGTGAAAGATCACCTGAAATTGAATGTTACGATGCATTTTCGGTTTAATAAAAGTATGAGTGTTGTAGAACCTGTTGCAAAGATTGAAAGTTCAACATTTTTCCGCCTCTTTTGGATTCCTCGTGCGTCATGCGGCATGGCCAAAATAAAAAAAAAAGAACATCCATCGAGAGAGTGCCAATCATGACTCAATAATTAGAACCTCTTGAGACTAGAATATCCAAGCAAAGAAAAGAAAAAGTGAGAATCACACGTCATGAAGCAAGAATCGAAAGTTCAGCGACTCAAGAATTTGGTCTCTTCCATCGAAGGGGAATTGCTTTTATTTGGTCTATTTGGTTTGTGAGAGACAAGAAGCACGACAACAAAATCACGTAATTAATTTTGCCTCTTGATCTCCACGTTTTTCATCCACTTTTAAACTTTTGATAAATGTCAAAGACGCAAAAACTGGTTTTTCACATTTTTAGCATTAATACCATTAATACACTCTACTGTATCTGTTATTCTTCAATATCCACCCTGCCACCACAGAGTTCCGTGAATTCAGATACAACAGGATTATAAGAACCAACACATGAGATCAATAAGCGAGCTATTTTTTTCCATAATCGGAATGTGAATCTTCTCAGAATTCCCTGACGTCAATGCTCAACTGCATGGAGGCGCCTGGTGATTACCTACGAAAAGCTCAAAATCGATCTCAAAGAAAAAGTCTCACTTTTTGTTGAACTTCTCATGGGCTATTTTTAAAAATCAAATAAATGTACAGAAAAACCATGAAATGGAAAGTACAAATATTACAGATCTTCATGGAGAGTGACTGTCGAGTGTCAATATTGTTATTTCCAATTAGCAGCAAATAAATGGAAGCTGGAGAGACAAAACTTTGAAAATTCCATAAGATTAGAATTAGGAAGTTTAGCAAGGCTTTCAAATATTTTATGAAGACTCGCAAACTTCCTGGATATGTCTGCTTTTCAGCTAATCAAACACTTATTAAAAAATATAGTTAATTAACAGACTTTATTTTACAAAGGAAAATTTTTAATGCGATTTTACGATTTAGCATTTAAGCTTGCTGCAGGACTTCAACTTGCTTTGGGCTTTTTTCGACACTCAATTTTTGCCCCGCGGTGGAAGGATCAGTAAGTCCACGGGGACTGTCCAGGAGCACTGATTTAGTTCCGAAAAAGCCTTAAACACACGTGGTGGTTTCTTCCTTGCTCCCCTTAGAATTTTAAAACAGACCAACTGACACACTTTAACCCTTTAAGGACGATTGGAACACCGGTGTCCCATAAAGAAAATAATTTTTCCAGACTACCTAAAGTTATTTTTTTCTTATGTCTGTACATAATTGCAAAGTAGAAGATTGAAGGAATCTAGAATATTTTTTGCAAGCTTCTAGCTGTTTGCTATGTAGTAAATATTTAAGCTCAAAAATGGCGAATTTTTAAATTCTCAAATTCCAATTATTTTTATGCAAAACCCTTTTGGCAATAAAAACTACAATACTCATACGTAATATTTATCATTAAATCGAAAAATATTATTCATTGGTATTGTCAGAAAAATTATTTAAATTTTTGGGCTATTTTTGTCCCTATCGTTCATAGAAGCACAAAATACACCGAATCAGACTCTGTTGGACTTTCCAAGGTTATTGCTGATTTTTAGTCCGTAAAAAGTGTATCGTCGTTAAAGGGTTAACACTAAATTTAAACATAACCACCGTTTTTGGTCGTTTTTGATAGTACTCTGGGTTAAATGACAGACCGCGGTAGATTTGATATCCAACAAATTTTGTGGGAAAAGAGAAAAAAATTAGAATTAGTATAAAGTGGTACAAGTTGGACAGTAGTGGTACAAATTGGACAAAGGTACAATTTGGAAAGGGCTTTTAGTCTTGATAAATTTAGTACTTCATTTTTATTTGTATATATGTTATGCTTTAGTTTTATAATTTGGTTCCTTGTGCTTAAAAACCAATTTTGTACTGTATTTATCAAGAAAGAGGCCATGTCCAACTTGTACCGGCGAATTGTCCAACTTGTATCACTAATTCCAAATTATATCACTTTACCCTAAACACTGAAAAATATGTTACTTGCATTTTTTAAGAAATTATTTTAAAATTGTAAATTTTGAAAAGTTTATAAACCAGTCAATTTGTCCGGTCTTGGTAGATTTAGTGTGAAATAAAACACTTTTTTGCTTTTTAAAAGCTTTGTAATAAAATATTTTATGCAGATTTATAAAGTTTTTTTCGCTTTTACAGCCTGAGTAATAAAATCGATTATACAAAAAATTTAAAAAAAAATCATAATCTTTAAAAGGTTTCATTTTGGAATATAAAAGAATAACTATTGAAATGTTTATTAATAATAAATAAACATCTTTAAAATATTTAACAGATTAGTTCAATCTAAAACATATCCTAAACATATTAATAAAATCGTGTCGACAAACAAATAAAAATTGGTTAAAAATCCATTCATATTATCCTTTAATTTAAAACATGATCGTGATATTTTTTTTTATTTTTTGTATTTATCGTAATTCTTCCTCCTCGACTGTATTTCAAACAGTTTTTATTAAGGGGTTACGTTGGTCAAAAAGACTGGAAAACGCTATAATTTCTCTAATTTTTTTGTGATTTTTTTTTATTTTAAGTTTTCAAGCATATAAAATTACATCAAAATTATATTTTCTGAAATTTTCATTAAAAAAATCTTAAAAATTAAACATAAAAATTAAATGTGGCCTAATTTTCGAACATCTTTTTTGGAAAATACATGTTTTTCCGTGGACAAGATTACTCAGAGTATAATCACCGGAAATAAAATTAAAAAAAAAAAACAAAATATTTTCCAATTCAATTTTTCAATTGCCAAAAATTTGGATTTTTGGCAAAACTTTATACAAAAATTACAATTTAAAGCGAATTTGACACCACGTTTTGTCTAGTAAAGCAAGTTGTGTTCAAAGTAAAAATAATCTACCGTTCAAGTACGAGTTTAACTCATTAGCTAGGCAAAATTTAGTTTTATGACGTAAGATGAACATACTCTCAAAATTTTGTCCACGGAAAAGTACGTTTATTTTTCTTCAAAAAATCGTCTCCAAAAGTCAGCTCCCAATGGCTAAATTTTTAAAATTTTAAAAACGAAAATTTCAGAAAATATAATTAAAAATTTATGCTTTTATTTCCTTAAAAGCTCGAATTAAATAAATTTTCTATTTTGTCGAAAAAATATGTAAAGGAAATATGCTGTTTATTTATTTATTTATTTATTTCGATGTATCGGGCTTTAATTGACATTTTGTACATTGTTCGGTTTACAAATGTTTTATTAGGTTTACAATGTTTCGTGAAAAATGTCCATTCAGACGCTTCAATCATTGCACCGGGCGGGACTCGAACTCACAACTGTGACAATCGAGCCGGGGGTCACACCGCCCAAGAGCCGCACGCTCTTACCAATTGCACCACGACCCCCTATGCTGTTTTTTAATTAAATTAAAATTTTTGGGTAAGTTTTAAATTTTAAAACTAATCTGCAAGTCAAATTAAGCTGGAATTTGGTTTAGAATCATAAATTCTTCTTAGATATAAAATGTACATATAGTAATGTTTGTGTAGGTTAATGAAAAATTAAATGGGAAAACGATGACAAAGCACATACTGGCTTTGCGAAATGCACGAATTCGTGACGCATTATTTATATAGGCTCATAAAGTTGTTAATCAATCACACGAGTTTGAGCTTTCCACATAATTCTTTTCCATTTTGTTATTTTGTGTTTACCGGTTCTTAAACAATTAAAACCGATTCATAGTTCTCATCAAAATTTGTCCAAAATTGCTCAGAAGTAATAAAATTTATGGAAAAAAAATCACTTATCAAAAATATTGGTTTGTAAACGGTTTGAAAAGGCTTAGAATTTGTGAGAATTGATCAGATATGTCCAAGGGGATTTGTCATAGATGTAGAAAAGCACTAGTTAATTCTATCCTATTTAGAATTTAGATAAAGAAGAGAAATATTCTTCTTTTATGTGTTAAAAATTGAATTTAAATTAATTTTTTGACGGATTTCGTGCTGAAATTTGCTAGAACCACCAAAAAGACTTTTTCTTGAATAGAATTCCGAGAAGTTTTTTTTTCAAAATTAGAATGAAAATTCTCTTTAAGACCCCAAAAATTTCTTCCAAGACAACATTGTACCTTCCTTTGAGAAAAATCGATCAAAAATGTACCCAAAATTCTCTTAGAAACCCATTTTAAAAATCAGATTTTGCACAAATATTTTAATGTATATTTAATCAATTTTTGTTTTCTATCAATTTTTTATCCAAATTTAAATGATTTTGAACTCTTTGGAGAGCTCATAAGATCCAACAAAAGACATTTCAAAACTGTAAAAACACTTCAGAGAAAAATGTCCTTAATGTGTGCTAAATGTCAATGTTATTGAATTATTTTTGATTTTAGGGTAACGGCCCCTCCCTGCGCTTCTAGAGCTTTTTAACTTTTGATATTGTAATACCGGGAGGGCCTCTCGGAAATCCCAAGTTACTATCTCATATTGTTTGGTCTGCAGTTCTGTAAAAATATAAATATAATTCAATCGTATTGAATGGATCTGCATATTTGTCTATTTTTGGTTTTTTATACTTAAAATCTCAACTTAATTAACATTTTTTAGTTATTCAAACTTGAACTTCTATTTTTTTAATATTTAATTAGATTTAAAAAAAATCCTCAAAAAAATCCAATTTCATGTTACAATCACAACGAACATTGTGATAGCGACGATAAGATATTCTTTTTATTTCAAAAATCTCTAATTTCAGAAAAGAAAACCAATCGATAAATTACGCATGTTAATTTTTTTTAATTATTGAACACAATACTATTTTAGGTTTTCAAGAAGGAAGTGAAAATTATACGTTAATGTTGGTTAAAGTCCCACACTCATATATGAATTCATTAAGAGAGAAGTCTTGAAAATTACTTGAGCTGTGAAATTGGAGGTGTTGAGAAGGTTTCCATCTAGGGGGATCAGTTAATAGACTTAAAGCTTATCCACTTTGATCTCTTTTAACCAGTCAATTTGTCTGTATGATCTTCAAAAAAACTAATAATGTTTGCAAGTGTATGATACGTATGGGATATTTAGACATTTATATTTGGTGGGGAAGAAGGTTTGGTATCAAACTGATATTTATGGATTGTGAGTAATTCCCAATGTGACCTCTGGGGAGTGCCCCCGACTCACTTGAAAAAGTGAGCCCACGAGTTTTCTCTCAGGTGTGATTGTATGAAAGTCAAGAGCAAGTACAACACTAATTTAGAGAATTTATAATTTGAATGAATCACATTTTTTTTTCGGTGGTTTGCTCTCTAAACAATGGAAATACTTTTTCCTCATTCAAGCCCATTGTATAGTCCTCCAATGTTGGCGGTACTTTTATTAATCAGTGAATTTGCACACAGAAAAATGTTATCTTGGTGTCTCGGAGACATGGGAGAAGAAGCTCCATAGTGAAAGGTGGCAAAAGTTTTATAAATCATCCAGACATGCGGAATATTTGTTATTTTTGTGCTGAGAATTAATATAAATGATTTTCCAATGAGATAAAAATCCTCCCACCAGCATGGTCACCTTCCGTGGCGAGTCTTTGAAAGGTATTGACGATAGAAAGTGAATTTCTTCACATGGACACATTCAGCAACTTCCTCAGAGTCACCTTTTGCAATTGCACAGGTGAAAAAAATACCACTAGTTATTTCCTCAACCACAAAAAAAAAAGAAATATACACCATTGACGCCACATTAATTTACTGAGTAAATGATATCCCCAGGGGGGAAGGGATTTTTATGGAAGATTTTGCTCAATCATGTGCAAAGTATTTGGAACGAATTGCCAATATAAACAGTCTGATGTCATGGAGACATTGAGAAGAAGCTGAGCGAAAGACCCACTAAAAAAAAGAGGCATCAACAATCGAAAGTCTTGCTTAATGTTTATTTTTAAAAGACCAATTTCAAATACCATAAATTTTAGCGAAAGTGAAACACATTTTTTTTTTAAATCTTTTTTGGGCAACACATACAAAAAGAATGAGCGTGAATTATTGCTGGATCCTCGTGAGCGGAAGTCTTTTTTTAGTTGTTGTGATTGCCACTGATAACTTGAGGATCGTTATGCAGATTAATGGGGTCAAAACGGAAGAGAAGGGTCCGACAGAACCCGGATATTGTGAGAAAACACATCGTTTAAAAATGAAGAAAACACAGAAAAAAAGCTCATTAAGTGGAAAAATCTTCATAGAACATTTATGAGATGAATAGAATTTTTTTTATCATCTGGTAAACATTTTTTCTGAATGAGTAACTTTAAGAGATTCACAGTATTAATTTATTCGATGATTTGTTGACAACATTGTTGTGAGCAGAAGGTGATAAACTGGCACCAAGAGTGGCTCATCGTATTGAGTAATTGTTCGTTGGAAAAGCGTCTTCAAGTCACGCATACATTAATTCCAGCAAAATACTCCAGCTTGACCTCTAAAAGAACATGAACCATACTCAAGATCTTAGTTATTTTTCCTTGACCAGGGTGGGAAATATGAACCAACGCCTCCGCAAAAGAGAAAGATCATGACACAGCCAATTTTGCCATCTTAACATTTTGATCATTGATGATGATCCCATATGAAATTTTGCCCATCTGGAGGCAACTTTCGACATTTAAAGCGGGAAAAGTTCATCCTGATGCAGAAACCAATCTTTCTTGTATAATTCAGGATAGTACAAAAAAAATTCCAAATGCTAAACATCTCAATTATCGATATTTGCTAAAGTCGTTAGCATAAGCAAACGAAGAAGGTTATGTACAATCGATCATCACCCACACATAATTTTTCAAGAAGAATTTCTGGTTAATTCTTATTACCAAAATGAGATATTATTCAATAGAAAAAGGCAATGGGGATATTTATTCGTGTTTGTTTATAAAATTCATAAATATCTCAATATTTAATGATCACGTGCTGATGATAAATTTTTTAACACTATTCGCATAAATGCAGACGACATTGAAATATAAATTAATGCGGCGTGTTTGGGAATCTTATTAAATATTTTGCGAGAAATAATCTAAAGACGATACCTTGCAGTTTTCAATTGTAAATTTTATTGCTCGAACTCAAAAAACTCTGTCTATTTTCAGTGATAGAGGTCAAAAAGATAGTGAATTCTCTTAGAATTATTTTATTTTCCATACCATCTTCTTTTATGCTGGCTAATGACTTTGATAGCAATCGTAATGTTCCTCAGAAAACATAAAATGGAGATTTAATAAACAATTTAAGAAGATCCACGAGCACTTAAATCTTAAATCTATTATAAAACCTTTAAAATATAGTCTTGATCTTATAAAATAGTTCTCAGACCTAAGGTTTAACCATATGGCTTAACTACTCTAATTTCTTAATTGATGTAGAATTTAAAATCATTGCGATTGCTTATTATTTAGAGTTAAAAATTTAAAATTTTAAAAAACTGGGCTAAATCTCGTGCCTAAAGGCCTTAGGAGACAGCCTTTCTGCATCTAGGGATCTGTCTAAGAACATTCTTCTCCAAGTTCGATCTAGATAAATGAAACTGCATTAATGTTAACTTAATCCTAATCTCATTTATTTTCAAAGTAAAAACAGTGTAAATAGGGTAACTGTACCAAATTTCGGACAGCTTGCAACATCCGTCACTTCTTTTTGTTCTCAAAGTTCCTTAAATATTTAAGTATTTTTTTTATTTCTAGTAGTGATTCCAGCAACGGTTAACCGATTTCGAAAAATCGGTTAACCTCCCTATTGTGAAATCGGTTTTGAAACCGGGTTTTAGAGATGAAACCAGTTTAAAACCGTCTCTTTACTGAAATTTTAAAATTCCTCTTAAATTTAAGTTTATTTCTTGAAATTCAAGATACACTGCAAAATATTTCCTTATATAAACTTATTTACATAACTTTTTTCATTTTCCAATATCTAGAATTTTTTTTAAGTATTTCCTCATTAAATATTGTCAAAAATGACAACTCAAATAACCAACTTATTTTAAGGGAAATAAATTTTGTGAAAGAATAGTTATTTGTAAGGCAATCTACATTGCATTAATTTTTCCACGGTATAATATTATTGGAAAAACTCCCAGTAATTTTCCTGCACTCTGAAATTCTCTGAACTATTTTAAAATCTTATTTTAAAAACAAAATAAAGACATAAATAAGTTCTAAACTAACTGAGAAAAAGAGTATATTTATGTATTAAATATTACATCAAAGTTTAAGTACTGAATGGTGTCTACACATTAGTAAAATTTTTTTTAAATGCTTTTTTTAAAGAAAATTCCCCCTATCCTTGAAGGCAGAAACGTAAGAATTTTTTAAAAAAGGCATTTTAAAAAAAAAATCTACTAGTGTGTAGACGCCATAGAGGAATTCATAGCCAATCCAAACAAATTTATTCATTTATTGTTTTTAAGTTTTAAAGATTTTAAATGTCAAGGACTGAAGCAAAGTGTATAAAAACAATTTTAGATTTAAACATAATTTTGTTTAACAAAATATTCAGTTCTTCATGAATCTTCAAAGGATTAGTTCGGTCTTTAGTCCGGTTTTGAAACAAGAATATTTATTTTTTTATGAAAATAATTTTTAAATTATAGCGAAGATTTATCTTAAATTATTTATGAAATCGGTTATAATCCAATAAACTTAAAAGAAATTTAATGATAAAATTGAAAGAATTTTGCGGCTTAGATAAAGCATCTAGTTTGATTATTCTGCGAAGTCTCACTACTTTACTAATTTTTTTACTAGGTCCTCCACTAAGTTTTTAGCCTTTTTTTACCAATGAAACATAGAAAATTTCAGGTTAAATACGAAAACTAATTCATTCAATGTATTGGCATTGGCACTCGCAGTTACACATTTTTACTATCAGTAAGAAAAGAGCACTAGCGATCGGCAGTGTTCCCCACATCGTCAGGTTATTACCATATTATGGCACCAATTCAAATGACTTTTTAAAAATTATTAGCTAGTTTTTACCATTTAACTCTCACAAGAACGCAGCGCATTAGCTCAGATTGAATTAATAACACCAATTTTCCGTGAGACACCTGATTAAATAAAAAAAAAAAATAAACGTGCATGCCTTCGAATAATGTGAATTTCTTTTGTTTTTCGTAAGAGATTTACACTAAATTACCACGGAATTGTCAACAATTGATAATAACCGGAAGGGTCCAGGCCCAAAAAATACAGCGGGGGTAGTAGCGCATCTCAATTCAGTTTTTTTGTTGTTGTTCTGAACTGTAAAAGTGCAATAGGATGGAATGCTCCCGTGTTGCAATATCATTCATTTTTGTCTTTTGTCCCATTTAGCCCATATCGACTATGTTTTCAGTAATGAATGGTTCAAATTGATTTTAGTGAAGTTGGTCTTAGCGATGCCTATTTACAATTTCGCTTGATTTTTGTAGAAGATTTCATCCAGTAACGGTTCCAGATCGGCGCCATTAACTGTTTTTGGTCTTCTTGCCCTTTTCGTTGGGATCGCCACTTCTGAAGCATTTAAACCAACTTTCACAGGTGGTTCTTGACTGTTTATATTTGCTATAGGTTCCTTTAAACAAACAGTGTTATATTAGTTGATTTTTTTTTTCTTAAGTTGAAGTAATAAGGTAATACTCTCCGCAAATGCTAATTTTCAGCCACTAAATTTAACATCTTCTTGAGTTGCGATATCTGTTGGTATTGAGAGTTATAATGGTTAGAAGATGAACTATCTCTAAAATAAATACAATTCAAGCCAAGTAGCGGAAAGCGTGCTGCATTCGGATGATTTAAGCTTATTTCATTCAATATGTTTTCAATAAATTTGACCTATTATAATATTATATTTTATAAGATAGTTCAATACCTCAAATTTCTAGAAAAGAGTCATGGGTTTAATCCATCAAGAACATAGAAAAAAATGAGTCGTTCGAAGGTAGCGCTCTTTCCCCTATACCAACTTCGTGTTTCACTATTTTAGCGAGGGCTAAGAATTTAGTGGAGAACCTAAACTAGGGTAAAGTGATATAATTTGGAATTAGTGTTACAAGTTGGACAATTCGCCGGTACAATTTGGACATGGCTTTTTTCTTGATAAATACTGTACAAAATTTATTTTTAAGCACAAGGAACCAAATTATAAAACTAAAGCATTAAAAATATACAAATAAAAACGAAGTACTAAATTTATCAAGCCCTGTCCAAATTGTACCATTGACTGTCCAACTTGTACCACTTTACCCTACATCAAATTGACATGAGAAGCTCGAATTATTATTTATTAATTATTTTATAAAAAATTATTGATGTTGGCTAAATTGTTTGCAAAACACTTAATCCAGTTCCATGAAGGCCATTAAAAATACAGTTCCTGATGGAAAGGAGGTAATTAATCAGGTTTACTTGGAAGAAGTAAACTACCGACAAGAAACTGTTTAAAGTGCTTCCTTCAGGTATATTTTAGTGGTTTGATTTAAACGATTCTTTCGGATTCGCAATCAGATAATGCATTTTTAGAATGATGCATAACTCCATGGAAGAATTATGTTTATCTGTGATTTATGTAAATTGTTTTCTTTGTCGAATTATTAATGACTCAAAACATTGATCCAAGAAAGTAACTTTACGTAAGACAATGGAGAAGATGAGAAAGTGAGAGCTAAATAGAATTTCTTGTGGCTTTTTCGATTCATCAATTTTTCACTGTTGCAACATATGAATGTAATTCTGCTTTTTTAACCCTTCTTCAGTGTTATATGTCGTGAGATAGTGCTTAAATAATTGTTACATGTGGTTGTTCTGACGTGATCTTTTAGATAAAACATATTGAGATTATTAAAATCAATTTTGTGGTTGATGATCATCTGTAATAATTCCTCAAAAGTACTTTATAAAAGCTTCTACACCAGAAGATTACGTTGGCGATAAAAAGACTTCTCTGTGGGAGAGGTTAAGTAAATAAATTGTTAATTTTTTAATATTGTTCATTGTACTTGTGACAAATGAGATGTTTTTTTTGTGTTATTTGTTTGCATTAGCTTAAGACCCTCCACAAAAGGTCCATTTGTGTGGTGCGCGCGCTTTTGAAGAGCAGCTTTCAAGCATTTTATATAGGGGAAAGCTCACTACCTTCGGACGATTTATGCTTCGCACAATTCATTTTTTTTAATCTGTTATAAATGAATTTGGCTTATTTTAATATTACATTTTAATAACTAGTCTAATGCCTCAAATTTTCAGAAAAGAGCTACCGGTGAAATTCATAAGGAACATAGAGAAAAAATTGAATTATCCGAAGCTTGAGTCGTTCGAAGTTAGCGCGCTTTCCCCTACTCGTAAGCACAAAAAGTAACGTGCTCAACATTTTTTCTCGTCCATCTGATTATGCTGGATATTTTCACGAGATACAAGCGCCCTAGAAAAAAAAGTTTTCGAATAAAACTTTTAATGTCAAGATCGCCGTTTTGTGCACTTGCAAAAGAGAGGCAGAAGAGGTGTGACTACCATTAAAGTCGATAAATTGACTTTTAAAATAGCCGAATGCAAGAAAAAGAGAGTGAAAACCAGTTCACGGGCGTCACCGTCAATTTCTATATAAATCTTTTTCACTGGACCACTTTAAAATTTTTGGATGTATTCACCAACGGAAAGGCGGACTTTTCTCCTCCAACACACCTCCAGAAAACCTTCATCCATGCCAAATACTCAACATTGTTTGAGAAAATTGTACTATACAAAATAGCCAGGAAATTGTCCATAAATTCTTCATGCTGTGAATAAAATTAGATAAAAAACAATCCGCTGGGCCACAAGTCTCGAGGACAATTTGTGTCCTCCTCGGAACTTTCTTAAGTCGCACAATTGCAATGCCAAGGGGTTTATCACTCTAATGAATGAGTGGTAAACTTCATTGACAAATTACAAATGAGCTTCTAAAATTTATTATACTTTTTAGAGTTTGCCTGGGGGAAAAACTTGCAAAGAATTTATTTCCACACTAATCCAATGAATTGTCTCAAGATCTCTAAAAGATTTAATCGCACAGCGATTAACATGTCAAAAAATCGACGTGGGAAAATGTTACTTAAGCCATGGTATTTTTTTTACCACATGAAGGAAACCCAACGGCCAAATTGATTGTCGAAAGAAAATTCTCATGAGAGACTTGGGTGGTGCAATTAAAGTGCATAAAGTGCACCGAAAGAACTGAGAGAATCACTTTTTACATTAAGTCAGAAATATTAATAAAGCACCAAGAAAGAATTTAATTGCCTATTTCGACAATAGCCATATATAGGGTAAGTGTGCCAAATTCCGTCCAGTTTGCAATTCCGTCCCCCTTTTCTGTTCCTCGAATTTCCAGGAATTTTTAATTTTTACATACTCCAGAGATTATACAATGTAAAAGAATAACAAAAAATGTAGCTTCGACAAACGAGATGACGTGAAAAAGACATTTGAAGAATTCCCGAAGGGCAAGGAACTATGAGAATGAAGGTGGCCGAAATAGGGCACCAAATCTATGCCTACATTTTTATTCATTTTAAAATGTATTAACCCATTCAGTCAATGTACCAGAAATACTTGAGATAGAATGTTCATATTTTGAGATTAGTTTCCTACAGATTAATAGATATTTTTTTTTTGAAAACAAAAAAATTATCTATTATGGGGGAGTAGGGAGCCGCCTGAATTTACATTCTGTGCATTAATTCATTACCAACTCTATTGCTTTAGATAGAGTAACTATCCTAGAACACAAATTGGCAACTAGAATTCAAATCAGGAAAGAGGAAAGGGGCCAATTTTAACAAATTCGACGGGATGTCGCATTTTCTGTCCGCCATTTTAAGCAGAAGTTTTGCATGACTTTCCGCGAAGCAAGAAAGCAATAAGAAAATGTATTTTCATCTCTGTCGGACTATTTTTCCCAAGTAATTGAAGAACTAAAGTTACTAAAAGTGCTTTCCCGACAGCAATTCGGATAAAAATTGTCCAGGAATAAATCATCTAAAATCACTCAATTTGTGTATGATGTATAATACCATGGTAAGGAATGGGTTAAGAATGATTTTATAGTAAATAAAGACAATAAACTGTCTACAATGTTCTAAGCAACACTCCTTAAGTAGAAGGAGTGAAAAAAATCAATTTCTATTAAATATATTACATTTCAAACTTTAGACTTTGGCGCTTGCATGCAACTCAGCCGGAATTTGGCACACTTACCCTATCTTTTTGGTTGCATTTCAGCTTTAAATTTGAGAAGGCAAATGCATTCTGTCAATGAATTCTGGCAGAGAACTCACATGAGTAATGCCAGAAATTGTGAGAAAATAGCAGCTCCAAAAAAAAAACCTCCAAGAAATTCAAGAGGAAATAATTTCTTTAATAACAAACAAAAAATGTGCAATTTTTCCTAAAAAAAATTGCAGAATTACGTTAACATTTTCCTCACACCAGGTTTTATTGTGTATTCTTTCCCACCACCACGATGGCATCTTCAGTCTCTGAATGATTGCAAAACATGAGTAATTTTCATATTAACTTCTGCATCATAATTCTCTATATTAGCATATTGTACATCAGTTTTTTTTTCTTCTCCATAAACATACATCAGTCTCCTCTGGAAACCACTCTTGAATTATTAAATATAATTAATTGTAAAAAAACTTCTTTACTGCATTTATTATTTTCTTCATATCGAAAAAAACACTTGTTAATTTCATCAATTAACACATCCCCCAATCTTTCATCAAATTAAAATGAATTCTCAATTAATTTATCGTGCGTCAATCACTTAAAATTGGCTAATTAACGAAGAATGTGTCAAAGAGATAATGCCACTGTCGTATAAGAACATGTTTTGGTTATTTATTAAAATGGTTTTTGATAACAATGGGGTGTTTTGTATGTCATGGAATTTTGGGATTGTTTGGCTTTTGCCAAAAAAAATCGTCTTGGGTGAAATCTGTGTTGAAAGTGAAGGATTGAGAGTGAAAGTATACCCCGTTGAATTTGCGAGTTTTAATATTATACGGGCATTTGGAGCAATTTTGGACAAGAATTTTAGTTTTAAGACCATAGGGAAAGTTTCTCATGATTTGTACAATCCCAAGCTTCATAAGGACTAAATACTTCCTATATTTTTCAATAAATGGGACTCAATTTAATTCAATTCAATATATTTCTCAATTAATACTTCGTTGCGGTTGCCGCCGTCTTACCACGATCGATCTCATCAGGTAAACGGCAGAAACCCTGATGAATCACACTGCATGCATATATTAAAAACTAGAGGAAAGTGTTCTATTTTTAATTAAAATATATTGCGGAGTCACATTTATTCAGAAACATAGGAAAAATTTAGTCATTTTGAAGCTTGGAACCGTGCAAAGCCTAGGACCTTTCCTCTACATAGGAAAGAATATCTCGTAAAATTGTTCGTGGTAAAATCCTACTTAGGGACCTACAACAGGGGGAGACATTAGCTCTGAAAAATACGACCAGTTTTAGTGTAAACTTTTCCCTGTTTTCGTACACATTTCACGAGATATCTCCGAAACTACGTAGGTTGCCATTTTGGGGTTTTCGGTTGCTCATTCCATATTCAATTGGCTTTTATTTTGTATTGGTATTTTTTGCTAATTCATTCCACAATGGAAGAAAACACCGAAAAAATTCCAAAGTTTTTTCGGCACGCTAGAAACATATATGGGAAACATAGGAAACGTCATGCCCCTGACCTACAAAATGTTCCTAAATCGTATAACTCACTAAAAATTTCGCAAATGTTTGTACTTTCTTCACAAACAGTGTTCGTCATTTGATCACTTGATGAGCATTTTTTGTCCTTTAACAAACATTTGTTCATAAATGTTCGTAAACAAACAGAAAAATGTTCGCAAAATTTTGTTATTTGTTTTGTTATATTTTTCCAGACAAACAGAAATGTACGAACAAATCTTTGTAAAAAACCAAAAATACCCAAACAATGTATCGGAAGAAAAGTACAAAAATTACGAACTTTTTTGTTGGTCATACACTTTACGAGAACTTCGTAAGTTCCCAGTGGAATTCACAAACATTTACGAACAATTTTAAGAAATATAATATATTCTTTTTTGTAGAATAAAAAAGATAAGTTAATCTGAATTAGTTTGATTTAGTCATGATAATTCCTGTAAATCTACATAGGGGGAAGTGGAGCACCTTTGAATTTTGGGTAGCTTTGAAATTAGGATTTTTCTCTTATTTTCAAGTAAAATTGAGCCTTATCATTATGTAATTTAGCTCCACAAACAGATTGAAAAGCTAAATTACATTATGATATGGCACAATTCCATTTAAGAATAGGTAAAAAATTCCAATTTCAAAGCTGCCACAAATTCAAAATTCAATCTCCTTCCCCTTACAAAAGTGCCCCCTTCTCATAGGACAGTTCTACACTCGGTTCTTCGTTATCCGGCTGACGTGGGGATAAAATGACATTTCGGTTTTTTGAATCTAGTCAACGGTTTTTTTTTTATTTTGTGCTGTGTAAATTTGTTTTCTGTCGAAAAACAAAAGAATTTTCTTCGTGATACGTTTTCGTTTCATTTTTTATCACGATTATGTGTCAAAAACTTTGATAAAATGAAAATAAAACAGAAATTCATTCTGGCATGTCTCGTAAAAACGTTTTGAATACATCAACCGCAACTGTTTGGCAGCTGTTACCCGGATATCGAAATGCCGGATAACGAAGAGCTGGTATTCACTTAAATTGTTACTTAAGTTTGATTCTGAAATACTAAATTTTAAGGACTAGAGTAGACCAAGCTAATTCCAAACATGCTTCAAATAGGATTTTTTAAATTAAGACTTATGGCTCAAGCAAACCTTTTATATAAGAAAACTTTCAGGAAATCGAAATTCACATCCATTTATCACGCGTTTTGCATATGTTTATCTAATTATCTTATTCGCACTCCAAATTCGATTAAGTTAAATTAAATTTGTTGTGACGTTTAAAAGAAAAAGAAGAGTGCGAAAGAATGAGACAGACATATGAAAAACGTGTGAGAAAGAAAGGTATTCCAATTTCGATTTCATGAAATTTTCGTGAGCTAAAAGGTGCACCGGAGCCATTATGAATGGATTTTCAATTCATCGAAAGTATGAAAAAAATCAGAGAATCTACTAATAAAATTATAACATGACAATATATATAAACAAAAATTTAGTTCTGTTCTGAATTTATTAATGAAAAATTTATTTTTATTCCCATATGGAATGGTGAAAAATTTCCATTTGGAGCAAGTTCTGAATTAGACTATTCTACCCTAAAGATCCTAATTGAAAAATTATTCTTTTTAATGTTGACAAGATACTTGCAGATTTCATAAAAAAAATATGTTCTAGTTTTTTTTTAGGATTATTATAAGAAAATAGATGGATTTATTATATTAAAAAAAAACGTAGAATCCGAGAAAAAATGCGATTAATATTATAATTATAATGATTTTCAACCGTTTATCCCTATTGGGGTCGCGAACCTAGACTTAAGCTTCGCACAATTCAATTTTTTGTTCTATGTTCCTTTTGGATTTCACCCATAGCTCTTTTCTGAAAATTTGAGAATAAAACGTCCGAAGGTAGCGCGCTTTCCCCTATAACACCCAGTTTACCAGCTCACGCTTGTCGATCCTCCGCCACTTCATAAAGATATTCGGATTCGATCCCAAGGCACTCCAAAGCAAGATTCTGAATTTGATTCAGCCGTGTCCCATTCTCATAGTTCTCAAAGTTCCTTGCCCTTCCGGAATTTTTCAAAAGTCTGTTTCACATCATCTCTTCGTCGAAGCGACAGTTTTTGGTTTTTTCCATTTTGTAATTTCTAGAGTAAGCACAAATAAAATTTCATGGATATTTGAAGAATTAAAGAACTGGCCGAAATTGCAAGCTGGCCGAAATTTTGCCCAATTACCCAAGCTGCCGTAATTATTATTATAAATTCAGCTACAGCATTTACGATATTTTTCATTAAATGCTCTTGTTCAACATGTTCTTAATTAACTTAGAAACCATAAATTGACAATTTCAAACAGCCCTCGACCAAAAGTGCCCTGCTTAACTCTATTTCATATTTGGATCACAAATAGCACGTGGATTACTTTTCTCACTTCTACATGAAAATATCCGATGATTTTTATCAGAACGTTTTGGGTCAATTTTACAATTAATATCACTTTGGAAAGAGATTATACAAATTCTTGACTTTGTTTCAGCAACAAGAATAAAACATTCAATGAGTAAAAATGTTTTTGTTTTCAATGGAAAGCTCGGAAACCATTTAATTTATTTTATTTTAAAAATCACGTGGATTTTGTTAAAGTCGTTCTAATTATCAATTCAGAATTATTCATTTATTACTTTTAATCTTTCATCTTTATTAATTTCAACTCTCTTATCTCGCAGTATATCTCTAGTCACGCTGGTGCCAAGATGCACAGCCACCCACAAAATCCCCTCAGACCTGCGGAGTCGAGTGCGTCTGGCGCTGCATATGGAACAGATCCACCAGACAGGAGCTGCGGCATGCGAAGCCGAGCGACCACCACCCTGTCCTCCCAGCAAATTCCGCTCCCCAACGGGAGAATGCAATAATATCAATCATAGAGACTGGGGAGCGCGGGGAGATATCCTGTTACGTCTCTTTGAAGCCAATTATGCCGATGGACGCTCAACACCGAGAAATTCTCAAAGTTCCCACGCCCTTCCTGCTCCTGAAGGCATTGTGGCTGAACTTCAGACCACCACGGATCCCAATCGGGAACATCCCCATATCACAGCAATGCTACCAGCCTGGGGTCAGCTGTTAGCCTATGATCTCGTAGACACAGTGACGCCGTCGTTATCCTGCTGCCAGGCTATCAATGGGAATAGGACTCAGGAACAAGTAGCTCTGTGTTATGTGCCCTCCTCCACAGAATGTGTAGATTACAAGAGATCAGCCCCATCATACGAAATTGGAACCTGTGATTTCAGTAAGTGCATAATAGTTATTAATGACTAGAGCTGGCCAAAATATGCAAAAAAAAATCTTCGAAAAATGCGACATAAAAATGCACGAAAAATCATAAAATATGCATGAAAAATATGCATTTATTTAATTCATTTTTTAACCCAAATAAGAGTGTTTTATAGCACTTTGACGTAAAAACCTTTATCTATTGGAAATTTACATTTCATTAGGATCTGCGTCCAGTAATCATTTCAAGTATTGTATTTCTCAAAAAGAATTTTTGAGTTGCTTAATAGTAGTATTCTTTAAAAATGCACTATTTTATTGCTTAAAGCAATATTTTTGAAAAATATACAAATTGACAGCTGTGATAAATCGAACACGCAGTATGGCATTTTGGATTTATTTAAATAAATTTAGTATCCTTTAAAACCATTCTACCGATTGAATACGATTTAAAAAGAAAATAAACAATATCTATTTTGAAATAGTTGAATTCAACATTTAATAACAACCAATCTTATTTCAGAAAGTATTTGAAATTTAAAAATATGCTTTTTTTAATTTTCCACTTCATTTGTAAAATGTGACAATTGTTATTTTACTTTTTATGATATTTTTATGATTTAAATCTCAATGATATAAGAAAGAGAAAGCATTACTTAAAGCTATCTATAAGTGCAGCCTGAGTTCTAGTACATTTAGGATTGATTTTAGAAATTGTACGATTTTACAGAATCAAATCAAAAAACTTTCTGGATTGATTTTAGAAACTTAAGACTTAATTTTAGAAGCTTTGCAGGATTAATTATATAATTTTTTCCGGTTAGTTTTAGACACAGAACACTTAAGCTTAAATTTTGACAGATTGATTTTAGAAAATGCGCACACCTTCAAATCCTAAGTGCCTCAGCATGAACGACCTAAGTTGTATGTAAAATAACACACGCAGCTCAATCATGAAATGGTTTAAATTGCGCTTAAAATTACGCACAGCTCAATCTTAAAACGGTTAAGAACGCGTTTAAGAACACGCACAGCTAAATCGTAAAACTGTTGAGATTGCGTTTAAAAACACGCACAGGTCAACCATAAAACGCTGAATAAAAAATATTCATATTGCGCTTAAAAGTACTCACAGCTTAATCGTAAAACGTTTAAGAACGCGCTTAGGAACACGCACAGCTCAATCGTAAAATGGATGAGATTGCGCTTTAAAATACGCACCGCACAATCATGAAACGGTTAAGAATGCGCTTGAAAACACGCAAAGCTCAATCATAAAACGGTAAAGATTTCAACTGTTGTATGATTGAGCAGTGTATGTTTTTAAGCGCATTCTTAATCATTTTATGATTAAGCTATACGTGTTTTAAGCTTAAACTTAACCGTTTTACGCGTGTGCTCGTGCTGTGCGTGTTTTTAAGCGCATTCTTAATCGTTTTATGATTAAGCTGTGTGTATTTTTAAGCGCGATCTTAAGCGTTTTATGACAGTGCTGTGCGTGTTTTCAAGCGGAATTTTAACCGTTTTATGTTTAGGCTTTGCGTGTTTTAAGCGCGATCTTAACCATTTTATGATTGGCATGTTCGTGTTTTTAAGCTGTATCTGAACAGTTTTACGTGTGTGCTGTGCGTATTTCTAAGCGCATTCTTAATCGTTTTATGATTAAGCTGTGCGTATTTCTAAGCATAATCTTAAGCTTCTTATGATTGAGCTGTGCGAATTTTTAAGCGCAATATTAACTGTTTTATGCTACAACTGTGCGTATTTTTAAGCGCAATCATGAGCGTTTTATGATTGAGCTATGCGTGATTTTAAGCGCGATCTTAATTGTTTTAAGATTGAGCTGAGCGAATTTTTAAGCGCAATCTGAACGGTTTTATGACTGAGCTGTGCGTGATTGTAAGCGCATTCCGAAAAACTGATCTAAGGATTTTTTATTCTTTTAGAATATGATTTACAGAACATGTAATAAAATTTTATTTCATACAATAACCTCAATTCATTCCTTATTATAATTTTTCAACACCAAATGTAAAAAATACACCTCAAATTATTTTACAGATAATATTTATGTTTAAAAAATTGAAATTAAAAAGCCTTTTGTAAAATTAGCGAAGAGTTCTATCTAGTAGATTAAAACATTTAGTAACACTAGTATGCTTTTCCATCTCCTTTAGCAACTTTTTAAAAATATTTGAGGGTTAAATTGGCCTATCCTCTCTGTTGAGTTCGAGCAGTAAAAATTGAAATAGTAAAGTTTACTTTTTAGCTGTTAAACTTCTAAATTTTCTACAGATTATAGAAATTAAGCTGCATAAATAAAGTGCGCAAGACATTAGTTTTTACATATGCATTTTTTCAGATGAACAAAGTAAATTTAAAGAAATAAAAACGATTTTCGACCAAGAGTGTTGGCTTCGAATTTGTCAATATAGGTGATGTGAGCATCAAGTAGTGTAAAGGGATATTTTTATATAATTAGATTCCAAATTTTAAATGTTTTTTTCTACAGCGATAGAAATTATATTGGTTTTCATTTTATAAGAAATTTTTTTTTAAACAAAAGTCGGAAATATGCAAAAAATGTGGAAAAATGCAAATATGCAAATAAACATGAAATATGTCAAAATATGCATTTTCAAATAGGGTTTATTAGAATCGCAAGAGTCTAATGCCCGGCGCACAATAACTTTTGTTTGTAAATATGTTTTCAAAATTTTCTATGAGAGTGAGTGAGATGACTAGATTTAGATCTTACTCACTCTCATTGAAATGTCAAAAACATATTTACAAAACAAAAGTTATTGTGCGTTGGGCATAATTCGTGAAGATAAAGGGTCAAATAGAGCCTTAGAACGCTTAATAAAAGCATGCAAATACATATTTTAGCCAGCTCTATTAATGACCATGTTACTGTCCATAAAATTTCTAGATATTAAATTTAATTTCTGCTTGGACTAAAATGCATTATTATATCAGTATATGGCCTAGAAAGCTATGAATAACTTTTAGTAACGAAATGTTCCTGCAATTGCGACAACAGAGATATGTCTTTGAATTGATTAAGTCAAAAAGACAATAACACGAACGTAATAATTTTCAATTACTTTTTAATTGCTTTAGTGGAATATTATATAAAATTGTTGTTAATGCGTTTCGCTACATGATTCGATAATTTTAACAAATTTTTACCTATTCACACATTTTATGTAAACAATAATGTCACAAGCAATTAACAATTTTATAATTAATAGGTGATGTAAGGCTTGTTTTTTTTAGATTCTTATTAAAACATTCTTATCTAACGGATCTTCAGCATAAGATATCAAACCAAATGAAAAATTACAGCCAAATCACAGAAATAATAAATGAGAATGAATCTGTAAATAAAGTTCTATAAATAATTCAGAGTTAATAAATAAAATAATACAATCATTTATTGATTCACCATACCTGTCCATATACCGGTATTTAGAGTTTTGCATTTAACAGCGGTACCAATTAAAGATAATAGATAACAAAGTAAATATTAAAAAGTTTAGAATTGATCGGCAATACATCTTCTTTTAATGTGGCGCAGTTAGTATAATTTATTT
Source organism: Phlebotomus papatasi (assembly GCF_024763615.1). NCBI lineage: Eukaryota > Metazoa > Arthropoda > Insecta > Diptera > Psychodidae > Phlebotomus > Phlebotomus papatasi. The sequence goes on from NC_077224.1 coordinate 47,111,927, forward strand.
TCGAAGAAATAGAATTTATTGTAACTTCCTGGTTGATCTTGAGATATATTTATAGATACATTGTAAACCAGTATCATTCTTTTGATAAATTCTTACTCATTCTATTTTTTTTTTATTTTTCTGCAGAGCAACGTGAGCAAATGAACTCTGTATCGGGATATATTGATGGATCTGGTCTCTATGGAGCCACAGAGAGGGACTTCCTTAACCTGAGGACACTGAAGGGAGGTCTGGTGAACATATCAGCCTGTGCCCGATGCAACGAACAAGGAGCCGTTGGGGCTCTGCATACAATTCTGCTCAAGGAACACAATCGAATTGCCAAGGTTTTGTCCAAGATGAATCCAGTGTGGACAGATACAACACTCTTCCTGGAAGCTAGACGAGCCATTACAGCCCAAATTCAGCATATCACCTACAACGAATTCTTGCCTGTAGTTCTGGGTCAACAGATCACGGCCAAGGATGAATTGCGCCTTGAGACATCGAAACACTTTACACAATACTCAAGCATAAACCGAGGAGGAGTTTTCAATGAAGTGGCCGTAGCTGCTCTGCCAGCTTTCCTCACAATGCTCCCAGCTGCAATGATGGATGACTCAGCTTCAGCTGAGATCTTGATCAGGACACCAGCACTCATGAAAACCTTCATTCCACTGGAAAAGTCTGCAGAGAAATCGTGGACGGAGATTGCTTTAGCTCTGCAAAGAGGAAGGGATCATGGTATCCCAGCTTATTATGAGGCTCTCAATCTCTGCGAAGCTCGTGTAGCATTCGACAGAGAATCAAGCATTACCTTTGAGGATTTCCACTCAGCCGGAATTCCAGAATCTACTGCCAATGCTCTTAAAAAAATTTACTTGTAAGTCTATCTGTGTTATCGCACTTGCACATTAAAATTTTAATATAATTCACATTAATTGTCGCTGGTGAGAGTCCAAATGTGTAATTTGTGTGTTTGAATCATTTTATATTCAAAATTTGATCTATTCGTTGATAAAAAGGTAGACTTGGCCCGCAAAATTTGATATAAATTGATTTATAGCATTAATGGGAAAAATTAATTCGATTTTCTCTTTAATTTTTTAATGTGAAAAATATTTTTGCTTTAGGTAAATTTAAATTTATTTTTGCAGAGCAAGTCCACTTGTTTATCACTAAATAGAAAAACCCCAAATATTAAGTGACTCAAAGACATAAATAACATATTTGGACGCTCACAAGCGACAATTAATGTGAATCACATTAAAATTTTAATGTGCAAGTGTGATAACGCCGTAATGAACTCTATAATGGCCTCTACACATTGGGAGAAATTTTTGTCAAAAATTGCTTTTTGTAGTAAATTCCCTGCAGCGTTGTAGGGGGAAACGTCAAATTTCTGTCAAAAACGCAATTTTTGACGAAAATTGCTCCGAATGTGTAGACGCCTTAAGTGCCAATAAGTAATCTAAAAAAATGTCTTGTAATAATAGAAATGCTGATGATGTTGATCTTCTGACTGGAGCTCTCTCGGAAACTCCTCAGCCAGGATCAGTTTTTGGACCGACTCTCTCATGCCTTCTAGCCACACAATTTGCTAGCTTGAGGAATAGTGATAGGTTCTGGTATGAGAATGACTTACCTCCGTCATCTCTAACGCTCGATCAACTGCAGGCAGTTCGTCGAGTATCATTGTCAGGACTTTTGTGTGCTGCCCAAGGAGTTGGTAGATCACAGCCCAAGGCGTTCATTCGCGAGGATCCATATTTGTAAGTTCAAAGTGCTACTCATACTCTGACAAAAAATGTTTGTCAAATTAACAAGAAAAGTTTGTCAAAAGGATGTTCTTTTGTATAAAATGTGAGAAAAACGTTTTGTCAAATTGGTAAATAAAATCCTTTTGACAAAATTTCAACAAGATTCACTTAACCGTTTAAAAAAAAATTCCAAGCGGAAAAATTTGAAATATTTACTTTTCTTGTGAAAATCCTTTCGATGAAAAAATATCCTTTGGTAAAATGGTTTGTAAATGTTTATAAATTTCCACCACGAACATTGTTCGTTAAATGATCACTTTTGTTCGTATAAATATTCGTAAACAGAAAAATGTTGTCATTTGTTCGTAACGTTTCGTCAGATAAATAAAAAGTGTGCAAACAAATGTTTGTAAAAGAAAAAAAACTTGTCAAGTGATAATGTTACGAACAATTTTTGTAAAAAGAGTACAAACTTTTACGAACTATTTTACAAATTTTTTTTCGTCTGGACAGAAAAAAATATTTCGTGAAATTGTTCGTAAATGTTTGTGAATTCCTATTGAGGACTTACGAAATTTTCGTAAATCGTGTAACGCACAAACAAGTTCGTAAAAATTTGTACTTTTTTTTTTTACAAACATTGTCCGTAATATGGTGACTTGACGAACGTGTTTTTGTTCTTTTACAATAATTTGTTCACACATTTTTGTTTGTGTGGCAAAAGTTTACGAACAAATGACAATATTTTACGAACACTTTTCTGTATGTTTACGAACATGTACGAATAAATGTTTGTAAAGGAACATAAAATACTCGTAAAGTGATCATGTTACGAACAATGTTTGTGAAAAGAGTACAAACTTTTACGAACTGTTTTACAATCTTTTTTTTTGGATACAAAGAAAAACAGTATTTTGGTGAAATTGTTTGTAAAGCTTTGTGAACTCCTATTAGGAACTTACGAAATGCTCGTGAATTGTAACCCATTAAAATGTTTGTAAAAATTTGTAGTTTTTTTTCACAAACATTGTTTGTAACATGGTGACTTGACAAACATTTTTTGTTCCTTTACAATAATTTGTTCGCACATTTTTGTTTGCGTGGCAAAAGTTTACTAACAAATGACAAAATCTCGCAATCACTTTTTTGTGTGTTTATGAATATTTGGGAATAAATGTTTCTAAAGCTGTCTACACATTATCAAAAAATTCTGTAAAAAATGACATTAAAAAAAGTTCTTTAAAAAAATCGCCTCCAGACTAGTGAAATTTTTTTTTAAAAAATCTGGATTTTTTACAGAAATTTGTATAGTGTGTAGGCGATTTTGTAAAAAAACGACCCATTTTTTTAAAAAATCAAGGTTTTTTCTTTAAAAAAATTCTTTTAAAAAAATGCCTCTACACACTGGGACAATTTTTTACAAAACAGTTTTTAAAGAATTTTTTAAAAAATCACAGCAACTCGAGACATTTTTTCATGAAAATTTGTCATTTGAGTGGTGGAAAAAGTGTGAAAAGTGTTTGTTGGAATTCCCTGGGATAGTTGTTAGTGAATGTTCGTGGAAAATTTTCCAAAATTGCGAAAGTGCAGTGTTTTTCTACAGAAGTTGTTCCCAGTGGAATCAAAGCCAGCTGTGGAGGAACATTTTCGCTGATTTTTCTTTTGAAGTTTCCAAAAGTTGTGATGTCTGTGTATTCTTGAAGATTTTTATGGTACAGTGACCTCGTGCACCAAATTAAAATATGAATGGAAAGAAGGAAATTGAAGAATTTTGGAACATGAACCTGGTAAATTAATCAAGACAATAGACCTATTCAGAGCCACTGAGGAGATCCTAGTACATACAAGAGTCATCCGTAGTTACCACAGCCCATCACTTGAAGCCCCAGAACCACCTCCCATCATTCCTCCTTTTCAACCACGATGGAAATGTTCCCATCCGGAAGCACAAGGATGAGATGGCTACAAACTTTTGCTTCCTCCATGGGACTCCTGCTTGGACAGTAGTGGATAGAGGGAGAAGGCTTTAATGTACACCGGATAACCAATAAAAGATTTCGGATTGGAAACCAAGATATGAGAATTTATTTTTCATAAAATTTATCATAATTATCACCAGTGTCCGGAATCAAATCAGTGTCATCCAGTATCCGGAATCAAATTTGTAGAGTTGCACTGGATCAATTTTTGCAGGAATTTTGGTGAAGCACTTTCTAATTATTCCTCAAAGTCCTTCCCCTCATCCACTATCATGCTCTTCCAATTGTAGTCCTGAATTTTTTGCAGGAATAGCTTTGCAATAAAATCAGCGAGTTTTTTTTTAGCACATTCATAGTACTTACGTCAATGTTCTTGGTTACAAATACTCCTGTTCATCCAAACGTATCCACAAGTTTTCCTGAAGTCCTGAAGCTTTTCCAGAAAGAGCTGCTGATCAATGGAATCTAGGATCTTTTGAGCTGCACACCTTCTTCTCCACTCTACCCATTGTTCCTGGTAACAAATTTGTCCTTCCGAGTAATTTCTGCGGTTCTTCTGATGAGCATGTTTTGGTTTCCAGATTATCGCAAAGAAAAACAATTTCTGTACATAAATAACTGCGATAATCACACAAAATTTTTAGGGAAAAACAACATTTTGAGGTTATGTTCACACACTCCGGAATATTGATTCCACTGGGAACAACTTCTGTAGAAAAACACTGCACTTTTGCAATTTTGGAAAATTTTCCACGAACATTCACTAACAACTCTCCCAGGGAATTCCAACAAACACTTTTCACACTTTTTCCACCACTCAAATGACAAATTTTCATGAAAATAATCCCAAGCGAAATGCTGAGAGTAATCTGTCAGAAATTTTTTACAAAAATTAAGTCTAGTGTGGAGGCATTTTTTTTAAAAAAAATTTTTAAAAAACAGTTTTTTTAAAAAAATTTTTTAAAAAATTTTTTAAAGAATTTTTTTAAAAAATGCTCATAATGTGTAGACAGCTTGTGAACAAAAAATACTCGTAAAGTGATCATGTTACGAACAATGTTTGTGAAAAGAGTACAAACTTTTACCAACTATTTTATAACTTTTTTTCGGATACAAAGAAAACAGTATTTTGGTAAAATTGTTCGTAAATGTTTGTGAATTCCTACTGGGGATTTACCCTAAATATTCGTAAAGGTTTGTAATTTTTCACAAACATTATTCGTAACATGATCACTCAACGAGCATTTTTTGTTCTTTCACGAACAAAAAAATTAATAAAAAATAATGATAAAATTTCACGAACACTTTTTTGTATGTTTACGAACATGTACGAATAAATGTTTGTAAAGGAACATAAAATATTCGTAAAATGATCATTTTACGAACAACATTTGTGAAGAAAATTCAAACTTTTACGAACATTTCTGTGAGTTCCGCACTGAGAAAAAAAGGGTGCGATTAACATTTTTTCCTCATAACTTTAACACTTTTTAGGTGTAAAAATACTCCTAATTTACACCTTTTCAAATGTAAAATTAACATGAAAAAGGGTAACTTTAACCCAAAATAGACCTAAAAAGGGTAATATTTAAACCGATTTTGGATCAATACTGCAGGGTAAAATTAACATTTCCGGAATGTTATTTTAACTTTTTCGGATTTCTCTCAATGTATCAATGAACATTTCGTAAGTTCGCAGTAGGAATTCACAAGCATTTACAAATAATTTTACGAAATATTTTTTTCCGTGTATAGAAAATATGTCCAATAGATTATTCATTTTATCAGTATAAGCCATATTCATGGTCAATGTTTTTTTTTCTCAAAATATTAATAAATTGAATATTAATATGTTAATTCTCGGAAGACATCGTAACCTTCAGTACGATGCTTAGTAATTACCTCCAAATTAATTTTCTAAATAGATTCTACAAATTTACACTAATCGCTGTGACTTTCACAGTGTGATCATCTTTAGATTGAAATCCAATAGATCACTATAAGTTTTCAAGATTAGCTTGATTTTTTGAATCTTGGGAAAATATGCATTTTAGATTGAAGGTCATGGTGTATACCTTCTAAAATTACTTTTATAGAAATGCTCGTTTGAGTTGCGATCAATTATCTGGACTGGATCTATCAACATGGAAATTTGAAGATAACAACTATGTGGAAGACACCCTAGAGGAGACAACTAGAATGCCTGATGTTGAAGAATTGGACACTGAACAAATTAAGGAGGCTCTAAGGAAGGCTCAGGAAGATTTAATTGCACGAAAGAGATTTGAATACGAAGTTTGGCTTGAGCGTAAGTTTATTGAATTTTCTTGGTAAAATTAAAGCTACAAAAGATTTTTTTTTGCCATAGAGGGTGGTATCGATGCTCGCTCTCCCGATGGTACTGCAGCATCCTTCAGCAAGGCTAATAGGAATGCACTGCTCATAGCAAATTCATCGCTTTTTTATGAATTAGCTTCGAATGAAATCCTGAATACCCTGCATAGGAATGCACGTAAAAAGCGACAGACCTTTGATAGTAATATTTTGGGATCCTTCTCGAGAGGAGATGACTTCACAGATAGCCTTCAGAATATCGATGTGAACTCTCTGCTATCAGGATCAATTTCTCCGATTAATCTTGAGCCCCAGTGTGAAGATTTAACTGCGCCATGTGACGCTTCATCACCTTTCAGGAGTATGTCAGGATACTGCAATAATTTGAGATCAACCACATTGGGACAATCACTGACGGTGTTTGCTCGACTCCTGCCACCAGTTTATGAGGATGGTATCTCTAGGCCACGCAGCACTTCAGTCACTGGATCACCACTTCCAAATCCTCGTACAATCTCTTCCCTAATTCATCCTGATATCTCCAATCTCCATACTCGCTACTCCTTGATGGTTATGCAGTATGCCCAGTTTTTGGATCATGATCTCACAATGACACCCATCCACAAGGGCTTCCACGAATCCATTCCCAATTGTAGATCTTGCGATTCTCCCAGAACTGTACATCCAGAGTGCAATCCCTTCCCAGTTCCACCCCGAGATCACTACTATCCAGAAGTCAATGTAACGAGTGGTGCTCGTTTGTGCTTCCCCTTCATGAGATCACTCCCTGGCCAACAGACCCTAGGTCCTCGAGAGCAGGTGAATCAAAATACAGCCTTCCTGGATGCATCTCAGGTGTACGGTGAAAATTGGTGTGTGGCCAATAAATTGAGAGGATTCTCTGGACGTCTCAATTCCACAATACATCCCATCAAGGGTAAGGAACTCCTGCCACAGAGTCCATCTCATCCGGAGTGTAAGGCCCCCAGTGGCTATTGCTTTATCGCTGGTGATGGTAGGGCTTCTGAACAGCCAGCTCTTACTGTGATTCACACAATCTTCATGCGAGAACACAATAGGATTGTGGAGGGATTGAGAGGGGTAAATCCTCACTGGTCAGGAGATCAGCTTTTTGAGCATGCAAGACGTATTCTCATTGCTCAGAATCAACATATCACCTACAATGAATTCCTGCCACGTATCCTCAGTTGGAATGCTGTGAACCTCTATGGCCTCAAACTTCTGCCACAGGGCTACTACAAGGACTACAATCCAACATGCAATCCTGCCATTGTTACAGAATTCGCAGCAGCTGCCTTCCGTATTGGTCACTCACTTCTCAGACCACACATTCCCAGGCTAAGTCCCAACCATCAACCCATTGATCCTCCAATCCTCCTCCGAGATGGCTTCTTCAAGCCTGACATTATCCTACAACCCAGAATGGTAGATGAGATCTCCCGAGGCCTTGTGTCGACGCCCATGGAGACCCTGGATCAATTCATTACTGGCGAAGTGACTAACCATTTGTTTGAGGATCGTCGTGTTCCCTTCTCTGGTGTCGATTTAATCGCTCTGAACGTTCAACGAGCTCGAGATCATGGCATTCCCAGCTACAATAACTATCGAGCCCTGTGCAATCTCAAGAGGGCCAACGACTGGGACGACCTGAGCAGGGAAATTCCACCAGAGGTGATTGCTCGCTTCAAGAGGCTCTATGCATCCGTAGACGATATTGATCTATTCCCTGGAGCCATGTCAGAGAGACCTCTTCAGGGTGGTCTCGTTGGGCCCACTTTCGCCTGCATTATCGCCATCCAGTTCAGGCAACTGAGAAAATGTGATAGGTTCTGGTGAGTATGTTGCTCTTGAACTACTTTCCCTCCTTCGCTAGAGCTTAAGACTTATCGATTACTAGAGTGCTTGAATCTTGAATTAAGGGCTTCAAGTGGGGATCTTGAAAAGTACTTATAACTCATACGCATTTAGGCGACTTTCTTCTTCCAAATACCGGAAGTTCTCATTCATTTCCAAACAATAAAGCTATTTTTTGAATTCAAAATTTGGGATTTGGAAGAAGCATAGGAGAAAGTACTCTCCCTTCGAACGTTCATACCTTCGTATAATGTGAATTTTCTTTAAGTTTTCCAAAGAGACTTAAACATTTATATTTAATATTAACTAGCTTATTATCAATTATTGATAATTATGTGACGATAATGTGGAAATCTCTTAGAAAAAGTAAAAGAAATTCACATTACTCGAAGGCATGAACGTTCAAAGGGTGAGTAGGGGAGACCGAGGAGGTTTGGGACAGGGGTAGTGTGGGACAAGGTAATTTTTTCATTAATTTTTTGAAATAAATGGGTTTTAACCATTACTCAATCGTAGGCAATATTAAGATGTATCTTGACTAAAAGAATGGATATCCTCAGTTTTATTGTTTTAATTTTATGAATACTTTCTTAAAAATTGATAAAAATTGTATTTTTTTTTATTTCTCAGTTTTGCTCTTTGTATTTTATATCAGCGATATATAATCAAAACCTTTTTATCTCATTAGGTAGCAGTGTAATCTGTTTATAAAAGCTTCACAGTTCAGACGCTCTTGTTTTTTACTTAAAGGTTTTAAATACCAAAACTACCCGCGGGGATGTTTGGGACACCTGAAAGGGGATGAATGGGACGTTGATTTTCGACAAGATTGTAGGTGGTGTGCAATTGTTTATTATCGAAATGAAGAGTAATGTCCAGTTTCTACTGGAAAACTCCCTCTTGTGCAGACTTTACCAGTTGAGCAGTTGCCTACAAGGGACAATTAAACCATCAATATCTTGGGAATTAATAATTTCTTCTCCCGAGGATATTCGACCTTTGCCCAATCCCGTTAAAAACTATTTTCTCGAAAATTTATCGAGCAATATCCTCTAGAATTCTCACAAGTTCTCCAGAAAAGGCAAGGCGAGAGCTTATTCAGAGAAATAAGGAAGCAAACAAGTGCAATGCAGTTGTAAAATCAAACAGGAATCCGTCAATGATGTTCAAAACTAAAAGTTCCAAGAAAATGTACTCGATTGAGGAATTTGATGATCATGATTGCAATATTTAGAATAAAAAAAGCAAAGAAAGTAGATGCAAAATAAGAAGAAAATACTTTAAATAATTAATTGACAACAAATAACTCTAATGTACAAAAAAAAAATTGATATTAATTTCTAAGTACACTCAACTCTTCGTTATCCGGCACTTCGTTATCCGGGTGACAGCTGCCAAACACTGGCGGTTGATATATTCAAAATTATTTTCACTAAACATGAAGTTTGTCCAGAGTGAATTAAAGTATTATTAACATTGTATCGAAGTTTTTAATACATAATTGTGATAAAAAATGAAACATAAGCACACCATAAAGAAAATTCTCTTTTTCTTTGTCAGACAGAAAATAAATTCACATTGCACAAAATAGAAAAACCGTTGATCATTCAAAAAACCTAAATGTCATTTTGTCCCCCAGTCAGCCGGATAACGAAGAGTCTACTGTATGAAATAAAAGATTAAACATTTTTAATTCTATTAGAAATATTTTTAATTTATAGAATTTAAAATCAATTAACGTGCTCTAAAACCGCAAATTATGCGAGAAAAAATATGTCCCATACTGCCCCACATCGGGGAGGTTTGGGACAAAGTGTCAAGTTAAATGTTCCCGTCAAATCATTGCTCTACCTGCCGATTTTACTCGGAGGTTTTTTGAATTGTAACGGTATATTCTAGTACATTCAGAGAAATTCTGTAGATTTTCGGCAGAATTTCTGCCTGAAAATCTGTAGATTTTCGGCAGAAATTCTTCCGAAAATCTGCAGATTCTCGGCAGAATTTCTGCATAAGAAATCTGCATAGTCTCCATTGTCTCAACAAAAATATTGTTGTATTATCAAGAAACCGTAGAAGTTACAAAGAAAATGGTATGTTCTGCTTAACAAGCATTACCGATTAAACATTTTAGACGAGTAAAAATATTCAAGACAAAAATACTAATTTCTTAAAAATCGCCCATGATATGATACAAAAACACGAAATTTAGGTCGACACTCTGTTTAAAGTTTTCACTTAACTATTCTCTACTTATAACACGGCGTCGCAGAATTCTTTATTTTATATAAACACTGTGATATCACCAAGAATAACTCTATTGAATTTTTGCAAACTTCAGTGAAAAATATTCCATCTTTTCAGACACAGCTGTCTGGAAAGTCTGGAATGTAGATAAAAATCTACAGAAAATCGGCAAAATATCTACAGAAATTCGTCAGAGTATGCACCAGGATTCGTCAGAAAATCTAAAAAAAATTCTGACGAATTTTGTCCCAAGCCCCAATAAAATTCGTAGGAATATCTACAGATTTCTCGGAAGATTTTCGGTAGAGGCGTAGATATTTTCTGCAGAAATCTTAAAGATATCTGATGAAATTATTTGACGGAGTTTAATCTTCTCCAAGAAAACTCAGTTGTTTCCTAAGTTCTATCGAGTATTTTTTATAAAGTCAATACCCCATGAGTATCCAATAGACCGCTTAAAATTGTAATACACTATCGTGATTTTTTGGAATACTGTCTCAAAGTCAAAACATGAAAAAGTGTCCCAAACCTCCCCGGTCTCCCCTACTTTCCCCTATTAAAAAGATTTTTAAATTTCTCTATTTCCCATTAAAATTAAAATTTCATTATTTCTTTTAGGTACGAGAATGAAGATCCCGCTGTAAGATTCACAGAAGCTCAATTGTCTGAGATCCGCAAGACTACTCTGGCTAAGATTTTCTGTGAAAACTTGGACATTCCTGGAGATATGCAGAGAGCTGCCTTTGATCTTCCTAGCAACTTCCTGTAAGTTCAACTGTCCCCTCTTTTATACCTAGAAATCCTCTGAAATATTTTTCTTCTGACCAGGAATCCCCGTGTTCCCTGCCACACGATGCCTCAGATTGATCTGAGTGCTTGGCGCGAGAATGTAGTCCAGGGATGTCAAATTGGAGGACGACATGTTAATGTGGGCGATTCAGCCTTCCCATCTCCCTGCACGAGCTGCATCTGCACCAATGAGGGTGCCCAGTGTGCTTCCCTGAGGATAACAGACTGTGCTCAGTTGGCCAGAGAATGGCCGAAAGATGTAATCCTGAGGGATGATGTGTGCAGTGCCCAGTGTGGTCTTGTTCTGCAGAACAACAATCAGCCCACAAGCAATATTCCAGGACTCACAGCACCGCCACTTCATAGAGCCGCCAGATCGAGATCGTTACCCGTTGTAACATTCCAGGGCTTCCGATTCCCAGATCTGACGCCCTACATTGGCTGAAGGTAGCCTGTCCAGCTCCTCTAGACACAAGCGCCATAATTTCTTTTGTTAAATATAAATATATTGATAATTTTAGTGATGCATCAGTAAAAGATAATTTTGTATGTAGATTCTACCGATTTTTTAATTTTAAAATAAACTTATTCACCATAATGCATTTTTATCTCGCCTGAAGATATGCAATACCCCACTGATTTTCTATGAGATTTTAGGAAATTTCACAGGTATTGTATTCATTACAAAATTGTATGTCCCTGAATCGGGCTCAAAAATGACAAATTTCTTCTGACAACTTCCTGATTACTGTTAGGGTCGAAGGAACACTCTTCCGACAGGGAACCCCTATTGACTCTTTTGTTAAAATGTTGTTCTGCTTCCCTATTTCAATCCAAAATTTTAATTAATTATGTTGCTTAATATTTATTCAGCCTTTGTTAGGAAGAATATTGCACAATTTTGAACATTGAGAAATTTGATTGCTTTTCGCGTGTGTATTAATGCAGAATGAGAGAATCTTTATGAGCGAGTGGAATTTTCATGCGCACTGGAATGCTTCATCCAGATGTTTAGTGTGAAGGAGGAATAGCAAGAAGGTGTCATATGTCCACTTGCATTTTTATGATGAATACAAGTCCGCGTTCTATTTTGCAGTCGCTCATTTCTGCATTATCATTGTATAGGAGAAAACTGCTCTCTCTTGGAGGTCGAGCAGTTAAAAATGTTTCTTATTGATATTTTATTAGCGTACGATTTTATTATACTCACCAGTTCTGGATCTTAAAAATTTTTTGTATCTAGAGAATGTCACGTCAAACACGATTTCCTGGAATGATGAAAAAACAGCCAATATTAAATTGAATATAAAAAAATGTAATTTGTAAATATTTTTTAATATAAAGATGATTAAAAGGATTTTAAAGTTGTCTTTTTAATCATTTCTTGTGGATTGTCCTCTCATTGGATTATTTATTTAAAAAAATTCTGTTTATCACAATTTTGTTTGGTTTTTGATTGGCTGTGTTTTTCATCATTCCTTGAAAATCGTGTTTGACTTGACATTCTCTAGATACAAAAAATTATTGAGATCCAGAACTCGTGAGTATATTAAAATCGTACGCTAATAAAATATCAATAAAAAACACTTTTAACTGCTCGACCTCAAAGGGAGAGCAGTTTTTTTTTTGCTATACAATGATAATGCAGAAATGAGTGACTGCAAAATAGAACGCGGACTTGTATTCATCATAAAAATGCAAGTGGACATATGACGCCTTTTTGCTATTTCTCCTTCACACTAAACATCTGAATGAAGCATTCCAGTGCGTATGGAAATTCCACTCGTTCATGAAGATTCTCGCATTCTGCATTAGTCCACACGCGAAAAGGAATAAAATTTCTCAATGTTCAAAATTGTGCAGTATTTTTCCTAACAAATGTTAAATAAATATTAAGCAACATAATTAATTAAAATTTTAGATTAAAATAGGGAAGCAGACTAAAAGAAAACATAAAAAATACCAATAAAAAAATAAAAACAGGAATTTGCTTCCGCGGGTGGTTGGCGGCTTAAAAATTGAAAAAGCATATCGGCAAAAAACTAGGTGCCTGCGCCTTCGGGGCTGTACCCCATCCTTATCTTACTGTTCGAACCCAAAGAGAGCAGTTATATAATTATCTTTTTTTTCGACTTGTCATTGTTCTAGAGCTTAAACGGTAAGAGATATCGACTTCCAGTCTTCGATGACCCCCAATAAAAAAACAATATCTTTCGACGTTTTTTCCTCCTCCCAACCCCTCTCTATTCCCTCCAAAATCATGTTTTTTGTTTTTTCTCAAAATTGGCCCAATCTTTTTCAATCATTTTCCGATATGTTTTAGACTAGGGGTAGTCCAGGTGAACATTTCGCCCTAACATACCTATGATCGGAAAATTCGCCATTTTTAATTATTGATGTTCAAAGGTCAACCACTTTGGGGGGGGAGGGTCCATTTTTCAACCGATTTGGTTAAATTTGGATTTTTTGGAGAGGTATTGAAATTTTGAACCCGACTGTATCAGTCTTCATCTGTAATGAACCGGTTAAAGTACCTATTTTTGAATAATTTTACATACCTTATAATTTTTAATAATTTTTTAACGGCTTTCTCATTATGTATAAGCAAGATTAAATCAGCAGTAACCAGTAAGCTTATGTGCATACAAAAAATATGCTACACGGTAGACTTTTGGAAAGTGACCAAAATTTCCGCAAGTTTTCCTTGGAACAATTTTTTTTGGAATCGATTTGGACCTAGAAAAGATATTTTTTGTTCCAAAAAGTTTTCTTTACAGTTTTGTTATGAAATGCAGTTACAATTTTGTTAGTTTTCTTTTGGAATTGTTTTGATACGGTGGAATGTCTACAAATTTGAGTTGAATTCGTTTTATACAAATTTGTTCCTGAAATTTTGAACAGAATTTGTTGCACTCAGCTGTTTTGTTCCCACTCTCAAGAACAAATTAGTCAATATATTTTATAACAATATTATTCCTACATCTGTAACATATTTGTTCCAAAAATTTTCGGTGTCCGTGGACGACGTAATTCTTGGAACGAAATTGTTACTCATATGGGACATCTTTTTGTTCCCATTGTCGGGAACAAATTCGTGTAAGTGATTTCGTCTTACAGTTAAGGCCTATACTTCAGTCGAGATGGATTTCGGTGGCGAAAGTTCATAAGGAACATCAAATAAAAATCAACTTAAGAGTGTTTTATACAGACGCGTGCATGACGAAATCATATGCGAGTGCTGGCAGCAGGAGAAGGGAATCTCGAATTAAAAAAGTAAAACCATGTAGCACGAAAATTGCCACAGGTTTGGCGTCCTGCTCGCTTCGGTGACGGATGACTGAGTGTGAGTGGAGGGATACGATTTTATACTATACGAGCTATTTTTGGAACAAATTCGTTACTAATGTTGGGTATCTTTTTGTTTCTCCTAAAAGGTACAAATTTAATCAGTCTGCATTTGACCGGCATGCTGGACGTATCAATTTGTTTAAAAGTTAAAGTGGTAGTTATTTTGATTTTCATACTTGAGGAAGGGGAAAAATCGTACCCGAAACGTCGTGTGTAAATACAATTGAATAAATCTGAACCAGGTCAAAAATCCGTGCATTTATATTATATGGTATAAATTTATTCCAAAAATTTTCGGTGTCCGTGGACGAGCTACGTTTTGGAATAAATTCGTTACTAATATTGATTGTCTTTTTGAATCTCGTAAAATGAACAAGATTCTGTCAAAACTTATGGTGTCCGTGGACGAGATAATTTTTGGAACAAATATGTGCCTAATTTTTTTACGGTGTAGAGGACTTTCTCGCGAGTTCGAGCATTTCGCAAAACTGGAACACTTTGCCATCTCTTTCTTATATGTATCAAACTTGTTAAATAAGATCACTAATTATTATTATATCAGTGATGTTATATTTTAAGATCGCTAAATTCTTTTGGCTGTTTGGTTTCTTAAGAATCTCACCTTCCATAAGCTTATTCAGTCTAACCACTGACTTTTTTCTCTTCTAATCACAGACTTTCTCGATTTCCTTGATCACAGAATAATAAATTAGAAATTAGGTTTTCACGAAATTTAAAAAAAAATTAAAAGAAAATTAATTATTCTTACTTACAATTTTGTTGAATAAAAAATACTTTTTTTCACAAAAAATTGTTTTATTAATGTTACTAAAATTTGAGAGGAAAAAATAGTAACTTAGCAAAGTAGTTTAGGTTTAAAATAATTTTTTTTGACGAAAATAATCCACTATTTTTTAATAAAAAAAATTAAATAATTTTTATTTTGTCAAAGTCGTTAGGGTGAGAATTACAAAATATCTTTTGAATGTTAGCACATAGATGGCGACGCCTCTGCTGGTGTCACTGCTGTCGAGTTGTCTTTCAAGAAAAAAAAAGTGAGGTTAGTTTTCCTGCTCAGTGATTTGGGGGATCTCTTGAGTGTTAAAAAAAAAGTTGAAAAAGTGCTAATCAAGAGAAGATTTTCAGGTGAAATCCATTGCATAAGTGTCCCCTGCAATGATTCCCTTCGAGTGCACTCAGTGAACACCATGTAAGTGTGTTGGAAGTGCAGTGAAATGGTGTTGTTTTGCTGGTCACACAAAAAAAGGGGACACTGTGTCACTTTCTCATCTTGCAGCCACAAAGTCAGCAACATCTTGGGGTCCAACTCGACTCGAGTGCCCATATGAGATCTTCCGTGAGCTATATGCTGTCGCAGGGGTCTGGTGAGCCGATAATGTCGCATCCGGACTACGAGCAGAACGCCCATCATCATGGGGCGCTTCTAGTTCTTGTGCGTGGCATTGGGCCAGCCAAACCGCGCTCCCTCCAGAAAGTCTTTGAGCGCATCCAGCGAGTAAACACGGTGTGTTGGGTGTTTTTATTGATTTTTTTGTGAATGTGGGGAAAGATGGTTTAATCGGGAATATTATCTGTGATTAGGTGAGGATTGCGGATTCAGCTGGCAATCCTCGGGATATCTGGGTGCGCTACATACGGGATCATCCTGTGGAGAACAATGATTGGGGTGATTTTCAGACACACCGAAGACTTCTGGGACTGATAACTGTGGGCAAATTTGACACTCAGACAGAACTCAATGAGCTCTGTCGTATCCATGAATCCCTCAAAGTCAAGTACACATCCACTCTGTACGATTCACGGTGTCTCCTCTTTGGGCCCAATTCTGTGGACCAGACAATCCTCTCGGAGGATGACACCAGGTCCACAGAAAGTGATTCGGGCAGCAACAAAGAGAACACTGAAGAGAATATTTCAGCGACAAATGGAAAGATTTCATCAGGAAGTCCCATGACAAGCAAGAAACTCCAGGAAATCTTCAATCCACCTCCAAATTTCAAGAGCAGGGCCTTTTTCTACCCAGAAAATGATCTCTGTGCCAATCTCGAAGCGGCCATGAGTGAATTCATTGGGGCCCTCTTTTGGGTTCTGGAGTCAAAGAGACTGGAGAGATCTCGGGAAAAAATTGACAAGGTGGCATTGCTGCTGGCGCCCTTCGAGAAGAGAGACTTTGTGGGTAAGTTCGGAATTCGGTCGGTGCTATCGATGCATATCACGGTCATAGTCCAGTGCTTGCCAATCTCATGCTCACAATTCACTGGAAAATGATCTATCCAGGGTGAAATTCATTCATGATCTTCGTCTGAGAAGACCCATTGCATTTCTGCTCAGACAAAACAATCGCGGGAAGTGGCAATTATTGATGGTCACGTCGATTTTCTCAGTTATCATTTTTCTTTGCACAGAGCTACAATTCTTTGATCAGAAGCTTCTTGCCGTCTGTTTATTTTTTCAATCTAAATTTTCTACCAGAAAATTCACAAAGTACAGCATTATATTGCCCATTACACAGCTGAATGATTGATGTCACGAACGAGTCACGATATTACTTCATGAATTGCACAAAAAACAGTATTCTTTTCAACTTTTTAAATTATATCTCTAAAAGGGTCTTTTAAGAAATCTCAGAGGGGCTTCTAAGTAACCGAATAAGAGGATTATTCGATTCACAATAAAAAAGAAAAAAATCTTCAGATATTTAATTGAGCTGAGAGAAATCCAAAAAAGTTAAAATAACATTCCGGAAATGTTTATTTTACCCTGCAGTATTGATCCGAAATATGTGTAAATATTATGCTTTTTAGGTGTATTGGGGGTTAAATTTACCATTTTTCATGTTGATTTTACCTTTAAAAAGGTGTAAAAGTAACATTAAAAAATGTTGATATATTTTTACACCTAAAAATTGTTAAAGTTATGAGGAATAAAAGTTAATCGCACCCTTTTTTTCTCAGTGTTGTAAAGCTGCAAATATTTCGTTAGAATCGTATTTGTCTTTTTTGTAGAAGATTTAATTTTAATTTTATTCCTATAATTAAAAAGGAAAGAATTTCCAGTTAATTGGTTATGAATAACTGACTCACTTCCTGTTCATAACCAATTGGAATCGGTTCAGTCTTGTCAGAAATTCCAAAATCTTTCTAAGAACCCAAACATGGCACAATTCGGTTGATGAATGCGCTTTCTAGAGCCTTTTAATCATTTGACCTTGAAAAACCGTTATAAGGAATGATACTACGGTATTTTCGCACATGGTAAAATTAAAATCGGTTAAGCATGAGTTGAGATAATTGGGTTTATGTAATATAAAAATTGGTTTTTTGACTATATCGCCCTTAACGTTGGTCCTACGACGTTTAAATATTCTCGCCGTTCTCGGTCAAATAGAACCGAAGATATCGCTCCTTCACTGACTGAGTGAGAGAAATCCGAAAAAGTTAAAATAACATTCCGGAAATGTTAATCTTACCCTGCAGTATTGATCCAAAATCGGTGTAAATATTAACCTTTTTAGGTGTATTGAGGGTTAAAGTTACCATTTTTATGTTAATTTTACTCTTAAAATGTGTAAAATTAGCATTAAAAAATGTTGATATATTTTTACACCTAAAAAGTGTTAAAGTTACGAGGAAAAAAAGTTAATCGCGCTCTCTTTTTTTCTCAGTGTTGTAAAACTGCAAACATTTCGTTAGAATCGTATTTGTCTTTTTTTGTAGATGATTTAATTTTAATTTTATTTTTATGATTAAAAAAAAGAATTTTCAGTTAATAATCGGTTATGAATAACTGACTCATTTCCTGTTCATAACCAATTGGAATTGGTTTAGTCTTGTCAGAAATTCCAAAACCTTTCTAAGACCCCAAACATGGCACAATTCGGTTGATGAATGCGTCTTCTAGAGCCTTTCAAACCTTTGACCTTGAAAAACCGTTATTAGTAGTAATTCAACGGGATTTTCGAATAAAGACGAAATGTCCATTTGGAGGAGAAGCGAAGAGATGGAGGGGAAAATGAAGGGCATGTTAACGATCCTTGGATTCACTTACGGGAGGGGGGGTCATCCGAAGGTCTCAAGTCTCTATCTCTAACCGTTTGACCTCTAGAGCTGGCACCAGCGGGATGGACAGATGGACAGTGTGACAATGCGTTTATCAACCCTCTGAGTCGAAACCCTGATTCTGCCAATAAGTGTTTTCCAAACGTTCTCGTGCCTCGTTACCATAAATTTTAACGATTTTATGCATTTTATGTATATCCTGTCATAACTTTCCATAAAATAAAATAATTGACGACGCAGATTCATTTCAGCCAAGGGCCTCTCGACATTTCATTTTTCCATACGTTTTTGCATAGAAGCACTGAAGATTATTGGCAAGTTTTTTTTCCTAAAGAGAATTGATTTATCAGTCTGATATATTTTGAATTTCGAAATCGTGCATTAAAAGCTATCTAAAAATAAATATTTCATAATGATCGCCGAAATAATACAAGAACTACAAGCAAATTTATTTAAGTCGCGGTGCAATAGCTGCAAAATTTTTACAAGGAAAAGTGAAAAATATCTTCACTTTTTATTAGGCTTGATGGGCCCCTGTTTCAGCAGTATCTCTGGACGATTTATGCATCCTTTAACTTCTAACTTGCCTTTCTATCCTAAATTATAAAGTAACAAAAATACATTATTCTATTATATCACCGCTTTTTTAATGCATAAATTGACCATTACAAACTTTAGAAATGTACAAACCCACATTCAAAATATAACGGGGTTAAAAGAAGTTAGTTGCAAATATTCGACCATTTGATCATTTTCAGTAAGTTTTGCAAATGTGTCAAGAAACTTTTGGCCGATGAAAAACGCTCAATTTTGAGAAAACAATTTGTTTTTTAATAATTAAATAAAATGATTTTTTTTTAAATACATAAATAGCATCTGTGGATTAAAAGACAACTCATTTGCAAAAAGAAAAAAATTAAAATGTTATTTCCACCACCTGGGGTAACATGATAACTTATTTTCGGCACTATCGACTGTCGATTTTGAAAATTTTAAGTGATAGCTGCACTTCCTTTAACTAATATAGATGTTTATTAATAGTCTCATTCTTTAAAGATTGTTGCAATGAATAGCCCAACATTCCGTAAAAAATCGGCATTCACTTAATCTAACAGATATAGATTTATCGATACTATCGATTCGATAGTGTCGAAATGTTATCATTCCTCCCCTGGTTTCTTGAACATAGATTTGTCAAGAAACTTTTGGCCGACATTACAACTCAAAATCGATGAACTATATATACTGCTCTCTCTTTGCGGATGAATAAAAAATGGAAGACCAATTGACGAAAAACAATTTACAGATATTGGATGATAGTAAGGTATAAACGTTATCAACTTGTAAAAATCTATGACTCTTGTCATAAATTAATAACACTATACAACACGGTTTTGCTATCGGAGATCTCACATGGTACGTTTGATAGAGTCAAGTACCCTGATTAAGATTCTGGTCTTGGTTTTGCTTCATTACGTTAGAATTTTTTTATTAATACTTTTATATTTTTTCTCCTTTGCCTTACATTATCCGTTATATCTCAGGTTCCAGTGAACATAACTTAAAAAGTGTGAGTTTGTTGGAAGGCTCATTAGCTGTGCTTCAATTTTTATTATTACAAAAACTTTGTAAAAACACTCATTCGGGGTGTAAAATTGAAGTTCCTCTAAAAATTACCAAAAAAAATAGTCTTAGAGTGAGGTTTTAAAAATTTGTATAAAATAAACTAAATAAAATATTAAAAATTCATTGACACCAGCGATACGCAACACTTAGGACTACAATTTTGTTCATCTAAGACATCGCGCTCCGTTCACTCTAAATGCCTCATTTGTTGGTTTTTGTAATTTTCCTAAAATATGAAATAACATTTCAGAGCAAATTCCTTAAAGATTTCTGAGAAAATATCTTTTAAAACTTACCAGTGAGAAAAAAGAGGCTACGATTAACTTTTTTTCGTCATAACTTTAACACTTTTCGGGTGTAAAAATATATCAACATTTTTAATGTTAATTTTACATCTTTTGAGGGTAAAATCAACATGAAAAAGGATTACTTTAACCCCTAATACACCTAAAAAGCATAATATTTACACCGATTTCGGATTAACACTGCAGGATAAAATTAACATTTCCGGAATGTTATTTTGACTTTTTCGGATTTCTCTCAGTGGGTAAAACATACATAAATGTTGAGATTCTTATTTAAATCGATCGGAGGACCATCAACATGATTTTCATTTATATCCTATAAATCAACCCTCATTACGAAGGCACTCAATGGGTCAAGCGGTAGAGCACTCGCTCTATGATGCAAGTGTCCCGGTTTCGAATCCCCTTTAGGTCACCAGGATTTTTTCTAGCGTAAAAGGTGTTCGGATTGCATCCAGTGAGCTTCACTGCACTTGATTCCACGGGGCATAGGACTGACAACCTCATCCCGTACAAGAAAAAATAATAAAGCATGTCTAGAAAACCCCTTGTGGGAAGGCCTAGTTCCTTCATGGAACGTTGTGCCAGCATTATTATTATTATTATTATTTATTATATAATGAAGAAGACCCACACTAGGGGTCAAAAGCTTTGGAGAAAAACCCAATTCTGTTATTCCGAAAGAGAATAATTTTCTGATGAAGACCGAAAGAATTGAGGAGAACATAACAGTTTCATTTGGGTTTTTTGAGATGAGTCTATTCTGTCTAGGATTTTATCGAATGATTAGTTTTTTTTAAAGATCTCTGAAAATTTTAGATAGTATAGTTTAAATTAAATCCTTTTTATTATATTGAAAAAAAAAATAGAGAAAATATTTTGTTTCCGTTTTTTTTTAGTTTCTTCGACCCGCGTAGCCCCTAAAAAAACGTCTTTATAACAACAATTAACCCAAGAAAATGTTCTAAGGCAAATTCTTCTCAAATTTGGTTAAATATTAGGTGAGATTCTTAACAATCTCACCTACTATTTTTTTGTATTGTGAAGAAAGTGGAACCGTTTTTAGATAAAATAGACATTTTTGTTTGATTTTTTTTAGTTTTTCTTTATGAAAGTGATATTTTCAAATTGGCTCTTTCACATGTTGTCGCACAAATAAAAATTTTTGTTTTGAATAAAGCACTTCAAAAATGATTTTTTTTTGCAATTCAAAATGTAGAAAGCTATATCTTGTAGGGATTTTATGAAGATTTTGAAGGTCATAAATACATCAAAGTTATCTATCTGTTACGAAATTACTCTAAATTTCTTCGAAATCGGTTCATAAACATCATATACGGTTTAGTCAAAGTTAAAGATTAAAGAATTATTAAAGATTAAATTAAAGACTTTCCACATTCAGTCGTAGAATAAAAAAGGATTACGACAATTTTAAGATTTGTTTTTCGATTGCCTATAACTTAGATCAAGAGAATCCGATCCGGATATCGAATTCTTATAACCGAAAAGTTAGGACATGGTAAATCTTGATTTCATTTATTCCATGAGTTGATTAAAATTTGATTCGAATCATAGGCTCTAAAAGGACTCTAAAGTTATTAAGAAAACGAAGCTTGAGGATAATCCAAAATCCAAATTTGGTTTCCAAATTTGAATTTCGAAATTGGATAATTTGAAATCCATGTTTGGCTTCTAAATTTGGATTTCTGATTATTCTCGAAAAAGGCTCTAGAAATTTCTTTTATTTTGTATGCTTCCGAAACCATCCAACCGAGCATTTCGTTTATAAACATAATCACTAAGAAAAAAAGGGGATTGCAATTAATTTTTCTTCCTCACACTTTTAACCCTTTTTAGGTGTAAAAAAATATCAACATTTTTTAATGTTAATTTTACACCTTTTTAAGTGTAAAATTAACATGAAAAAGGGTGACTAACCCCTAATACACCTAAAAAGGGTAATATTTACACCGATTTCGAATCAATAATGCAGGGTAAAATAAACATTTCCGGAATATTATTTTAACTTTTTCGTAATATGAAAAGGATTTATTTTGTTTTAGAAGTCCCATGTTTCCCCAATTGTTTGCCCCTTCTATATATATAGAGTATTTTTCCACCCAACAACGATTAAAAATGTCTACATCGATTTTGAATGTACGCAACAAACAGATGAATATTTCAAAGAAAATCAAAAAGAAACCCTTTCCAACAGGCCTTGACCTGGAATCCCGGAATAATCGGAAGCGATGCATGGGACGTGTGACGAAGAACCTGGCCGACCTGACGCTGCAGGCTGGCTTGGTGGCGGAATCCCTGACACTTTTTCATGCCGCCAGTGAGACTCTGCGTGCCATAAGTGATTCACTGTGGCTTGGGGCAGCCAATGAGGGTTTATGTGCAGCCTCAGCAATTCTGCTCTATCCCCAAATGCGGCAGCCACAGCCACTTCAACGAAATGCTAGTCTCCAGGAGGCGGGATCTCCGCAACGTCGCGTAGCGTCAAAATCGACGTCCAAGAAGGCGACAGGGATTGTGCAATCGAATGTAGAGGCTGACAGTGGAGTTGTTAAGTCTACTTGTTCCTCCCTGTCTTCGTCATCGTCAGAATCCTCAACTTCATCACTGACTTCGAGTCTGTCACCGGGAGTGACTACGGGAAGTTCCTCGAGTGTCTCAAGTATTGTTGCACCCCCGGGGTCAATGGAGGATTCTCCAGTTGCACCCTTTCCGCCCAATATTCTCTCTCCAGAAGATATTACGACCAGGTACAGAGATGCCATCATCAACTACAGCAAGTATCGACATGCTGGGATCATTGAGACGGAGGCAGCACTCAAAGCGGCCAGGATTTGCATTGAGCAAGGTCAAAATCTCGATGTATCCATGTTTCTGCAGAATGTCCTGTACATAAATCTCAATATGAGCGAGCAGGAACGTGTTCAGAGATTTGAAACTCTGTCTGGTCTCTATGAAAAAATTGGGTATCATCGGAAAGCTGCTTTCTGTCAGAGATTGGCTGCCTGGAGGCATGTGGCTGCCAGCAATGCTAATCCTGACTTTGGAGCAAGCTATCGATTGATGCTGGACAGTTTTCCAGGGCACAAAATGTCTCTGGATCCTCTGGAGATGCTCACGCAGAATTCAGGATGGAAGTGTCTGCAAGTTGATTTACTACAGCAACTTGTGGTAGCTGCCAAGAAGATGGACAATGCCGCTGTGGCTGTTCGCCATCTGACGTACATGATTCAAACCATGTGGCCACATCTAAGTCCAACTGATCAAAATGACGTGGCTACGCATCTCCAGAATCTCGCTGCTCAGTGCGAAGGAGCTCCTGTGCCACTGGTCTTGGATTCTGGACGAGTTTTGCCGCCTGCCAATCTTACGGATTTGCCCTTTTGTTGCCATTTGCAAGTCCGGGAACTTCCAGCACCGCTCAAGCCTCACAAAATAGCCACAAATAAGGTAAGAATTCCTATTTTTACCCACATTATACAAATTTCAGATTGGAGCTTTAACCCTTTAACGACGAGACAGTTTTCGTTGACCGAAAATCAGCAATTAAAAATGAAACCGATAAACAAAATTTGTGATACGTCTTATACGTAACGTTCGAAAAGCCAACAGAATCTGATTTGGTTTATTTTTTGTCTCTATGGACGATAGGGACAAAAATAGCCCAAAAACTCAAATAATTTTTCTAATAATACTAATGAATGAAAATTTTCAATCTAATGAAAAATAATTATGTTTGAGTATTGTAGTTTCTTTTCCCAAAACAGGTTTTCTTAAAAAAAAATTGGAAGTATAAAAAATATTTAAAATTATTTTTCATTATAATAATTTAAAAATTCCTCATTTTTGAGCTTAAAAATTTACTATATAGCAAATAGCTGGAGACTTCCAAGAAATATTCTAGATTCCTTCAACCTTCTATTTTGTAATTACGTATAGACATAAGGAAAAGGTAACTTTAGGTAGTCAGGAAAAATTATACTCTTTATGGGACACCGGTGTTCCTATCGTCCTTAAAGGGTTAACCCCGTTACCGATTTTTTTAAATTATTTCCAAGCTGAATACAATGCCATTAATTTTCAGGAATTTATTTTAAAATTGTCCCAATATCTTTAAATTCCACTTTAATGTGAGGTCTGAAAAATTTTTAGGGTAAATTAAGCTAATTCTAAACCTGCTCTAAATGGAAATTTTTCACTACTCCAAATGGAAACGTCATTGTTTTCATGATAAATACAGTACTAAATTATTATATTTATATATTTTCTATACCACAGTTTCATTATTTAGTTAATTTTGCTCCAAAAAAAGCGAAAATCCATTCATATTCACAAATATTAATTTGTTAATTTCTCAGAAAAATTAAAAGTGTACCTTTTCACATTCGAATTTTTCATCAATCGACCATGTTTTCCAATGAAAAACACAATGGGGTGATTGTTGTTTATTCGTTTTGTTTAACATTTATGTCATATTTCTGGCTAATTTTTTTTTAATTACATATTTCGTGAACAAAAAGGGTTTTTCTGAAGTGTCTGCAAATGCTTCAATAGGAAACCCCGGAAATATGATTTTTTTTTGGAGAGATTTTCTTATTGTCTCAGATGGGACAGGAGAAAAGACCAAGAATAAGAACAAATTGTAGACTCAAGAACAGCTCAACAAGGTTTTGGAAGCCTTTCGTCGCGGTTTCACTTACACTGTTTGTCTCCAATTAGAAACTTTCCCTTGTCTCCATTTGGATTAATATGTTTCCAATAGAAGCATTTTACACTTGCGTATTTTTTTTGTATTTAAGAAATTTTCAAATTATATCTAAATAATTTTCACTAAACAGTAACATTCTAGAAGAGACAAGGAGCAATTTTATGTAATTCTCTCCAGAAAAAATATGAACTTAATGTGTTGAATCTTCTGTCAAAGTTAAAGCGTCTGGAAATGGTTTTGAATTAGGACATTTACCCTACCTTTGTGGATA
This sequence comes from Phlebotomus papatasi, assembly GCF_024763615.1. NCBI lineage: Eukaryota > Metazoa > Arthropoda > Insecta > Diptera > Psychodidae > Phlebotomus > Phlebotomus papatasi. The sequence goes on from NC_077224.1 coordinate 47,137,242, forward strand.
TTTTTCATACTATTAAAAAAATCAAGGTGGCGCTTGTCACATTTTCTAATTGTTTTTTTTTTTTTGAATTTTCTGCTAAACGACTTAACCGATTTTGACAAATGTGCTGCCGTTGGAAAGGCCTTGGAAATCTCTACAATTCGCATTTATTATTTTTTACAACGTTTTAGATTTTACACAAAAGATAAATTTACACAAAAAAACTATAGGAAAAATTTACAAAAAAAAAACAATTTTAATCAAGAGTTATAATAATGAAAAGAAGTGGCAAAACATCCCAGGCTTTGAGAAACGCTCAAACTCGTGACTTAGATGCTTTACCTAAGAAATACTTTCGCATCATCTACTGTTTTCCGATTACCAACCGATTCATAAATCAATCAAAAGATTCCACAAAATAATTCTATAAGAGTAACAGAATTGGTTTTCGGGCGAAAATTACTTATAGGTTTATAACCGGTTTATTACCGATTCACAATTGATTTGAACCGAATTATAAATCACTCAGAATATTTCAGGAGTAATTTTATTTAATTTCGTATAAAAAATAGTTATCGGTTATGATCCGGTTCATTAACGGTTCCAAACCGATTGGAATCGGTTCAATTTTGTCGGAAATTTCAAGACCTTTCCAACGATCGCAAACATGACTCCATTCGCTTGATAAATGCGCTCTCTAGGGCCTTTATAACTTTTGACCTTGAAAAAACCAGTGATAAACCTGGATAAGCTTATGGTAGATGAGATTTTTTACAGGTGACCTCGGAGTGCGTGCAACTTGGGGTGTTTGAAACATGGAATACGTGAAAATTCGATTTTGAATTGAATTTTGGGGGTAAAGAATCGCGTCGAGCCAATTTTATCCAATTTGACCGACAAGAACAGTTTACTCGACGAGGTTCTTGACAGGTTTTTCTGATGTCAAGGCGTTCGTCCGTCCAGCTGTCGATAACTTTAGAGGCCAAATGATTAAAAATAGAATCTTGGGACCTTCAGAAGCCCACATTAGTTGACTTAAATATGTTTTAGGGGTTGTTCAGACGGGCGTGTTGCCCTTATGCCAAAATATCGTTGATTTTTTTCTATTAACGGATTATCAAGGTCAAATGTTAAAAAGCATCTAAAGCGCGTATTCCTGAACCGAATGGTGTCATGTTTGGCTTCTTAGAAAGGTCTTGGAATTTCTGACAAGACTGAATCGGTTTCAATCGGTTATAGACCAGCAATGAACCGATTTATAACCGATAAGTATTTTTTATTCGAAATTCAATTATATTAATGGTGAGATAATTTGTGCAATATTTTGAGGGATTTATAAATCGGTCCCAAGCGATTGAGAACCAGTAGACGGTAAATGATGCGCAAGTACTTTTCATGAGTAGCATCTAAGTTACTACTTCGAGCACTTCGCAAAGCCTGGGCCGCTTTGCCAGACCTTTTTACCTTATTTTTGCTCTGATATTTCTTACATGGATCTGTAAAATGTTTTGTTGGTATTTTTTATTATGGTCAAAAGAAACTAAAATTTCATAAAAATCTTATTTATTGGTTTATTATTTAACACATTTTATGATGCATTTTCATAAAGGTCCATTGAAATTTATGTGAATTGTTAGTGAAAATCACTCAACATTTTAGTTTCTTTTTCTGTAAATTACTTATTTAATGGATGTTTATTGGCATTATTACTGTAAAGTCGAAATTATCGTATTTCTTTGATTTTGCCTTTATTTATTCGTGTGAGAAACATACAATTTCCAAATTTTCTTAAAATCATGAGTTAATCTATGGAAATTTAAAACTAATTGCGCGAAATACACTGTAATAATATGGCCACAAAATAAAAAAAAAATTTGTGCGTGAGAGTACTTAACTTAAATGATATTGTGCGTGTTTAATAAAATTGCCAATGACCTCAAATAAAATAAATATTACAAACGTCATTAAGGGAAAGCTTTTGCACTTTTGCAAAATTGCAAGAAATAGATGAAAACTGCAACATTTTGATCATAATTTATTAATGCCGCAATAAAGTATTTCATTGAGTGCATTATGCAATTCTTGGACCTTTTAATGGTCACGTTTCGATTCCACTGACTCCTCACGAATCAACACATTTGCACAGGGCAAGGGAAGAGGTGCAAAAAAAGAAAAAAAGAAGCACGTGATACTTCGCGTAGATGAGAGAATATTCCGCGAAAAGTCTCGTAGTGCTAAAGTTTCATTATCTCCAATGGAGGAATTGAAAAGTTTTGCCAAGTCGTTATGTGATTTTCCTTTCCTGAGTGGTTTGTTCATTTCCTCCAAGCTCAGGCAGTATAATCAATAATGACTTTTAGTATTCCCTTCCTTATGTTTAATAATGTATCTGTTGGATCTGGTGAGATTTTTGCATTTTGGCTACTATTTAGAGAAATTTATCAACGCTTGCATTAAAGGAAATTGCAAAAATTTTGGGTTTTTTAAACACGAATTGTGACTGTCTTATAAATCATCATAAAACCGTTTTGAAGTTAAAAATTAATTAATAATTTTAGAGCACTTATAAATAAGAATTGTTTACGGAATATTTATGGATATGACGGTTAAACCGCGAGAATAGTTAATTCTCGAAAATTCGCAAAACAATTTGCGCCCCGCGAAAAAATACGCGCCCGCGAAAAAATACTCGCCCTGCGAGAATCCGCGAAAAAATACACGCCCCGTGAAAATCCACGAAAAATTCGCGCCCCGCGAAAATCCGCGAAAAATACACGCCCCGTGAAAATTCGCGAAAAAACTCGTCACGCAGAAATCCGCGAAAAAATTGCGGATCGCGAATTGTATATGTCACCTTACAAATCTTCGAATATATCCTATAGCCAACGGCCGCGGCGATTCTACTGGATTTCCAGCAGCCTTTTCTGCCATGTCCGCTGATTTTACCGCTAAAAATCCGCGTAAGCTTCCGAGAAGGAATTTGACGCTAAATTTCTTCCTAGTGTTCCATGAACGTTTGCGGAACTCTGTACAGGACCATCTAATAAGAAATGTCCGCGAGTTTCCATGGACTTTTCTCTGACGAATATTTCCACGTCCCCTGTAGCCGATCGGCCGCAAAGTTTCACAGTAACGGAAAAATCCATAGAATTTATCTCCTATTTTTCCGCGTGAGCTTCTGGGGAAATAAACGCTAATATTCCGCTTGGAATTCTGCGGAGTTATCAGTTTTTTTTTCGCGTGGATTTCCTTGAAAAAAATTCCGAAGTATTTTCTTACAATCATTAAGAGCATTCCCTGGAAATTGAAACAAAACTTCCATTGAATATTCCGAGTATATTTTCTGATATCTTTCCGGCCAAAACTCCATGGAAGCAAGTGCGAAAATTTCGCAATTATTTTTCGGCCTAACGCTATAATTCTTGCGAGCTAGACATACTCAAATGTACGATATGGTACACACAGAAAAATGGAAAATTCTTAAACAGAAACACCCAGGAATTTAATTTCAAATCCCATCCAATGAATGCTAATGCCCTAATTTTTTAATCCTTGATCATTTATTTTTAGTTGCAATTTGCAAATCTGTAGACATTTTTCATTTTCCAGCTAATGTTGGACTTAATTTCCCGAACTCTTAACTTGAAAGAGCTAGGGATTCTAGCCCATTTTTTTCGCTCAGAGCTTCTAAACTTAAACGCCTCGGGGATTCACGTCCAATTTACGTTCCCAAGATCTTATATATTCTTAAATTTAGAGTCAAAATTTTTCTGTGTGTAGCAATATTTTCAACTCAAAAGTAGAACAACTGAGTGTTCGTCTGATAGATGAATACTCTACAAGTTCTAAATTGCCAATTGGCACTGATCGTCCATTTATTTGTGGATGTGTTTTTTTTTTTGTGGAAATTCTCTATGAAAATTCCACGCCATTTTTAATCAATTTTAGGAATAATTTTGAAGAAAAATATTTTAAAAAAAACTCCACTGGAAAAGTCGTGGAATTTCGTAATATTAAAGCACGGAAGCCTCTAAGGCCGTTGTATGGAAATTTCCACGGAGGATTTCGTGGAAATAAAGAGGACTTTTCCGAATTTCTAAAGATCTTTATTAGCGGTATAATCGGCAGTCAGGCCTTAGATTTCTAGATAAACTACAAAACGTGATTTTTAACCGGTTTAGAACCGGTTTTTCTTAAAACTAATGGCACAGAAATCGTCGTACGCGCGAGTAGATATATTTAAAAAAAATTATGAAGATATCTCTTTCCAAACCAGAGATATTGCGTACTACGGACAGCCGGACGGCCGGCCGAACCCGAAAGTGGCTTCTTTTGATTTTCGGCAGGGATGTTCAAAACATATACCCTGTGAATTTCAGCTCGATCTGAGCATTTTGAGAAAATCCGAGGATTACAATAGGTGTGATTAGAACACTGAGAAAAAAAAGCGGGTGCGATTAACTTTTTTTCCTTATAACTTTAACACTTTTTAAGTGTAAAAATATATCAACATTTTTTAATGTTAATTTTACATCTTTTTAAGGGTAAAATTGACATGAAAAAGGGTAACTTTAACCCCCAATACACCTAAAAAGGGTAATATTTACACCGATTTTGGATCAGTAATGCAGGGTAAAATTAACATTTCCGGAATGTTATTTTAACTTTTTCGGATTTCTCTCAATGTACTCGAATCTCTTAAAACTTTGAGCATTTAAGGATGTTTATGAATCATGAAGGCTACCTTATATTAAAAATTGAAAATCTTGGTCTATTTTATTTTAGGGATATCGACTTTAGAAATTTTCCGCTTCTAACATTTTCCCCGTTCTCCCTCATGCTTCAATGAATCTTTTAATGTTGTTCAAAGGTCGATTCTGGTCCATTCCTCTTCACTCCCATCCACTTCACTTCAGCCTCTGGCAGTGGTCAACAGCGAGGTAGCGCTGGCGGAGGATCTGGCAGTTCTGGAAGCACTTCTACACAGCCCATTCAATGGGTGCAGCATGATGTGGGCGAAGTGACACTGAAACTGAAGAATCCTCTTCCAGGAGAACTTCATGTGTGCGATATGCGTCTCTTGAGTACGGGAATTGTCCTAGAATCGCGTCCTCAGACAATATCTCTTGTAGCGAGTCCTGCTGCAACTTCAGTCACTCTCCAGGGAACGCCACTGGAAGTGGGAACGTTAGAGATTCTAGGCTATAGCACTCACACTTTGGGCGTGAAGAGCAATTGTCGATTGAGAGATATGAAGCGAAGCCGACAGAATTTACCGGCTTCAGTGACAGTTGAGGTGATTCCGGCTCTGCCAACGCTCTCAGTGACCACTTCGATGCCAGAGAAGGGGATCACGCTGTACAATGGGGAGGAGGCTGAGGTTCTGGTAACTCTGACAAATACCAGTACTGTGCCCATTGAATTCCTCGAGGGTGCCATTCACTCTCAGCTCGACTCAACGACACAGGGCAGAATTTTCCATTGGGTGACTTCGGAGGAGATGACAAAAGTTTTGCCAATTGCTCCTCAGAGCAGTGCGTGTTTTACCCTGAAAATCTTTGGTGATGCTGATTTTCTGGGTCCTGTAAATTTGTCTCTATTGTCTGCTGGAGCTGGAATGTCACCGGCTCAGGTGGCACATGAAGGACCTCAGAGTCTCAGTGTGGGATCCACTAGTTTGATGACAGTAACTTCTGGAGGACCCAGCAATCACAGTCGTGTCAGTTCTCCGACGCACAGACGTAACACTGAATTGACATCGAGTTTCCGGAGTTCACATTCAGGACATTCCTCTCTGGCAACAGTGAGTCTCAATACGGCCACAATGGGAACGGGCACAAGGCATCTGGAGGGTCAGCTGAGATTGAGATTCTCAGGAGGAGCAGGATTTCAGGTGAGTTGTCAGAGTAATTTTTAATTTTTTTTTTTGGGATTGTGCAGGATTTTGTGCCTTTTAGGAGGGATTCTGTCGTCAAGTATCTGCAGCTGTGCCCCTTGAACTCCTTCCGAGTGCTCACATCACAAATTGGGATGTTCTTCCGGCAGAAATTCCTTCTCAATTCTATCTTGTTCTGGACGTTGTTAATGTGACTGGGCAAGAGATGGCGCTGCAGTATACGGAACAAAAGAACATCGTGATTGAGGCAAAGGAAAGCTGCAGGATTCCAGTTCCAGTGGAACGGTGTCCATTGGAGAAAATCCAAGCTGGACTACCCAATGAGTCGGGCAGTATGGTCAGTGGCCATGAGGTGGATCAGATTGAGAAGATCTGCTCGAGGCACATTGCTGACCAAGTGGATTTGCGATGGAGTCTTGTGGGGACGGAAACAAAGGGTTTGGCTTCACTCAAAGGGATCACTCTGTCTCCGGGTATGCTGGATCTGGTCACAGTGGCTCCTCTGCAATGGGGTGAGTATTTAATGGTATTTAATTTAGGGTGTTTCAAAAAAAAAAAAGATTCTTTTGGCCCGGCTGGAAAATTGTTCTATATGATGAGACAGTAAAATGCTTCTTAGACAAGAATAAGATTGGACGCTGTTAGAGGTTCCTCAACGGCAATCTTTGTAGTGAAAAATCACGAAAATTCACAAATTCGCCAGGAATAAATTTATCTGCGGAAGACTATGGTGCGCTTAAAATCACGCACAGCTCAATCATAAAGCGGCAAATGCGCTTAAAATTACGCACAGTTCAAATCGTGATTTTAAGCGCATTTACCGTTATATAAATGAGCTGTGCGTGATTTAAAGCGCATTTACCGTTTTATGATTAAACTGCGTGATTTTAAGCACTTTTACCGTTTTGTGAGTGAACAGTGAGTAATTTTAAGCGCATTTACCGTTTTATGATTGAGCTGTGCGTGATTTTAAGCGCATTTACCGTTATATAAATGAGCTGTGCGTGATTTCAAGCGCATTTACCGTTTTATGATTAAACTGTGCGTGATTTTAAGCGCATTTACCGTTTTATGATGAAACTGTGCGTAATTTTAAACACTTCTACCGTTTTAAGATTGAGCTGTGCGTGATTTTAAGCGCATTCTTAACCATTTTATGATCGTGCTGTGCGTGTTTTAAACACGATTTTGCATAGCATTTTATGCTTGTGCTGTGCGTGTTTTGCAAACGATTCTATGTATGTTTTTTACTAGCCCTGTACGTATTTTACACACGATTTTAGAGAGTGTTTAGAAAATAAAAAAAAATAGAAAATTAAAAGAATTATAAAAGAAAGCTGAAAAAAGTATTGTGAAAAATTTACAGGAAAAAGTTAGTCTTTTTGTGGCAAAAAAAATTGTGGAGCACAGGTTTTAAAAGAAAACGATCATGAAATTTGAGTAAATATGAAAACAGGGTGAATAAATAAAAAAAATATAAGTTTTTGAGTGCAAAAGATTGTGAAAGGGACAGATAATCCTAACCGGCTTATGTAGGTGAGATTCTTAACGTGAGCTAGCTCGGAGTGCATGCAAATTTGATTTAGAGCTGAAGTTTGGGATGCAATTCAGTTATCTTGAATCAAATTCGTGAAATTATACAAATTTAGTATTTAAACCAAAATATCAAGGATCTGGATGAACTGGCACAAAAGTGATATATGAGTGAAATGTAGACCAAAATGTTCTCTATAATTTTGCCATAGAACATGATCTCATCGATTACTCAGAAGCCGAGATAAGCGCGGTTTTTTGTTTCTCAACTTGTTTTTTCGACCAGATCGCTACCAAGTGTTGATTTGGTGAATTTCAACTATATGAAAGAATTGTTGTATTTTGTGGGACTTTCCATTTAAAACCCTATTTTATGTGTCTTGGTCGAGTAGAGGCAGTCAAATTAGCATCTGAGTGATTTCAAAGCGTTATTATTGGAAAAGTCAATTTTTTCACACTTAAACGACAAAATCGGACAGATCGCATTATCTGATCGAAAAATGATGTATGGATGAAATATAGAGACAAATGTTCTCTACAATTATGTCGAAGTAATCATCAAAATCGGTTCAGCGACAGTCGAGATAATTGAGGTTATGTGATATTGAAATTAGGCATTTTACACTCGCGTATTTTTCTTGTATTTAAGAAGTTTTCAAATTATATCTAAAGAATTTTCACTAAAGAGTAACATACTAAAAAAGTGAAGGAGCAAATTTATGTAATTCTCTTCAGAAAAAATATGAACTTAATGTGTTGAATCTTCTGTCAAAATTAAAGCGTCTGGAAATGGTTTTGAATTAGGACATTTACGCTACAGCTCATTTGCCCTAAATCTCAGCTAGCATAAGCTTATCTGGGCTTATCACTTTTAGTTACATACTACAATTTTTTGTTACCTCTTTTTCAGGAATGTTTTTTGGGAACCTTGTAGATGGTTTATTGTCCGTTTTTTTTTTTTTTTTGAAATCATTCTTAACAAATTTTAACATGAATAAAATTATAGACATGGCTTTGTGTAATATTTCGGCCATCCTGATTCTCGTAGTTCCTTGCCCTTTCAGAATTTTCCAAAGACTTTTTCACATCGTCTCGTTCATATAAACGACATTTTTTTATGTTTTTGCATTGTATAATCTCTGGAATATGAAAAAAAAATAAAAATTTATGGAAATTTGATAAACAAGTGGCCGAAATTGTAAGCTGGCCGAAATTTGGTACAATTACCCTAATCCCATTATGTACATAATCTCGGAACCCCCTGTATCGCGTGGAAGATGGGAAATGACCCATCTCTACTACTCCCTCACTGCATTTTTAGAACGCAACCTTCCAGGAACCAATCTGGCCTTATAGGGTGCAGGCATCACTTATGGCCACATTAAGGACATATCTGCCTATAGTTGTTGATCTTTTTGACCAATTAAAGCAAAATTTTAAGAGTAATTTCTTTCATGTAGTTTCTTTCGATATATTCAAATGAATTTCCTAGGAAAATCCCTGAAAATATGTAGTTTTCCCAACCATGTAAAATTCATAACTTGTGGCCTCTTTTACAAACTTATGGCCATTCGTGGAATAACTTATGGCCACAATTTTAAATCATATAAAATAAACTAAGTAATAAAATAATTTTATTAGAAAAGACAAGAAAAGCATTTTAAAAACTTTCATAGGCTTTTATTATTTTTCTTAACAAGTTTTCATAGTTTTTCAAACATTTTACTCATAATAGCAGCAGATTACTAACATTGATTCTGCGCACAGTTACCAGTAATCCAACCTGTCTTTCGTGATAGAATAGCCACGTTTGGTTGCATGAAGAACCCACCTCAAGAATATCCTCCTCTGTTTGTTCTCTTTTGCGGACGATGAAAACATCCGTGATCAAGTGTTTCTCCCGGAGAATTTCCGGAGATTTTAATGCAGAGTTTGTGTAGGGATTGGGGTACAACTGAAATGACTGGAATACATGTCGTGATCACTCCATTCTCAATGCTTCTCAATACTTCTTGCATCCTTTGAGTTCAATAAAAGGTTTTTTTTTCGTATTTTGCATTGTCTTAAGAGGGATATAAGAGAAAAAGTTAGGTTATTTACAACAAAATGCAGGTTGATTGAAAAAATCAACGAGATCTACACACTACTCTTTTATAATCAATTTTGTGTTATAATATCAACATTTACCGTCGTTGCGGGTGACTTTGCACTCGGGGGGTGACTTTGCACTCTGCTGTTCGTGAGACTTTGAACAATTCTAGCACTTATTGATGGTCTTCGCCGATCCGATCTACCATGTCAAAGTATATAGGGATATGTTAAGTACCAAGTAAGGTACAATGATCCTCAAAAGGATTCTTGTGGTTTCAGTAATAGTCAATGAAATGCTAATAAAGGTATTTTGTCAAAAAACGGCTCCGTGAAAAAGTTATCTGAAGATGCAATTCCAAAATCGATTTCAGAGTAGTAAATTGCCCAAATCTATTCTAAATTTATCTGGCTAGAATAATCCACTTCGATTTTGTTGATTATTTTTATTAAAATATTTTTTTTGCCTATTATCATTCTAAGAACGCATGATTTATGTTATAAAATTGCATGTAATGATCTTTCTAAAGCTTTATTATAAAAGTATTTGGCTAAAAATTATCCAATTTTTTGATAATTTAAGATAAAGTAACCGAGATCTACAAGATGGTGTGGTCGCCATCTTGGTTTGACGTTTCTGTCCGCCATTTTGAATAACTGTCAAAACAAAAATTTCATCCGATTGAGCTGAAATTTTAGTATGTTCTAGCTGATGTCAAAACCTTTTCAGAACATATATAACATCCGACCTAGGTCAAGCGATTGCCTGGATACAGGAGCTCCAAATTCAAAATTTTGACATTTTCATGAATACAGAACTACGGAGAGCTTCTTTTATCGAAATCATCACAAAAAAGACAGTACTATCGTTAGGCGATGATATCTAAATAACAAACAAAAAGAAAAGGATTGTTTTTCTTTATAACAGCATATTATTTGAAGATTTGAAAAACTGTTTTTGCAAAAATGAAAAAATAAAAAAATAATAATAAATGCACTTTTCATTTATTTTTTTAATTATGTAAGAGTAAATAAATATATAAAATAAAAGCCTCAACCATTTTTAATGGTTAATGAGGCATTTCATTTAGATTTTAAAATTAAGGATTATAAAATAAAGATCGCCAAAATATGATGATTTCAAAATTTTAAAATGTGAGCCTCTGTATCTAGGTAAATACTTGACGTAGACTGGGACATAGATACGTTCTGAAAAGGTCTTGACATCAGCTACAGCATACTAAAATTTCAACCCAATCGGACCAGTTTTAGGTTTTGACAGTTATTCAAAATGGCGTACAGAAACGTCAAATCAAGATGGCGACCACGTCACCTTGTAGATCTCGTGCATCTTACCCTTAGATGTGAAGATCTTCATTGTCGTTTATTATCAGAAATTGTTGATTTTTTAGTATTTATTAAAAAGTGCAAAGTCACCCGCACCTTAACCCCAGTGCAAGCCTTTTTTCTTGATTTTTTTAAACATAGTAAAATTTTATAAAATTAATGCTAGTGGCACAAAATCCATTCATTAACAACTGAATACAAATAATTTTACTTAAAAACCCCCCTCCCTTCACTTTAACTATACACTTTTAGAGAGCAAAGTTGAAAAATAGCGAAAAAACGTGCAAAGTCACCCGCAACGACGGTACCTTAAATTTTATTAAATTTTTGCTAGAAAACTCAAATTCACTGAATCAAAATTACACAACTGTCAACTCGCTAAACCAAATATCTGTGAGGGCGCCACACTTCAAATTCTGTGGCCACAAGTTAATAATCTAATCAAATTGGTCATACTTATGGCCTTGTCAATATTTTATATTTTTTGTTTAAAAAATCATCAAAATCAAGTGGTAAATGAAAATATAGTTACTAAGAAAACAAGTTTTGAAAAATAGTACTAAATATTTTTGATTGAAGATATAAAATTTAGTCATTAAAAATTATGAGATCGTTAGTAAATTTCTTAACGATTTGACGTATATTTGACCGTCTGTCGCATCAGTGAAATAATTCCCATAAAATAATTAAATTTCTACCGAAATATAAAAGTAAATCAGTTTAAAAGTTTCATTTAATGATAGCACATCAAATATTCCTAATTTTGTGGTTTTTCGAAATTAATTTGTGGGAAAAAATTGAAGATATCTGCGAAGTGGCCACAAGTATAGACTGGCCATAAGTAATGCCGCCACCCTAACTGTTTTATTTTGGGTTTTTTATGGATTTTGAGTGGATTCTGTTGGATATTCTTGCAGAAATTTCGGTTGATCGGGAGAAAGTGACGAGTACGGCGGAGATTTCCAAGATGACGGGAGAATGTGTGACTCTTGGTGTGTCTATAATCAATCTCTCACCTCAACCATTGCACAGACTCATCATCTCAATCCAGTTCTACCAAGATTATCAGAATGGGATGCACAATTATCGGCTTGAGACGAGAATTATTATGTCAGGACCCAATGAGTAAGTTCTGTCTCGTATGGAAGTATTTTTTTTGTTCTCTAGCTCATCCTTTTGGATATTCCTCCTGTAGAATACTCATACCCTTCCTGGGGCGCAGCGAGAGAGCCTCTCATGAGTGCTCAGTGATATTTTTTACTCCGGGACGCTTTAAAGCGGATATTCAGTGCAGTGCTCAGAATTCTCAGATGGTCTCAATCTCCAGTCATGCCGCAGAGTCCACTTCGAGTGCTGGAGCTGGATCATCTGTGGGAGCTCATACAGTAAATACAACCGGGAGTTTGTCCGGACACAGAAGTTCATCAGATGCTCACATCTGGCGCTTCACTCCACCCATTGAGGTCACAGTTGTTGAATGATTTTTTGGACACACTCACCCTTCCAACAATACTTCAAATACTATGTTTATTTTTGTTATGTGGATGAGAAAGAAATGAGGAAAAAGGTGCGATAGCAATGCACAAAAAGTCTTTTGAATTTTTTCCTTTAGTTTAGGAGATCTGCTGGATGTCCTTCTTTGGCAGAAATTTTGGAAATGAAACTGGGAAAGACCGGAGTATCATTTTTACCAAAATACTGCCCAATTTGCTGCAATCAGAAAAAACAGGGACTGCTCGAATTTGAATTTCAATCCTTTTAACTTTATCGCAAAATCAAGTTATCACAGTTATGAACAGTGCAAAAATTTTCCTGAGCTTTCTAAAAAGGTTTAAAAAGTGTTTTATTCCAAATCAATGTCTGAAAGTTATTCATCTTACCAGGATATTCCCATAGGAACCATACAAATGTCAAGAGTGAATGTGGACAACACGTGGACCATCACACTATCTGCAACGAACTATCGTAAGTACATTCCCATCCAGCCTAATATTAGCATTTATTCTTTACAAATTCTTCCAGCATTATTACTTTTATCTCCACTGTAAAAAATGTTCTGTATTTTTCTGAAGAATTTCTTAGTATAAAAGTGGTCGTAAAGCGTTTCGTGCTTTGAGAAATGCTTGAACTTGCATTGAAACGATTGGTTTTTTTGTCTTGTGTCAATTTTTTCCAAAAAAAAATCATCAATTATGAAATTATTAAAGTTTAAGCCAGTTAAATCATTCAGCAAAATCTCAAATCTCAGGACTGTATTAGGTTCAAATGAACTTTCAGTTCATTTAATGGAAACGATTTGAATCGATCACTGAATCATTCGAAAAAATTGTTCCTAATAGCTTATGAGTACATGGTAAAAACTTTCGGCCACTGACCGAAAAATTGGAATAGATTTACTTTGGAACAAATATTTTTGAAACAAAATTGTATCTGAAGACATTTTTATCCCAAATATACAAATTTGTCCCAATTAGATAGAAATTTGTCCCAAAAATTTGGGTGTCCGCAGACGAGCTAAGTTTGGAAGAAATATCTGCCGAAATTTTTTACTGTGTAATGCAATTAAATTTTCAACTACTTATCGAATCATAATCGGATCATAACCGATTGAAATCAGTTCAGACTTGTTAAAGACTTCAAGACCTTTCCAACGAGCCTAAACTTACTCCATTCGGTTGAGAAATACGCTCTCTAGAGCCTTTTAATCTCTTGACCTTGAAAAATCATTATTAAGAATAATTCAACGGGATTTAGTGGATTTAGTATATGGGCAAAGTGTACGGCTAGGTAATCTCTGAAACATGTCCAAAACAAAAAGAAAAGTCAAGAGGTCACTAGAAGAATCCAAGCCAAGCCGCTATTTCTAATCAATTGGCTTTGTTGCTCTGGTATAGCATTTAAATGGACAGACGGACTGGCAATGTGATGTGTCAGAAAGAAAATTGAACCCTGAGTGATGGTTCTTAGAGGTTCGAAAAATCAAAGGGTTATACGAGAAACTGCGACCAAAAACAGTTTAACCGTAGGGGAAAGCGCGCTAAATTCGGACAACTCAATCTTCGAAAATTCAATCTTTTCTCTATATTCCTTATGAATTTCTTTTCTGAAACTTTGAGGCATTGCACTAGCTATTAAAATATATTATAATGGGCTAAATTAAATTATAACACATTGAAAAAAAATGAATTTTTCGAAGCATAATCTGAAGGTAGCGCGCTTTCTCCTATATGCGTTTCCCTATAGCCTGTTTTTGCTCTTAGCGTCTCTTATAGAGGGTGACTCAATTGAACTGTAAAATTTTCCAAATCGCTGTTTTTTTATTTCAAACGACTGAACAAGTGGCTTAGATGCTATTACCTAAAAAGGTACATTCGCATCATTTACTGTTTACCGGTTCTCAACCTATTTGAACGAACTGATCCAAAACTCAGTGAAAAGATCCCCAATATAGTTTTAAGGGTAAATAGAATTGATTTTCTCAGACAAAAATTAGTTGTTCATAACGGGTTCATTTCCGATTCACAACCGAATGAACTGATTTGCAAATCTCTCTAAACTCTAAACATTGCCCAAATTCCTTAGGAGTAATATAACCAATATAACTGTATTTAGTTATCAGTTATAAATCAGTTTATTACCGATTCATAATTGATAGCAATCGGTTTAGGCTTGTCAGGAATTCTAAAACCTGTCGCATGAGCCCAAATGTGATACGATTCGATTAAGAAATGGACAGTTAAACTTAGATCAGCTTATTCTAGGTGAGATTATTAACTAAAGATGAGAGATATCATACGGCAATTTGGAATCAAATTTCTGAAAAATTGCAAACTTTTCAATTAAATCAAAATATCTAGATCTAGAACAGAGGTGTGCAAGAACCGTTGAAACCAAATAAACGTCAAAATAAGTTTGTTCAGGTAGTGTTTTGACCATCGACGTACAAGTTTCATTTGACGTTTGTTCGGTTTTAAACGGTTCTGGCACACCTCTGATCTAGAATGTAAATGAACTAACAGAAAGATGATTGTGGAATATATACCAGAATCTCCTCTATAATTTTGCCCCAAAATTTGATCTTATCGGTTGCTCAGTAGCCGAGATAATTTATTTGTTTTGGAACACGTTTTTTGACCCCAGCGGGCATTTTGTCCAAATTGATAGAATTGATCATTCTTTTTTTAAACCTTTATTTTAATAACTTAGTCGAGTAAAAGCGTTCATATCAGTACAGTGCTGTCTCTCTATATGCACAGTTTGGGTACTTTTTTTGACAGTTCTCTCTCTGAAATATGCACAATTTTTTTTGAAATTCCTAACGTTTTTTTCTTTCTTTTAATAAATTATCATTTTTTTATTGTTCTAGAATTTCCCGTGTTATTTTAAATATAATATGAGACAGATAAAAATAAAAATAAGAAAATTGAAAACAAGAAAAATTAGTTACCAAGAAATTAATTTTCTTTATTACTTTGTCAAAATGTAAACAAATTGATTTTGAATGCAACCGACACAAAAGCTGTGCATATAGAGAGACAGCACTGTACTTGCGTACTTTCGTAGCTTATTAGTAGTTATTTTGGAAAAAAAATTTATCCTAAAGCGCCAAAATCTGACAGAAGGCATAATATCTGAGCAAAAAAAAAATGTTTAGACGAAATATAGATATAAAAGTCCTCTACATTATACCAAAGTAATCATCATAATCGGTTGAGCAAGAGTCGAGATAATTCAGTATAGGGGAAACTGGGGCACCACCAAACACGGGGTACCACCAAACGCTGCGATTTTTCAGTCGGATATTGGATATCAAAGGATAAGACCGATAGGAATTTATAGGCACTATAGGGATACTTGTCCACTGAAGGAATGGTCGAGATAGTCCAAGTAGTTTAGAAATAAAAATTAGTGTTTGGTGGTACGTACCCCGTGTTTGGTGGTGCCCCAGTTTCCCCTATGTAATATGAAAATTGGTTTTTTGACTGTGGGCCCCTGGTGTTAGTCCCACGAAGTTTAAATGTTCTAGAAGTTGTAGCGTTTTCCGTGACCTTTAATTTGCGCTATGAATCGTCAAAATCGGTCAAATAGATCCACAAATATGATTTTTTGAATTTCGTGAACTTTCCCTCATATCTCCGGTCCTATTGGTAACCACAGCGAACCGTTGTCACTTTCTGAAAACTTCTAGCCTAGGCCCTAGGCTATAAGACTCTAAATCAGAGGTGTGCAAGAAACCGTTGAAACCGAATTAACGTCAAAATAAGTTTGTTATAGTAGCGTTTTGACCATTGAAGTACATGTTTCATTTGACGTTAATTCGGTTTCAACGGTTTCTTGCACACCTCTGCTCTAAATTTTAATCAAAATGCCCAATGGCGTTTTTGAGACAAATTACTTTGAATTTTGACGCTAATCGCAGCGTTACTTGTGGTGAATTTTTGAACTTCAATCTGAAAGTGCTCATCGAGACGAAACCAAAAAGGTAAAATTTAGCTCAAAATGTTAATTAGAACCGAAGATAGAGGCCGGTTAATATTCGAACTTTGACCCCTTATAGCTCGGGTCGGGGGTTATCGATCGACTTAAATATTTTTTTTGTTTGATAGGTATAATCTACGGCTATACAATATACAGTAGAGTTCCCCTATAGGCCATCGCTCTATAGTCCACAATTTATCGACTGTTGATTTCAAAACACTCATTTTAAGGAGGTTATGTTTTTTAGTATAGTCAGGAAAAATTATTTTCTTTATGGGACACCGGTGTTCCAATCGACCTTAAAGGGTTAAGACGTGTGTTTGACAGGGGCTCCCCGCGCCCCATAATAGGTAAATTTTTTTCTTTTCAAAAAATTCATCTTAATGTAGGAAACTAATCCCAAAATATTAACATTCTATCTCAAATATTTGTGGTACATTGACTGAATGGGTTAATGGGTTAATTTACTTGTCCCTCGACCTTTCCTGTAGATTTGAAAACGCGCGAAAATCTCTACAAAAATCTTTCTCCATGGTTGGTTTAATTCACCACTTTTATACTTTTATTGAGTGTCTTGGCTTTAGCCACGTGGCATTATTTTTTTCGCTGCGCCATCGTGTGATGGGTTGATGAAATTAATTGGGAAAGCAAATACTTGGCATAGAGTAGCGCTGATGCAATCATCAGCGCCTCCTCATGAACTACGGCCGTTTCAGCAACTACACGCAGTTCTGTCATTTTTGGTCAGATAAGAGCGAACGCGCGTAGAGTGAACATCGTCAGCGCATCGTTTGGGTGAAAAACGCATTTTTTCGATGGTCAAAAGTTATGAAAAAGTGTGAAAAACCAGACCAAAGTGCTTAAAAGTGTGCAGTGGAGTGATTCTCATGCGATTCTGTGGTAAATATCCTGTAGTTTTTCCACAATTTTGCCTTCAATTTTAGTTTTTCTTTTTTTTTTTTTTTGGGTACAATGACACCTTTTTCCCGATGCGTCTCGAGCGCGTGCCCTCCCGGAATTTTCTCATGGCATCCTCCTCTCTAGCCCCCGAACTGTTTCGCAATCGAACAACGTTTTCCATGTTTGCAGCCATTGCCCAGACTTTTCTTGTTTCTCTCTCTCTCTCTCTCTTCCTCCCCGCGCTCACAAAAATCTCCTCCCGGCCATTTTCCACGGCAAATGGCACTTTTTTTTTTCATGAATCTTTTGGCTCTTGCCAGTGGATTTTCTTCACAATATTTTCTATTTTTCTTTTCTTGGTTTGTGTCGTGCAAAAGACCCCGACCCGTGTGAGAAAAAGAGAGCAAGAGCCAAGAGAGAGAGACCTCCTCACGCATACAATCCATTTTCCATTGAATATTGGCGAGAAAATACATTCTTAGGCCAATACACGCCCAAAAATAAGATGGATTGTATGTGTTTCTATATGCGAAAAAGAAAGATTTAATAAAAAAGACTTGGTTTTTTAAATATTGATTAAATTCCAAAAAATCAGGGGTGGGAAACTTTGCCCGAAGAGATCTTTTTCGAATCAAATTTGATTTTCGAAAAGAAATTCATATTTTCGAAGTTAGATTTCAATTTGTTTTTGTTAGTCAATTTCGACGAGTTTTAAAGTTACTGGTATAAATTTATCATACAAAATATGTTTAATAAAAATCCTCAAAGCAATTTTTATTCAAAAGAAAACTAAAATTTAAATAAAAATAAACTATACTTCAGAAAATATAAAAAATACAATAATCCACTGCTTTTTTAAAGTGAAAACTCGTCTAATTTCGCTAAAATCTAGCTTTTCCTCTCCTGGGAAACAGAAATTTCCTGCGAAGTCACCAAATATTCCACTCTTACATAATTCCTTGCACCCAAAATGTGTGTTTTCTGTTTTTTTTGCCCCTGTCCGATGTGAAATGGCAAATACAAGCCTCTAAGTTTTATTTTAAAGTTTTCTGACACTGTGTGTGTAATATATATTTATATATTGAGATTATTTTTGAGCAATAAATTCACATTTTCAGCTGTGTTAGTTGATATTTGGGTGTTTTCTCGATAAACTCGGTGTTTGAAAATGTAGAGAGGATTAGGCTTTTTTTCTATCTCTTTTTTTTATTTGTTTCAAAACGAGTCGGCTTTGAGTTTTTGGGGGATATCAAACAAAAACACGTCATCGGAAATAAAAGTTGATCTTTTTCTTTTAGTTCAAAAATCAAGTTAGAATTGGAAATATCGGAATAGACTTTTTTTTAAAGAAAATCTAATTAACAGTGCTACTCTGATAGACGTGTTTTAACGTCTGTTTTCTTGGTTTTGTCAAGAATCCACAACCTTTTTAAAGAATTTATTTTTATAGCACATCAAGTCGTATCTTTTTTTTTGGAAAACTAGATCATTTTAGTCTTGTTTGATCTAATTCTCCTGGAGCGTAGAATGATGTTGAGTGTGTAGTAAATTACGGCCGAGACATAAATTCCTGTATTTTCCAAGAAACATAGATCAATGTTTTGTTTAATCAGGTGAAATGAAGTTGGTTCTTCTTTTTGGGGAATTTTCTTTTGTCAAAATTTAACCCTAAACCTACCGACCGTTTTTGAACGTTTTTCCTAGCGCGCTCTATCAAATGACAGACCGCGGTGGGTGGGATATCCAACAATTTTTTTCTTGGAAAAATTTAAACACAAAAGTGTAATACATGCATATTTTAAGTAATTTTTAAAGTTTAATAGTGACATTATACCGTTGAAATATCAGTTAAGTTTAAAAAGGTTTTAAACCGGGCAATTTGACCGGTCTTGGTAGGTTTAGTGTTGCACTGAGCTCTTCGTTATCCGGCACTTCGATATCCGGGTGACAGCTGTCAAATACTGGCGATTGATGTTTTCAAAACGTTTTTTTTTTTTTTTAACGAAACACAGTTTGTCCAGAGTAGAGTGAAATGAACGTCTATTGACACCCTACTCTATACCATTTGGGATATGAATTTTGAACATCTCTGTTTATAATAAGACGTATATTACAGAAAAAACGTTATATTACTTATATTTTACTAGATACATTAAATAATTTTCAACATTTTGACAAAAGTGTCAATAGGGTTTCCCTGTCGAACAGACGTTCCTCCGACCCTAAATGTGTTATTTTCATTTAATCAAAGTTTTTAACACACAATCGTGATACAAAATGAAATGAAAACGTACCACGAAGAAAATTCCATTATTTTTCGACAGAAAACAAATTCATACAGCACAAAATATAAAAGCCGTTGACCAAATTAAAAAAACTTAAGGTAAAGTACCCTCACTCGACCGATGGATCAATTTTTGAATATTTGATGGTCAATTTCTATGAATTTGTCACTGGTTTGTATTATACGTGTTATTCATGGAATGATTGACCTATTAATGTTAGATCATACGCAAAATATTATAGCAAATATGAATAAATTGAATAAATAAATCTACCAATCGAGGCGAGGAACTGGTCGAGCGAGGGCACTTTACCTTAAATGTCATTTTGTCCCCACGTCAGCCGGATAGCGAAGAGCCGTGTGTAATAAAATTTCTTTTGACTTCGGAAATTATTGAAAAATAAAAAAAAAATAAGTAAATAAAACAAATACCAATTTTATTAAAAATATCTAAACTAAACGATACTTTGAAAGATTTATTCTTGGATTTATTATATTATATTGTTTTTTTTTACATAATAAATATCATCTTGTTTTTCTTTTTTGTTGTGCAGTGTTTTAAAGTTGCAAACTTACAGAGAAAACTTGTTTTGATTTATATGACCTTTTTTATTAGTTTTTTTTTTCAAATTGATCAATAATTTAGCAAAATCTTGCTAACATTTAGTAAAATTTAGCTAAAAAAAAGTTCTTTAGCTTCAGGTTTTCTGTTGGTAGGTTAAACTGAATTATTTATCTACAAATAATTTTTGTTGTTTTTGTAATTCTTTAAAATTTCTTTAAAATGAATTCGTATTTTGGTTTTTTAAGCCCCTACGAAAACTTATACGGGTTTCAGATCTAAAACTTAGCCATATAGCTTCACTTCTCTAATTTTATTAATCAAGATTTTTTGGAAAATTGTGACTTTGAATTAGATGATAAGAGTAAATGATACATTCGATTTTGATCAACCAATAAAATTCCTTCTTATTTAAGATTTTGAGACCTTCGAGAACTGGGTTAAACCTTTATTCTGAAGACCGTTTTATGCAATTTTAGCAAAATTTACCAAAATATTGACTGTTCTTGTAAAATTCTTCCATCGAAATATTCTTTATTTAATAAACTCAAATCCTTTTATTGCGATAATTTCAGTACGTATGATGTATGATCGTGTGTTTAAAGATCTGAAAAGAGGGAGTCAGCCATGATTGTCTATTTTATCTAAGCCTAGCCTTACAGTAAATTCTCGCTTCCCTAGGTTTCTCATAATCTCTCTTTTCCTTGTTTCCTACTTACAAGTTTTCAATAGATTTTCACAGATTCTGATCTCGTGTTTGTCCTCGGAATCTTTTTCATAAAATGACATTTCATTTCTGCTATGGCAACACTAAACTAAAAAACAAATGGTTGACCCCTCACATTTACAGTAGACTCTTTCTCAATTGGGCATTTTGGGCAAAATGTCATCCGGTTTATCGATAGATTTGGGCGTCAAAGCCTTTGTAAATTCCACAAAAAGCGCTCAATTATAAAGATCAAGATAAAATAGGAAGAACTACAGCGAATTTGAGCAAACTAGCTTCATAATTAAACGTGAAAATTGTCAACAAAATTTTTCGCTCGATTGAAAAAGAGCCGATTGAGCGAAAGTCTACTGTAGTACTCATTTCAAATATGAATCTGCAACATTGATCTTTCCTTATGAGTTTTCGGAACAGATTTAATCTGTTCTCAAATCAAATTTTTGTTATTTTTTTTTCAATGGTGATGGCACACCTTTTCAATTGAGTGAAATTCAATCGATTGAAATTCTACCTCTTATTCTTTCAAACTTAAATTTAGATGTGGCTGTTTCTTTCTGCCAAAAGAAAATTAAAATTTCAATTTCATTTTTAATTTTCGTTTGACAAATGGAGACAACAATATCTGATTTTAAGTTTGAAAGAGTAAGAGGTATAATTTCAATCGATTGAATTTCCCTCAATTGAAAAGGTGTGCCAGCGCCATAAAGGCTATGGCACACCTTTTAGATTAGGAGAATTTCATGAAGTCGAAATTTACATCCTTTTCTTTCTCACACGCCTTGCATATGTCTATCTCATTCTTTCGCACTTTTCTTCTTTAAAACATAACTCCAAATTCAATTTAGCCTAATCAAATTTGAAGTGCGAAAGAATAAGATTGACATATGCAAAGCATGCGAGAATAAAAGGGATGTGATTTTGATTTCATGAAATTTTCTCGATCTAAAAGGTGTGCCGGAACCATAAGAATTGTTTTTTTAATTTATTCAATTGTAGAACAGTATGCCCAGTGCAGAATAATTTTTATTTAGCAAACATGTTTTTGACATTTTAATGAGAGTACTGACCAGCGCACATTAACTTTTGTTTTGTAAACATGTTTTTGACATTTCAATGAGAGTGAATGAGACCTAGATTTAGTCATCTCGCTCACTCTCATGGGAAATTTCGAAAACATGTTTACAAACAAAAGTTATTGTGCGTTGGGCATAAGTAAGATTTACAGTAGAGTCTCCTAAATTCGAACGCTCGGGGGGTATTTTTGACATTTCTCACCTCCCAAATTCGAACGATTTTTTCAAAACTAACAAAATTTGTGTGAGATTAAATTGTACTTTGAATCAAATTCCCGTACTTTCTCGCAAGTTTTTGTGGTAACATACTTCCTTTTCATTTTACACGACCATAATGTATGTAAACATTCAGGAAGAAGCACATATATATGATTTTCATTCATCAAGAATACGAAATTTCTAACATAACCTCATAATTGACATTTTGAATCCAAACGGCCTTCGAATTTGAGAGATTCAGATTTGAGAGACTCTACTGTAGATCTAGTTATCTCGCTCACTCTTATGCCCAGTGCACAATAACTTTTATTTATTAAACATGTTTTTGACATTTCAATGAGAGTGAGTGAGATCAAGATCTAGTCATCTCGCTCACTCTTATAGAAAATTTTGAAAACATGTTTACAAATAAAAATTATTGTGTGCTGGGCATTATAGAAAATTTCGAAAACATGTTTACAAACAAAAGTAATTGTGCGTTGGGCATTATATTTAAGTTTTTCTTTATTTTACGCTATTTTTATTCTTTTTCCGTCTTTTTTTTTAGTTTTCCGCCGTGGAAAGTCTCCAGTAAAGTTATTTGAGAGAAGTACATCAGTACGAGAGCTGAAGATGAAGTAAAAAGATTTCATCAACGGTGGATCACAGAGGTATAAACCCTCATGAGCCAAGAAAAGAAGAAGAAGAAGAAAAACTGTTGAAAAAGTGATCAAGTGACAAAGTGTTGAAAAAAAGTGAAATTATCGGTGTTTTTTTTTTTTGAAAATTTTGTCAAACCCTCGAAGATCGGTAACGAAAAAAAGGCAAAAGAGGGGTTGCAATTGTGAACCAAGAAAAAAAAGAAGTAAATATCCTT
This sequence comes from Phlebotomus papatasi, assembly GCF_024763615.1. Classification (NCBI taxonomy): domain Eukaryota; kingdom Metazoa; phylum Arthropoda; class Insecta; order Diptera; family Psychodidae; genus Phlebotomus; species Phlebotomus papatasi. The sequence continues at coordinate 47,160,184 of NC_077224.1, forward strand.
GAAGTGTCCTGAATGCAGCTAACAAAAAAAAGAAAAATGAAAAACGTTGCAAGGGCGCAAGTGGTGTGAGAAAACGTAAAAAAAGGAAAAATTGTCGGGAGTGAAGAAGAGAAGTGAGGAAGGAGAAGAAGACGGGATGGAAAGTGGGTGAAGAGAAAAATGTTGGGCTACGCCTAAGAGTAAGGAAAAAAGGAAAAGTTTGAAAAAAACCGTGAACGTGGAAAACATCGTTGAAAATACGCAGTGAAGAATATTGTGCTATTTAGTCTTTTTGCGTAGTTTTTTTTTGCGCGCGGGGGTAAGAGAGAAAAGTGTCTCCGGAAGTTCCTCAGATTGAAGAACTTCCTGGTTGTGTATTGTTTAGTTCTCTCATATTTTTTTTTATTCGTTGCTCCACCCACATTCACAACCCCTTTTTGGGCGCAGAAGAGAAAAGAAGGCAAGAAAAAAAACGAAAAGAATTGTTAGATATATTATTATTATATATATTTGGGGACTGAAAAGAAGAAAATGGATGCGAAAATGTACATGAAATCGTGGAAAGAGTGTCCAAATCATTGGAAAAGTGGACTCAATGTGAGGCTCCAGTCCGAAGTCCTCTAGTTGATCCACTCCTCAAATTTTGGGCAGTGTTTTTTGAGGCAAAAGTATAAATCAATACGAGAAGCCAAGAAGAGAAGTTATATATCTCTCCATTTTCAGTGTGATTCTGTGTGTGACGAGAGATAGAAGGCAAAAGAATAAAAAAAAAAGGTGGAGTAGAGGGAAAAGTGTGAGGAAAATTTTGTGTGTGCAGAATTTTCTCCAGAAACCCTCGAAACAGTGTCAAGAAAAAATTGATTAAGAGTTTTCAAGTATAAAACGAAAGTTTTTTAGGATAAAGCTTAGAAAGAGGGGAAGAAACAAGAAAAAAGTGAAGTTTCTTTTCCCTGTGTTTAGTTTATTCTAAAAAAATTTTTTTTTCTGGTTCTCAAAATCAAATAGAGTAGGAGGTTTGTGCTAAAAGAAAAGTGTTTTGAAAGTGTCGTATCCAAAGTGAAATCGTTTCCTCAACTGTGGAATAAACATCAAGAGAAAGAGAGAAAATTGAAGAGTTCAAAAGAAAAAAAAAGAAGAAATTTTCTCAACGATCGAGGAAGACACATCGGAAGGGCTAACAAAAAAAAATTGAAGCCCATTCGAGGATATTATTCGTCGTGTTTTAATTATCCATCGATAGCAATCACCAGTGTTTTTTTTTTTGGTTGTTGTTGAGAAAGAAAATCAACCATAATCAACGGGGGGTTAGAAATCGACAAAACACAGTGTTGTGTTCAGGAGGACGCCCCTGAAACGCCTCCATGAAGAATCCGAGGCAAAATGGTACGCGAGACTCGACACCTTTGGGTTGGAAATTTGCCCGAAACAGTACGCGAAGACCGAATTCGGGAGCATTTTAAAAGGTGAGTCTACATTTTTGAATTTTATTTTTTAATTTTTTTTTTTAATGAAAAATCCCTATTTTTGTGATGAAAAATGTCGAATTTGTTGCTCTACTTCCAAGTTACTTCCGCAGCCCTGATAAATTAATGGCTCCGGCCAGGGGTATGACGTATGACGTTTCCTATGTTTCCCATATGTTTCTAGCGCGCCGAAAAAACTTTGGAGTTTATTCGGTGTTTTTCTGTCATTGTGGAATGAATTAGCAAAAAATACAAATACAAAATAAAAGCCAATTTAATATGGAATGAGCAACCGAAAACCCCAAATTGGCAACCTACGTAGTTTCGGAGATATCTCGTGAAATGTTTACGAAAACAGGGAAAAATTTACACTAAAACTGGTCGGATTTTTCAGAGCTAATGTCATCCCCCTGGCTCCGGCACACCTTTTAGATCAGAAAAATTTCGTAAAATTAAAATTCACATCTTTTTCTCTCTCATACGTTTCCCATATGTCTAAATTGAATTTGGTGTTACGTTAAAAAGAAGAAGAAGAGTGCGAAAGAGTAGGATAGACTTTGCAAATAATTTATATGTCTATCTCATTTCTTCATAATTTTCTTCATTAAAGGAAGATCACAACAAATTCAATTCAGCTCAAGGCTCAATCGAATTTGAGGTGCGAAAGAATGAGGCAGACACATGCAAAACTGTTGAAAACGAAACGGATATGCATTTTAATTTCATGAAGTTTTCCTGATCTAAAGGTATGTCGGAGTCATAAAGCTCCTAAAACACCTTTTAGATCAGGAAAATTTCATGAAGTCGAAATTCACATCTCTTTCGTTCTCAAAGATTTTTCATACATTTGTCTCATTTTCGCACTTAAAATTCGATTGAACTAAATTTAATTAGGTGTGATGTTCAAATGAAGAAGAAGAGTCCATTAGAGTGGGATAGACATATGCAAAATGTTTGAGAGAGATGTGAATTTCGATTTTATGAAATTTTCCTGATCTAAAAGGTGTGCCAGAGCCATTATGCCTTCGCCACACTTTTTACCTAGGTATAATTTCATGAAATCATAATTCGCGTCCTTTTCTTAAAAGATTTGTGGGAGATTTTCAGTTTCAAAATTGGACCGAACTAAATTTAATTTTGTGTGATGTTCAAAAGGAGAAGAAGAATGCGAAAGAATAGGATAGACATACGTCAAACTTTTAAGAAAGATAGCTATATGATTTTCGTGAAGTCAAAATTCGCATCCCTTTCTTTCTCACACAGTTGCAATGTCTATCTCATTCTTTTGCTTTTCAAATTCGATTGAGTTAAATTGAATTTGGTGTGATGTTTAAAAGAAGAAGAAGAGTACGAGAGAATGAAATAAACATATGCAAAACTTTAAGTTGCTGGTGAATGAGTTTTCTTTCAGATTTCGGAATGATTGCTTGTAAGCCAGAATGTGTGCAAATTTGATTGTTAGTTGAATTTTTGGGTGAAAAGATTATTTTCATCGAAAAGTTAAAAAGCCCTAAATAGATCAATCTGATTAAAAGCCTTTAAAGCCAATTTTTATGGGGTAATAGGGGATCAGCCTGAGCCTTATACGGTTTTCACACTAAAGACTTATGACTGAGACTTAGCGATTAAGTTATAGAGACCATTTACATCGCAGCATTGGATTGAGATTGAAATGTCCCAAAATTGGATCCTGGGACAGTTCAGTTTTAATGTAAGCTAGCAATCTAAATGGTTGCAATGATGCCATTTACACTGTCGCGTTAAATTGAAACCGAATTCTCCCAAAATCCGATTTTGAGACAGTTCAATCTCAATCTAATGCGACGGTGTAAATAGCCTCATAGTCTGAAAAGATCGAATTGTGGCTAAGCCCAAAAAAATCGTGACTTATACGGGCTTCACATTTAATGCTTAGCCATCTGGCTTAACTCCTCTAATTTCTTATCAGGCAAGATTTTTTAAGAAAGTGTTATTTAGGATTGGATTATTAATGACAAATGTTCCATTTGATTTTGAAAAATCAGCAAAATGGCTTATTATTTAGATTTTTGAGACCTTTGGGAACTGGGCTAAACCTCCAGTATGAAGCCGACGTTAGACGGTCTTCAGATTAGAGGTTTAGCCCAGTTCTGAAAGGTCTCAAAATATTGAGAAAAAAAACAATTTTATTGATTTTTAAGAATGTAATGAATCATTTTCCCTTAATATCCAATCCTAAGTCAAAGCTTTACTGAAAATCTTAACTGATAAGGAATTAGAGAAGTTAGGCTGGTTAGTCCATACAATAAACCTTAGGTCTGAAGACCATATTAGCTAAACCCTCGTTGAAACGAAGATTTAGTGCATTGTTAGTGGCTTATCAAAGGTAATGCACTTTTGTAGTGACATAGAGAAACATAAAATAAGTCATTTCAGAGATAAAAAAAAAGTTTTTCGTATTCAGGTAATGCATTATGATGTTTTAAACGAAAAACTGATATACCAAAAAAGCATAAAATAAAATTTATCTACCATACTCGAGAGAGAAGTAATTTTGTAGAAAAACGTTTGAAAACGCACTTTGATTGTCTTTTCGGAAAATGTCATTTGACAAGCTGCTATGAGACTTGAGAGCTGGCATGAGGTTCAGGTCTCAAGCCAGCCTTAGACACATTTACAACTTAAGCCGAGAGGCAGGTTGACGTTAATTATAATCAAAATAATGATCAGATACATTTCCATCAGATTCTGACTAATCCGTCTCTCGGATTACATCTTGACTAAAGTTTGACTAGAGTATTTTGGCCTAAAGTGCTCTATCACTTACGACTAAAAAGTCCAAAGACGACTGTGCTCGTTCATAACCAAGTCTGTTCCTGATACACTTCAAGCAAGGCGTGGCATTCACTGGTAGACACAAAACATAACTTTCGTAGACTTATGCAGATATTTTTAATTCATTGTACGTGTACTCTATTGATAACAAAACTATTTGTAAATTATCTGTTCACAATTTTGTTAGCCATCTCTTTACTTGATCTAGTTTCCTCGATTTTTCTTGTCTATAATAATAATAATACTACAATAAGATTAATGGCTCAAATCAGACTGATCTTTGAGGATATTTAACCTGTAAAATTTGGCAGTAAATATTTATCTCAAAGGATCATACACTAAGCGTAGACAATTTGCTTCAATATGGACATATATTTCTCTGGTGTGTAGAGGCCATTGGGGAACCTTTATCACTGCTTGAATTTTGCTAGGCTGAGTTCCCTATTCGACTCTGGCTGTATTGCTAACTTGAAAAGTTTGTCGATAATTTGGCCTCAGCATTTACGTTACTGTCTCATTCATTGCCAGAAAAAACAAATACCCTCCAAAACAAAAAAAAGTCACCCTTTTGGGGAAAAATTGGGGATTAAGGAATGATTTCAGGAAATGTTTTTGTTATTGGTAAATATCTTATGTTTGAACTACTTTCTATGTACCGTGCTAATAGTGAGGTGCTGCCGCGATGGTAAGCAGAGGAACAAGTCTTAGAAATTTCTTATTTTCCTTGTTTATTTTCAATCTGATTTAGGTACTAAATATTGAAGGATAGCAACTAGTAATGTTCGAAGGATTACGTACAGTAAGGCTTACTGGATACTAGAAGCAATTCCATTTAAATTTTAAAGTTCCAAATTAGACATGATTCCAAATTACACCATCTTACCCTAGATATGTAAATAGCAACTAGTTAAGAGAATAGTAGCTGTCGTAAATGGACTAAGCCTAAGATCCCAATGACCACCAAATGCTAACCGATTCTAATGACACTCACGAGGTAGTGCTATTTCCATATATTTGGTTAGCACTTTTAGTTCAAGAACTGCTGACCAGTCAGCGTATTTTTGTTGATCGATTTAGACTTACTATATCTAAACTGGTACAATGGTATATAGGGTATATAGCACCGTTTTCTCAAATGTAGCTAGCCATTTTTCAAAAATATTCAAAGAAAATAGCTTTCACATAAGAATTTCTTAGAAAACACCTTACTACGCGTCTTTGGATCTTTTCTCTGAGGGTTTCTTTAGTTTCACAAAATGGTTTATTTCCTGTATGACTGTCTCTACGAGAAATTTTTTGTTATTTATGAGTTCTGTTCTGTTTCTTTTCCCTCAGAGAAAAAAAAACGTCCCATGTACGTGCATTTTTGGGAAAAATACCAGCACGCAGCATGGATTTTGTTTTTTTTTTGTAGTTTCTGAAAATAATTCATATACCTCCTTTTAATCATAAATCTTTCAATGGCATGCCAAATATTGCTATAAATGGAAATTTTCTATTTAACCATCCTATTTGTGTATAAGTTGAATTTTTCATCAAGTTGAGTCGTGCTATTCAACTTTGCCATTTAAGGTCCAAAGAATTACCAATTGAGGATAGCTATATTTCTCTTGTACTACAAAGAAACTTCTATCTTGAAGTATTCCTTCCATTTTCATGAGTTTTCTGGGGTTTTTTATCCGTTTCGAGTTTTGGGTGGACATTTGCCGAGGATGTTCTGAATTAGAGACAAGACTTGTAATTTGTGAACAAGCAGAGCGGATTAAACACATTTCTCTCTCTTATGCTTTCCCTGCCCAATTTTGTGTTTGGTTCTTGTCTCAACAGGGCTCAAAGTGAACCCCTTGGTTCTAATATATAAAATATAATTTTTATAACTCAAGTCTTTCGGGGTCTCTCCGGTATATATAATATACTCAGGAAGGAGCAAAATTTTTATGTAGTATTTATTGAATAAAGAATTAAAAAAAAAAGAAAGAGAATATCGGCATATGGGAGAGGGTAGAGGAAATAATACAACGTCTTTGAGAAGGTAGAAATATAATATAAATAATGGGAAGAAGAAATAGAGAAAAAAAGACGTATAAAAAGGTATTTCCTTCATGTTGAAAGCAAAGAGAAGAAAAATACTGGTATAAGTGGGAGTGAGATGGCAATAATGGTCGTAGATGGCTGAGTAAGCAGGATAAAAGAAACTAACGCAATAAATTGCAAGCAACGTTTTCACAACGGCCATTACAGCAACTATATTTATTTAGACTTTATATATACATATATCAATATAAAAAGCCATGGAGATATAAAATGGGCAAATGTGTACAATTCTCTTCTTTTGTACATTACATATGGTCAGAAGTACATAATAAATGTGGAAAGACTTGAGCTAAAAGCGGTCTTACAGCGGGAATTTACAAGAGGGGAATTGAGAGAATGAAGAAGAAAATGACGGAAAAATGCCAATTTGATCACTTTTTGTGGCAAAAACCACTGAAAATGCAATAAAAATGTTGAATATGATGCATTATCGAGTAGATTTTGCGAAAATATCGTAAAAATAGGCTGATTTCTCTCGATTCGACTAGTTTTCGACGAGTTTTGATTATAATATCTATTTGAAATGGCTGGAATGACAAAATGTGAGTGCATAAGATGGTGGGATGAGTGAAAAGACAAATATTTTAAGTAAAAAGCAAAGAAAACGATGTGAAAAGTACAGAAGAGGCTCGAAGATGAAGTAGAGGATAAAAAAAAACGTCAGAGACAGAAAATGTTGGGAACTTGAACGGAGCTGACTGCTTGAAACCCATCAAGTCGATATTTTCAGTATGGCCATCGTTTTATAATATACGTGGTATTTCTGTGAGAAATATAATACAGCAGGCAGTATGAGAGAGATAGCATGTAAGGATTATGTGTGTATCAGAGGGAGATAGAGTGAGTGAGTCAGGGCTATGTATTATAACTAGAGATATAAGTGTATATAGAGAGGAGTATTATGTAGAACAGAGACCGCTCTTCAGTACTTTTCCTATATAAAAACCTATACTTCACCAATTGTCTTAAAATATACACAAATACATGTTACGAATGAACGGACTTAGCATGAGAGTGAACATATATTGTACTCTTCACACTTTAACGGTAGAGGGAGATAGATGGTAAAATGGTTGGCGATATAATTATATATTTTATTATTATAAATATAGATAGGGACGTTGCTATATATAAATATACGATATAAATTGTGTAGAAATTATACGTATATGGTCGATAGATGGATGATTGAAAGGGGAAAAGAGAGATTCTCATGATTTGACTATATGCGATGATGTCAGAGAGAGAGAAGGAATAAAATTATGGCGTGAGAATGAAAAAGAGAGGCAAGAGTATTTTGAGGAGATGGAAGAAGGCGAGATTTATACGATTTACACAGTATATATACGTATGATGTGGGGGCTTAGGAAAGGGGGGGAATCACTTGAAAAAAAAACAACACGAATGGTCCCTGTTTTATATGCTATCGTATCTTGTCGCACACGTCGAAAAAAAAGAGACGTCCAAAACATAGCGACATCGGAGAGAAATCCATAGGGCAAAAATCCTCAATGTATCGCCATCTCCTTTCCTCCTGCGCAATATTGATGAAAACTTTGAGGATTCTGTGTGAAAGTGCGAGCGAGATGGCATATTGAAATGTGAGATTTTCAGGAAAGATAGAGTGAGATAGAAATAATACACGGATACAAAATTTTCGAATGAAGTTTTCTGCTACGGCGTTGTTGGGAGAGAGACGAGGACCTTTTTTTTCCTCTCTTGCTATATCTAACTACTATATAGCTATGGGTATATGTAGATATTTGATGCCTTATGTTGGATATAGGTATACATATATATTAATATGTTATGATGGCAGCAGCAGCTTCAGAAGCAATACTACCAACAGGAGCGACAAGCTCCGACTGTGGTAATTCATGGAAATTCCATAAGTTGGAATGAGATACAAAATATATTGATGGTATATTACCCTCTCTTGCTCACACATCATCCTATTTGAGATAGTGTTTGGTATAATTGTACATATATACATATACATAGCTGGTACTTTTCAATGCATATTGTGACATTGTTGCCAACTTTATGTGAAAATTTTTGAAATATTTTCCTGAATTTTTTTCTAACTCTGTCTTGGTCTTGCAATTTTTTTTATTTGTATCCATTATAAAATGAGAAATTTCATATCAATTCTACTTTTTAGGTAGTCTCTGAAGTTACAATTGCAAAGATTTAAGATTATAAATTTCCAATGTTGCCAAATGACTAAATTCACTTGGTTCGAAGACTTTAATCGAAATGTAGACTAGGCTTCCAACTTTGTAGCTTTCTACTTCTAATGATTGCAGAATCTACTTGTATACTGATTTTCTTTAACAAGTTTGGCAATTGAATTTACATCTACCTTCACGTAATAAAACCGTTTTTCATCTTAAATACCTTTGATTTAGTAGTATAATTTACTTAAGTTGTTCAAGAACGGTATAATTATGAATTGTGACTTACGTAGTGATATAGTGCTACATAGTACATACACTGAGAAAAAGAAGAGGCTGCGATTAACTTTTTTTCGTCATAAATTTAACACGTTTTGGGTGTAAAAATATATCAACTTCTTTTAAAGTTAATTTTACACCTTTTAAGGGTAAAATCAACATGAAAGAAGGGTAACTTTAACTCGTAATACACCTAAAAAGGGTTATAATTACACCGTATTATTAATCGTATCGAGATATTCGTAATACAACGTTATAGGGTAAGATGGGATAATTTGGAATCATGTCTAATTTCGAACTGCTAGGTTTCCTAACATTTTTAGATGGCAAAAGGAGAAACAACGAAGAAGTACTCTAGAATGTAATCTTGTACATCTTCGTGGTTTTCTTTTTCTCTTTCACCGACTTAAACAGTGAGGAAATCCCAAAATTCCGAAAAAGAAATGATTCCAAATTATACCATTTTACCCTACTGTATATTATCAGTTGAAACTAACAATAAGTCGCTTAAGAAATCAAGTTTTGGTCACTCTTCTTCCTTAGAACCGTAGATGTGAGTGACTTTGCCTCCCTACTATGCGTAAGCTTTTTCTTTAATTCTAGAACTGAAGTATGGTCGTTAACAATCCGATTCATAACGTCCGATCGGTTAATTGTTTGAATTAAACAAAACCCTTCGAAAAACTGACATTCAGACATGACTTATCAGACATTCACTCTGAAGTAAATCTCAAGTAAGCACTATTATCATTAGAGTTCAAATATGAATTTATTATGGAAGTTATATTCTGTTTCACACAAGTTATTTACAATAGTTGGTAAATAAATTCCAATTGAACATATAAAACTAGTATAAAATCTGTATAACAGTTAGAAAACCGTCGTTTCTTGGCCTAACGACTAAGATCAAAGTGTTAATACAAGTTTCAAGGTACGTTATCTTTGAAACGGATGGATGGATATTCAAGTAGGGTAAATGTCCTAATTCAAAACTATTTTCAAACGCTTTAATTTTGACAGAAGATTCACCACATTAAGTACATATTTTTTCTGAAGAGAATTACATAAATTTGCTCCTTGACTCTTCTAGAATGTTGCTGTTTAGTGAAAATTCTTTAGATATAATTTGAAAACTTAAATACAAGAAAAATACGCGAGTGTAAAATGCTTCTATTGGAAACAAATGAATCCAAATGGAGACAAGGGAAAGTTTCTAATTGGAGACAAACAGTGTAAGTGAAACCGCGACGAAAGCCTTCCAAAACCTTGTTGAGTTGCTCTTGAGTGCAGGATTTGTTCTTATTCCTTGTCTTTTCTCCTTTTCCATCTAAAATAATAAGAAAATCTCCTATTGAAGCATTTGCAGACACTTCAGAAAAATCCTTTTTGTTCACGAAATAGGTAATTATTTCATTAGAAAACTTCACGTACCGTTAACAATAAAGATTAGCACTTAATTTAACTAAAATTAGCCAAAAATATGACATAAAAGTTAAACAAAACGAATAAACAACAGTCATCTCATTGTGTTTTTCATTGGAAAACATGGTCAATCGATGAAAAATTCGATGGTGAAAAGGTACACTTTTAATTTTTCTGAGAAATAACTAAATTAAAATTTGTGAATATGAATGGATTTTCGCCTTATTTGGAGCAAAATTAACTAAATAATGAAACTGCGGTATAGAAAATATATAACTATAATAATTTTGTACTGTATTAGGTGAGATTCTTAACAATCTCACCTACTATAATCCTAACAAAACCTCATGTCCTCCGATCGGCCCCAAACTTTGCCAGTATGTGTTTTGACACTTCCTGACCACGAATATATGGATGGCTAAAAACCGTTCCCGTCCGTTTATCATGAAAACAATGACGTTTCCATTTGGAGTAGCGAAAATTTTCCATATGGATCAGGTTTTGAATTAGCTTAATTTACCCTATGTATGACATATTGTAGTAGGACTTTTGAGCCTAGAGGATTTGGAATGAGAAAGCCTGTCCTGACGAAGACTCTTCTAAGGTAACGGTACCAGCGTTGTTCAGCTGGGGTGGTAACTTTGAGGAGTGCTATAACGGTGGCTAACTTCAAGTTACGATATCGCTACAGTTCCACTAGATAGGGTTGTGAGTGCTCGCCGAGTTATTCCGAAGGTACAATAGAATCGGCTCCTCAGTCGGTCGTCACCAGAGAAGTGAAGCGATGAGGATGCCAGATTCGTGGCTATCTTGGAATAAGCAATGGTGGCTCACTCCCGGACACAAGCAAGTTGGGTGCTCCAGCATGTTCTGGTGCGAGCCTGTAGCAAGTCTTGCTACAATATTTTTTCTAGTTCTCGATATGGTTAAAAAACGGTTTGATTTAAAACGTTTATCTGTAAATTTTATGGAAAATTTATGCTATAGTTTAATTTTATTTCTATTTGATTGATGTTGAATTATTTTTTGGCTTTCTAATATGAAAAAATGGCCAATATTATGATACTAATTGATGGAAAGGTCGATATGATGAAGAGTTCAAGATTTTATTGCATCGCTGTTTTTTTTAAGTCTCAAATTCGTGTTTTATAGTTTTATTATATCAATGGCAATAGGAAAACTATAAATTTTTATTAGATTAACCATATTAACTATCTTTTACTTATGTTTTCCTATTTCTAGGGAAAAAAGTCATTTTCTTTTTACTATTACAAGTATTGTTAATGGTGGAATATGGTAAAAAAACACGTATATTTTCCTTTATCAAGCAATTCAGTTTGCTGTAAAAAATAAAAAAAAGAACGAAGAAGAAAAGAATAAAGAAAGAAAAGGAATAATAAATGAAAATATCACATTCTCTAGAATGGCTAGAATGATAATGAAATGTTGGCATTACTGTACTCTAATGGAACTGAATGAGGGCTGATTTCTATGAAAGCTTCGACTCTATGTGTTAAGCATGTTGAATGTGTCGTTTTCTTTGAAAATTGTATGGAATATATATGTATAAAAAAAAATTGAAAGAAAAATATTATAACGTATAAAAGCAACAAGATAAAATTTTGCTCTAAGAGTGTGTATTTGAAGAAAATGCTGCTTTTTGCTCAATAGAGCTGATTTTCAACATTTTACCACAACATATTGTATTGCAATGCAATTGTACAAAACGGGACTAAATTGTGAAGGCGAGATATGGTGTGAGACTGAGAGAAAATGTTCAAAAAAGGAAAAGAGCATAATAGATTGTGTTAAAAGAAATATAACGATATTATAGAAAAGAAGGTGAGAGAAATAAGAGTGGAAAATTTTTTGATGTAGAAATTTTTTTTTCTATACCTCAAGCTACATATTCAGTGTAAATTGTAAGAGAAAATATGAACAAAATGTCTCTTGCAGAACTTGAAGTTGAAACGTTTAAGAAAATTTCGTATTTCATCTCAATTGAAGAGAAAAAAAGCAAAACTTTTTATCCACATTGCGAATTGCAGTTAGTAATATACATTATACCCGGAACAATGTGTATGGGAGGGTGTTGAAGAGGCAAGAGTAAGAATATCATTAAAGTTGATTAAATTAGATAAGAAATTTTATATTAGAGACTGTGGAGTGAAAAAGCAGCATAATATAGAGGGGAGTTTCTGTCTGCTAGTCTTGTCAGTTGAGTGTGTACTAAAAAGAAGGAGAGAAAAAAAGGAAAACGAAGCCCAAGACATTCATTAGCAAAAGACAAAAAGCGGGTTTAAATGAGAAATTTTCTCTACTCTTTATCACAGAACAACATTGTTGATGTTGATTTTTTTGCAAAACAAAAGGGGGATATACAAGAGAAAATCCTTGGAGTAATTCGTATCTAAAGGGTCTAAATAGGGGAAAGTTTTGCAGCTTCGTAATGTTGCAGCTTCGTAAAAGTTGATTTTTTTACAAGTTAATAAATGAATTTCATCCATGGTTATATATTCTAATAGCTAGTCCAACATCTCACATTTCCTGACAAACTTGGAAGCCTAGGCCTCTTTTCCTGGGTCCAAAAGGCAAAAATAAAAATGGGCCTAAAATCGTAATTCTGATGTATTTGATGCATTTTTTCACACTTCAAGTTTGTTTTCGAAAACAGAATTATTCCAAGTTAAAGAGGGTTTATCAAGGTTAATATTCACCGTAAAAATATTTTACTCGAAGGGATTCATTTTTCAGGATAGAGGAAAATTCATAAAAATTACCATCTTCGTAGCTCGGGAAAATTGAATTTTACAGCTTCGTAAAAACATCTATCAAAATTATTGACCATTGACTTTGAGAATTCCTCACTGTTGTGAGTCATACTGTGCACACTGCTCTAGAATATTTGACCCATAAGAGATTTCGCTGAATACGTTCACAAGAAAATTGGGATATTAAACGATTTTCATGAAAATTTCGAAGGAAAACACGCATTTCCTGATTAAAATGAGACTTCATGAAATGCTTTTCTTTTACTTCTATCAAATCAAACGTTAAGCCTAAATCTGTTTATGGTAGGTTTGATTCCTTCACTGCCAATGCGGTGCTTTTTGAGCATTTTTCATTAAATTTCCTTTGTTTTCACACAGAATTTTCTCCATATTACTTTGAATTGGTCACTGGTCATTTCCAGAATCATTTATGTTCAAGAGATGGTCTGTAAGACAGATTGTAGGTGTTAGAGAAAATCCTAGGATTGCAATACGCATGATTAGTGCTTTCTGATTTGTGCAGTGATGAAGCAAGACTGCTTATGGTAGATGTGATTCTTTAATTGCCACTTCGATGCATTATGAGTATTTCTTATTCAATTTTTCTTTTTTTTTTTTAAGTGGAACTTCCCACATTTCATTTTAAATTGGTGGCAGATCATTTTCGAAATTAGTTATGTCCGAAATATGTTCTATAAAACCGATTGGTTAGAGAAAATGCGAGGATTACAAGAGATGTGTTTATGAGAGAATCACACCTAGCCAAACATTTAATTGACTGTCAGAATGCAGTGCAAAAATGGTTATTCAAGTATACAAACGGTGAAAAGAAGTAGATGACAGTTCCATCTAGGTAGCGATGCCCAAATGTGTCCCAAAAATTTTTGTGTCTGGTGTAATGTTTCCTGGAAAAATGAAGCCTACATAGGTGGGCAAAATGTTGTACGAAGCTGAGCAAACCAGGGCAGTTTCGTAAAAATCGTCACTAAATTTTCATTTTCCTGTAGAGGAAAATCCAAGGATTTCCAGGAATTTTATGAGCCGGAATGATGTACCCAGTAAGAGATTTTTTTGACATAGTGGTTTGTGTGGCATCCAGTAAAAAATGCTAAATCTTGGACATCATTGTCCGTACGAAGCTGCACAACCTCCCCCTAGAGACCACACAAATTCAATGGAAAATGTTTGCAAAAGTAAAAAGAGTGAAGTTTAAAACGTTTGGTTACCATTGGGATTTTCTAAAATGACTTTTTCCCTAAGAAGGGTATTTATTGTTTTAGTTTAGAGCGAAAATTTAAATCCCTTTTGTATTGTGCTACCGTATAAATAGAATGTGGTTTTCATTGTGCTTCTTTTGTATTATTTTAAAGTCAAAAATCAATTTGGATTGGAATATTTTATCACCTTAGTGACCTAAATCCTAAAATAGTATCCTCAAAACTATACCTGGAGGTAATTGGGTTTTATTTATTACCTGGAGTACTGCCATTATGTGGATTCTATGATTCTCTTTAAAAGTGAAATATTTTCTTTTCACCGTAACTGTAAGTTTAAAAAAAAACTGGTTTTAGAAAAAGGATAATTATTTTAGTAAAAAGCATTATACGTAGCTTTAAAGTCTATCAAATAGCAATCTTTTAGTTTTTCAAGAACTGAAACATTCAAAGAAGTCCTCTGAATAGTTTTCAGAAGTTTTATAAGGGAGAACCCTATAGAAAAAAATATATAAAAGGAAAGAACAAAGTTTTTCTTTTTTTAATGCAATAATAGAGTCCGACACTTGGAGCTTCGTGTTTTATTCTCTCCACTTTGATGTGTATGTTCACAGAGGGGGTGGCTTATCTGATGGGAACTCACTGGAGCCTAACAACAGCAACTCCATTGAGTATTCCATATATGTATGTAGCATAGCTTTGGAGCTCCGGTACTATGAGGGCTGTATCAGACTATCTCACTCTTTTTTGCCACATTGAGGCTGGAAAATGTTGGTGGAAAAAAAATTATAATATTAAAAAAAAAGTCTAGTGCATTTTTTTTTAGTTTTACGTGAAAGGTTTTTACCATTTTGTATTTTTATTCCATTTGGCAGATTACAATCGTGGCTTGGATGGGTTGAAAAGAATTGGGAAAGAGAAAAAATATTATTATTTATTTTACCTATGTGAATGCATTAAAAGCAGAGTTTTCCGATAGAATTGGACAAAGACGCATAGGGAAAAAAATAAAGCGATAGAAAAATTATAATCTAGATGAGTTGTATATGGAGTACAAAAAAAGTTTCCATTTGTACAATAAATTTATAAGAGTGAGGGGTTATGTAAAAAAAAATAGAAAAAAAATTGTAGATTGAAAAATCTATCTATACGCTTGGAATATTTCTATAATTGCAATTATGAGGAGTGTGTAAATATTTTAATACAATTTATTGATGGTAGAAATGTGAAGAGAAAACATAAAATTTTATTAACTTTATAGAATAAATTCTAAAACCAATTAGAAAATTCTTGCTGAAATCATATTTGAATTTTTGTTGACTTTAAAATAAAGTAAATTATTAGTCATTCCGTAAACAATTTGTATAATAACACTTAGGCTTGTTGAAATTTTATAATGATCCTAATTGTTCCTCTTTTGCTCTCAATCGATACAGAGAAATGTACGTTTTGCTTTCTTATCAATTACCTTACAACTCGTTAGCTTATTTTTTTGTTGACTTTCATATTACATATATTTTTCCTTTGGTAATTTTATTTGCATGTATGCCAAAGTGGTATGTGAGACTGTATAAAAAAGACACCTGAGTCAATTAGGAACTGGTATAAGATTGAAGATGGTACGAAGACGAGACAGAGTTCAATTCACCAAGAATGGCTGAAGAGAGTGAGGAATTAAATGAATTTATTCCACCATTCCATGAATATTAATTTTTTTCTCTCTTGCTCTTTTTTCTTTTCCATACCCACATCACTCGATCTCATTTTGAATCTCAAGATGGATGATGAGGGAGGGGAGTTAAGAGAGGAAGTAGAATCATAAGAAAATCCATCCATTTTGTCTTTGATGGTGATGTGATTTCTCAAAAAGTCAAGAAACAAGTTCAATGATAATGCTTTCACTCCTCGGCGAGAAAAATAAGAGAAGTAATATCCAGGGACATTATCGAAAATACTTAATTATCTTGATGTGGTTTTTTTCTCTCTAAAGTTGCTCTCCTAATTGAGTCCACCTGTTTTCTTTCAGAGTCTTTCATATTCATTCTGACATTCTTTGCATTCGTCTTTAGCAAATTACTTGAAAATACTTTCTGAATATTTTACTGAAAGACGATGGTATAGTTTTTTCCTTCTTTTTATTGAGTTTCACAAAAAGAATATGGAACATTGAAAGGAAGAAAATGAATGCTTCGAATTTGGTTTTGTGATATTATAGCTCAGCTTCTGTCCAGATTGGTGAAGCTTCTATGACTGAGTAGATGTTTACTGAAAAGATTTTGAGATATTTATTTTAATAAATACGACTAGGCCAGTTAGACGTTAAACTTGAATTCTTACTGCTACTTCTCTTGTATTCTAGATTTGACAATTCCTATTAGCGGTCTTACTAAAATACTGTAAAGCCCTATAATCCAGAGCTGTATTTATTATAAACACAGAGCTGCGTTTATTTGAACGCCAAAATCGCGAATGAGTCGAAATCTCGAATAGCTAAAATCTCGAAAGCCAAAATTCTGAACGTCAAAATCCTGAAAGCAAAATTCCCGAAAAATCGAAATACCGAAAGCCAAAATCCTGAACGTCAAAATCCTGAAAGCCAAATTCCCGAAAAGTTGAAATACCGAAAGCCAAAATCCTGAACGTCAAAATCCTGAAAGCCAAATTCCCGAAAAGTCGAAATACCGAAAGCCAAAATCCTGAACGTCAAAATCCTGAAAGCCAAATTCCCGAAAAGTCGAAATACCGAAAGCCAAAATCCTGAACGTCAAAATCCTGAAATCCAAATTCCCGGAAAGTCGAAATACCAAAAGCAAAAATCCTGAAAGCCAAATTCCAGAAAAGTCAAAATACCGAAATCCAAAATTCTGAACGTCAAAATCCTGAAAGCCAAATTCCCGAAAAGTCGAAATACCGAAAGCCAAAATTCTGAACGTCAAAATCCTGAAAGCCAAATTCCCGAAAAGTCGAAATCCTGAAAGCCGAAATCCCGAAAAACCAAAATCCCGAAAAGCAAAAGTCCCAAAAAGGCAAAATCCCGATCGGGATTTTGGCCATCACCGCTTGGAACATATCGACGCTTCCACTCCATACTATGTTATCTCAGAATGACAACATTTCAGGAGAGCCATTTGAAGTTGGCGATTTCCTATGCTGCCTCCGTAATTTTTTTTTTTTAGAAAAAATGTAATATCTCGTTACCCGGACGTCGGATGACCACCAAATTTTCACCAGTTGTAGATCTCGGTCCTAGGAACAACATATCTCTTGGAGTAATAAAAGGCTAAGTCGACTTAGCATAGTATGGAATGGAGCCGTCGATATATGAGGTGCTCTAATTGAACCGTAACATTTTTAAACCACTGTTTTTGAAGTCTGAAAATTATAGCGATCTGAATTTGGTTACAGTTCAACTGGGCTACCCGGGCTACCCTTTACTTTTACCCTTGCCTTAGATACTTTTGATACATTAGATACCAGACACCTAGTTTCTTCAGTTTTCTTGTATATATGTTACCTCGGATTTTTTAAAAATCTCTTATAGGTATCATTAAGTTTTAGGTCTATTTAAGACGTTTTTAAAACTATTGCCATCTTTTAAATAGTTTACAAAATAAGTTCAAGGCGATCTTTATGTGTCTTCATCTGTCTTGAATTTTAAGTTTTAATATGTAGGGGAAAGTAATCTCCCTGCGAACGTTCATGCCTTCGAATAATATGGATTTTCTTTTATTTTTCCTAAGACACTTACACATTTCTATTAACTATTAGTTAGCTTGTCATCACTTATTGATAATTATGTGACAATAATGTGGAAATCTCTTAGGAAACGCGACAGAAATTCACATTATTCGAAGGCATGAACGTTCGAAGAGAGAGTACTTTCCCCTATAATAGTAAGATATATGCAGTTTCAATAACCTTTAATCTTTAATATCTATTATGTCTATGACCATAAGATAATATTTTATGGCATCACATTTTTTTGAAATTTAAAAGCATTGATACGTTCGAGTAAAATAATATGAAATACTAAAGCTAAGCGACTTACTCCTCTCGTTCAATAATTACTTTCCGGATTTGAGAGCTCTCTCCGATTGAAGTTTTTCCTAGTTACATCAAAAGTGAGCAAGTTCTGCCATCGTGAAATTCCACGAAAGTACACAAAAATTCACTTTTTGCACCAAACGTTTACAAACTGTTGTTGACATTGTTTACGATTGAAGTATCAAGAATACCGATATTCGAAATGGCAAAACAATCTGCGCTAAAGCGACTAATACGTGAACTTGAACTTTATACGGGATTCAGACCTAAGGCTTATACAGGCTTCAGACCTAAGGCTTAGGTATATGGCTTAACTTCTCTAATTCCTTATCAGTCAAGATTTGTTGGGAAAATACGATTTAGGGTTGAACATTATGGGCAAATGATCCGGTTAATTCTGAAAAATCAATAAAATCGGTTGCTATTTTGGAATTTGAGACTTTCGGGAACTGGGCTAAACCTCAGGTCTGAAGCCGGCATTAGCCATATGGTTTAAGTACTCTTAATTCCTTATCAATCATGATTTTTTCAAAAGATTTAAGATAATTAACCTATTAGGTTTTCAAGAAGCAATAAAGTTGCTCGCTTTATGGGATTTGGAGACCTTCGGGAACTGGACTAAACCTCTAGTCTGAAGACTGCTTTAGGCTTCCGCTAGATTTTCGAATAGTCGTTGTCTTTTCGAAAGGTTGTTACTGATCGGAGCCATTACTACCCTTCTAAAGCCAAAAGTTGATTTAGAAATTCCTAAAGGCTTTTATAGCCTTTTTTAAATTTTTATTAAATACTTCAAAACCAAATATAGCTTAATGTTAATGAAATCAATACTATATACATTAAATTGACCTTGGTTGCAGAATCATCCATTAGAAAATATGGGGTTTGTTGGTAGTTTCTGTTGTAACTTTTTTTTCTGTTTAATGTGCGTTGGCGTGGGAGTAATTCAATCCTTCAGCCTTATGGTTTGTTGATGATGGTGCTTTTAATTTAATGTCAGTAAATCGATTTTCCATATTCAACACATTATAAAATTATGTTAACCAATGCAAGTTGGTATGGCTGAATTCTAATGACTTCTTAGTAGACTGAAAGTCCTTCAAAAGTTATTTAAAAATTTATATGAATAGAATTTTTAAATTTTTTGAATGAGATTTAAAAGGAAAGAAAGTAGCAAATTTCATAACATTATGTAGTAATATTTAGCAGAGTAGTTGAGAAATGTTACTACGTATTTGCTGTTCTGGGTAGAGTAATTAGATGAAAAATTCTCGTCTTTCAATCAATTACCGGATGATTAACTAATGGCTCGTTTGCCAAGAAGCCGGAATTGACTGGGGAAATAAATAAACGAGGGAAAATTGCGCTCAGAAATTGAAATATTTGTTGATAGGACGAAAATACAAGAGGTTGATTGGGAAGAAAAAAAAAAGTTAAAGAGGACGTGATGTAAATTTCCTCTATTTTTTTTCTTTTCCTCAATATGTTCTCTATTTTCTATGTACCAATACAAAAAAAAATTAGAAATTGTTAGTACTGGAACTTGAGACTGTGAAATCTCTTGGTATATTTTGAGAGTTATAATGAAAAACAGGATGGGTCTTCTTAAATTATCTCATATAAATGAAATACGAAGTTCAAAAGGCTTGAGCATATTGTGCACAGTAAAAAATAAGTACCACTATAATAGTAGGTAATTTTTGACATCTCTATTATAGTGGTAATTTTGGGAAAAGTGTAATTTTTAAAACGTGTAATCTTCAGCGTGTAATATTTTTTTTGCGTGTAATTTCCAGCATGTAATGTTTTTCCGTGTAATTTGGAAAATGTAATTTTCAAAAATGTGTAAAAAGGAGCGTGTAAAATTAAAAAAACATGTAATTTCTAGCGTGTATTTTTATTTTTCCAAAAAAAAAATTCTTTTCACAATTTTTCCCTCTTCGTTTATTGGTTATCGATGTCCAGCAGCAAAAGCTTCGTTTATGTGAAAAGACTTCTTTTTTGAGGATGCAATTTTGGTGATCTGAAAATTAGAAAAAAAAACAATCAGTTTTTAGACGGAAAATAGAATTTTAAGATTCGCAGGTCCAGGAGCGACATAAGCGCAATTTTGAAAAGATTAAGTAGATGATAAGAAAAAAAAACTAACCTTAGGGCTGCTTGCTTCCTTCGTGAGATATTCCTCCATGCGCATCTTCCTAATTGCTGCATTCCAGCTTCTAGTCGTTTTATCAGCATACTTTCATTTCACCTGGATGTCCATCTCCGTGATCCAGTTCCCTCTG
Source organism: Phlebotomus papatasi (assembly GCF_024763615.1). Lineage (NCBI taxonomy): Eukaryota > Metazoa > Arthropoda > Insecta > Diptera > Psychodidae > Phlebotomus > Phlebotomus papatasi. The sequence goes on from NC_077224.1 coordinate 47,180,720, forward strand.
TACATAAAAAATAAGCTTAATTAAATGAAAGTCGCCCACAGAAGTAAATGCCCTATAAACAGGGTACTAAGGGATATCGTTCCCGGAACTACACAATCGTAATCTTAGAAGTTGAATAGCGGAAAAAATACGCTCCAAACTTTCACTGAAACTTGGGAGGATCAATGAGTGATGGATTTGAGATTCAGTAAGAGCACAGGAGGGCCCCACGAAGTAGAAACACTGAGGGAAATCGTCTATTCCGGGAATAGAATGTGGAATTGTGACAAGTTATAACATGTTCAATACCCGTTGAAATATATGCAGATTTTCACACTGTATTTCTTAAGGATTGGACTGAAGGACTGATGATCACAAGGGGTGGTTATTGTGGGGGCCACCACTGGCAGAAAACTGCCCTTTGGACCAGAAATCCGAGGAAAAATATGCACAGTAGAAAGAAACTGAAAGTGACGCCACGTAAATTTCAACACTGGATTTTTTCAACAATCACTCACATAAAACTTTGAAAATTCACACTACCAGGAGTATTCCACTTTTTTCTTGAGGGATTTGGTCTTTTTCGCAAAATTAGGGGCTATAAAACTCAAAAAACGAAGGAAAATACTCACCGAGGTGGATGCTTCCAGCAGCTGTCAAACTATGATGGCGATTTTACACGTTTTTGAGTACATGCACCAAATTTTACACGTTGTTGAATATTTACCACTTTTCAAGTGACACTGTTCCACTTAAATAGTGGTAAAAATTACATGTTTGAGTTACACGCTGAAAATTTTTACACAAATTATTTTTTACACAAAATTTACCATTTTAATAGTGGTAAAAATTAAAATTTACAATTTTTTTAGTGGTAATTTGGAAATTACACGTTATTTTTTTTACACGATTTTTTACTGTGTGAGCATAAATAAAAGACCACAAGAGATATTGTGAGAAAATCAGTGTGTGGGATTTTATAAATTTAGAAATTATGAGAGACACTTTATAATTTTCTTTTACGTCAATTAAAATCATGGTGAAATTTTGCATGGAAAATAATTTCATGTTGGATTTGGTATAATCTTGGAAGGAAATGCGGTGTCAATCAAAATAAAAGGATTTTCATCATTCTTTCAATCATTTATGTCATTTTATTTTATTTTTTATTTTTTTACTTTACTTGTCATCTAGGTCTCCATTCAATGTACTATATAGCTTTTTAACATTTTCCATCCATTTTCTGCCTTTCTCGTTATATATCTCTAATTTAATTTTCCATCTTCAAGATAGACAGACAGACACAAGAGACAGACAGCCAAGACTAAAATTAGTGTTCATATTGCATTCATCGTCGTGGTATAAGACGTAAATGACAATATTTCTCTGCATTGTGCACAAATAGGGTGTGTCGTTCAAAATGCAAAATATTACAGCCTTTGTGTCTCCCAAATGAATCCAAACTAATTTAATTTTCTGGGACTTTTTTTTTTAATCTGGATACCAAGTTATATGAATGTATATAATACGAAAAGTCTCAAAAAAATTGTATAGCCAACTAATGAAGTGTTTCACTTCGTTTATTTGCAATTGAGTCAATTTTTCGTGGTTAGAATTTAAAATCTTATGTTTTGACAAATGAATATAATATCTTTGAAATACGATGATTTTTTCTTCCAATATCCAATTCACGAAAAATTTTCCACGCGGAATTAAAGTTGATTTTCTAGGTGAGAAGTAAAAATAAGTAATAAAAAAAAACTAGTATTACGAAAGAAACCAAATAGAGACGATATTTTCAGGTGTATAAAAGATTAAATTCAGAGGTCATTTGCCGCCATTTCCGAATATTCAAATAAATTTTTATAATATTAATCTAGTGGAAGAGATTGCTGTGTCCTCGACGAAATCACACATAATTTTCAGGTTTCAAATTGATTGGGTGTTTATGTAATGAAGAAATTTTATGTGAAGAAAAAAAAATTAACCACAAGAGAAGTGTTTGTAGGCCAGTTTTTCTCTGCAAATGTGACATGGGAAAACAAGGTGGATGGTAGTATCATTAATATGGAACCACAATTTAACCCTCACCCTGTGTGGTTTTCCTCAAGAAATAGAAAGATGAAACGTCTCCCGTCTGTAAAACAAGTGAAATACAAAAATAGAATAACATTATGAATTCAAGTCTTTCATCTTACAATGGGAAAGATGGGGGAATTTTTATTCCTGTTTCATCATCATGATATGTACATATGTTTATATATATATATATATATATATATATATATATATATATATATATGTCTCGGCTGTATTTGTTCTTTCTCTTCCATCACAAAAAATACCACTAATTCACAATATGGTTCGGTATAAATGCATTGAATGGAGGCAGATAGTTTTAGCATGATGCTGTAACAAAATGCATTAAGTATGAACTAAATATTACAAAACTTTGATAAAATTGGTCAATTTGTTAGCTACACAACGTATGTAATTTACAAAATATGCTTTATTTGGTAACAGATATGTATGTATAACATAATCATAACAAACAAGTTTTTCCTAAACTATTGCTTATCTCTTCAAAAAAGACCATTTAATCAGTGCTTGCTCTACGATACAGGTTCGAATTACATTAACTAGCGCCTTAACCCTTTGAGGACGATTGGGACACCGGTGTCCCATAAAGAAAATAATTTTTCCTAACTACCTAAAGTTATTTTTTTCTAATGTTTGTACATAATTGTAAAGTAGAAGGTTGAAGGAATCTAGAATATTTTTTGTAAGTTTTTAGCTACTTGCTATGTATCAAATATTTAAGCTAAAAAATGACGATTTTTTAAATTCTCAAATTCATAATTGATTTTATTTATTTTTTAAATTAAATCCGTATATTGTCAAGAACACCCAAAATACCCAAGTTGGTCAGAAGATTTCTGGAGATTCCTCCAGAAAATCACAGATCTTCTGGGATTTTCTTCTGTATTTTGTCAAGAAAACCCAAAATACCCAAGTTGGTCAGAAGATTTCTCCAGCTTCCTCCAGGAAATCCCAGTTCTTTTGGGATTTTTTTGGATATAATGCCCAAAACACTTCAGATACCTTCTGTGGTCAGAGGATTCCTGGAGCTTCCCCCAGGAAATCCCAGATATACTAGGATTTTCTTGTATATTATACCCAAAACACTTCAGATACCTTCTGTGGTCAGAGGATTCCTGGAGCTTTCTCGAGAAAATCCCAGATCTACTAGGATTTTCTTGTATATTATGCCCGAAACACTTTAGATACCTTCTGTGATTAGAGGATTCCTGGAGCTTCGTCCAGGAAATCTCAGAACTTCTGGGATTTTCTTATATATTATGCCCAAAACACTTCAGATACATTCTGTGGTCAGAGGATTCCTGGAGCTTCCTCCAGGTAATCCTAGATCTTCTGGGATTTTCTTGTATATTATGTCAAAAACCCATCAGATACCTTCTGTGGTCAGAGGTAAGAACAATTACTTAAATTTTTGGGCTATTTATGTTCCTATCCTTCATAGAGACAAAAAATACACAGAATCAGACTCTGTTGGACTTTCCAAGGTTAAATGTAAGACTTATCATTGATTATGTTTACCAGTTTTATTTTTATTGTCGATTTTCGGTCTAAAGTGTCTCGTCCTTAAAGGGTTATCTTGAAATCCGCAGTTTTTTGATCAAAGAAACGTGAAAAATTACAGAAGAAAATGCACCGATTTCATTTCAGCTGAAATCAGGTACTGGATTTTTGAAAGAAAATAATAATAATAATGCTGGCACAACATTCCATGAAGGAACTAGGCCTTCCCACAAGGGGATTTCTAGGCACGCATTATTATTTTTTTCTTGTACGGGATGAGGTTGTCAGTCCAATGCCCCGTGGAATCAAGTGCAGTGAAGCTCATTGGATGCAATCCGAACACCTTTAACGCCAGAATAATTTCTGGTGACCTAAAGGGGATTCGAACCCGGGACACTTGCATCATAGAGCGAGTGCTCTACCACTTGACCCATCACTGAGAAAAAAAGGAGGGTGCGATTAACTTTTTTTCCTCATAACTTTAACACTTTTCAGGTGTAAAAATATATCAACTTTTTTAATGTTAATTTTACACCTTTTTAAGGGTAAAATTAACATGAAAAAAGGTAACTTTAACCCCCAGTACACCTAAAAAGGGTAATATTTACACCGATTTCGGATCAATACTGCAGGGTAAAATTAACATTTCCGGAACGTTATTTTAACTTTTTCGGATTTCTCTCTGTGATTGAGTGCCCTATTGCTCGATATACAACTCAGAATTCACTGTTAAACTGATGAGAACAGTTTCTATTAGTAGATGATTTCCTTACAGTCACACCAAACACACAACGACACAACTCATTACCGAATAACGTAATATTTGGCCATCTAGTTTTAAGCAATCTATCATTGTCCTAATGATGCAGACCTTTATTGCATACAAGTCTATTACCCAAAAGCATTTATTCGATCTCCTCGAACTCTGAATATTTGTAACGTTGTAACTTCTTAGAGCAGGCGTATTACTTTTATTAGCCTTAATATTAAGTTACTTCAAACACGCTTCTGTGTTAAGTTATATGGCCCTCTATAATATTAATACGGATTCAAGGTTTGAAATGAATCATGGGTCTGTAAATAAATCCCCTTCTCTCTATTTTCCCCCTTCTTTCATGACATTTAGCATCGTCGCCTCTTTTTACGTCTTCCACATATTTTGGTAATATTTTTCATCATCATGGTAACCTTTAGTATTCACACACTGGGGAACTGAAATAAAAGGGTGGTATACTTTAATCGTATCACTTTTTTTTTGTTATTCAGGATGAAATTTAAATTTATGCAATGGCAATTTTAGAGGTATCCTCGCCAAACCCAAGTGTCTCCAACGAATATGAGTTGGTACTATGTAATTTTATGGTGAATTTTCATGTGTGAATGAAGGAAAAAAAAGGAATTGAGTGTGACAGAGAACAAAAATGTCTCCAAGCAATTGAATAAAATACACTGTGAAATTATGTATTATGCACATAAAATATAAGCGTGAATGGCAATATAAGGATGAGAAGAGAGTTGCTGTATATTATTTTGTTCTGTTGCTGATATCATTCAGGGGTATGTTGGGCTTAAAACCGGAGAGCGAATGAGATGGCTAAAGTAGAGGGTAGAAACATATGGTAATTTTTAGGAATGCCAGAAAACTATGTTTTAAACATATTGCCATTTGTTCACCATATAGAAGTCAGATATGACTTAGGGACATTGAAGTGAAAGAAGGGTGGTTGAAATTTCTGCAATGACACTATGTGACGATAAGTGGAAAGTATATATTTATATATATTATATATATATTTCTGGGTTTACAAATGAAATGGAAGGGAGAGAAAATAAAATACTTTTGGGGAAAATTGTTGGGGGAAGTGAAAAATTACCATCATTGCTGTATTTCACGACTATTCTGTATATAACAGCAATCTGACTTTAAAATTTTGAAATGGTATGAGAGAGAAGGATTTACCTCAATGTATTCCACTCATACTTTAAAGCAAATGTATCGTTTCAGCTGTATTTTATGCCACAGCGGCTTTCAATGCAGATGGATTAAAATGTGCTTAAATGCGACTGTCCTGAACTAATCGTATATGTCACTGGATATTTTCTGCATTATAATGTTGGGTGTAGTTACATTCCCAAAAGAGTGTACAGATGCAGATGTTTTAGTCTCGTGAGCTGATTAAAAAACGCATCAGGCTTGAAGTGAAAGATGTCAGTTGTTTTAGGCGATTGCGAGAGAAATGATAAGACTTTACGTAATTTAGGGTAAAATTTGGAAAGACGGACACTTAAGGAATAGCTTAACCTCATAGGGTCAAAAGAACACCTGTTCGGAAGGGAACACTCATTGGCGATTTCGTCAAAATATTAAAATTTATTTACAGTATTTCAAGGGGTGAATAAATGGCTCTCGGAGTGAATCGTGAGCGGCAATCGGCAAAATTGGGCGATCTGGAGCTAAAAATCGACAGATCGGAATGATTTTAGCGAAGAATCGACAGATTCAAATGTCAGTTCGCTCTTATGAAGTATTCCTTTATTCCTCATATTTATTTTATTAAAAAAGCGTCACTGGTAAAAATAAAAGGATCAAATTGATTCAATTTTTTCAATTCAATTTATATATTTCTCCTCAATTAATGCTTGATTGCGTCTGCCGCCGACTTACCACGACCGATCTCATCAGGTAAGCGGCAGAAACCCTGAATCATAGATCGTATATGCCAGGATTTATGCAGTTTTACAATTTCAATCAGTTAGTTAAAAGCGCTGTCGTTGCGTAAGGATAGGGCAACAGGAGTAAACATATTGAGAGATTAGTGCCAGCTTGGCCAAAAAAGGCACGTGTTGCTGACACTTGGATACATTAAAGGGTGGGGGGGCAGAGAGTTGAGTCCGAGGACCCAGGTAGAGGTTTTGTTTTTAGGTGTGGGAAGAGCTAGGAAAGCCTAGACAAATAGAGTACAATAGCAGAGGCGTCACAGAGCTCCGAACGCCCACAATCCGCTCCGCAATCCACAGCCAGAGGCCCAGTCAAGAGGGTATCCCACGGGGTATACTTAGGATGAACTTCTAGGTTGATAGGTTGATAGATTCTTTTGCAAAGGATGGATCAAATGCACATGTCCTATCATGAAAAATGTGCATTCATAGTTCGAAATTTGATCCATCCTTTGCAAAAGGATCAAATTTGGATCAATTTGATCCTTTTATTTTTACCAGTGGTTTGTTTAAATAACTCGTTTAAACTGTGTGGTTCGCTTAAATTCGTGTCGCGGAATTTCTGCCAAATTGACATACCGGCACGAGATCGACAAATTCGTGCTACATCAGCAAATCAGCACAATTTTTACAAAAGATCGTTAAATCGGCAGTTATCTACTCTGCGCTGTATCTAATAAGATTCAAGTAATAAAAACTGTACCAAATTCCGGCCAGATTGTAATTTCGGACACTTCTTTTGTTCCTCAAATTTCCATGGATTTGTAGTTTTTCTCATACTCTAAGGGATTATACAATGCAAAAATTCACAAAAAATGTCGCTTCGACGAACGAGATGATCTGAAAAAGTCTGAAAGTATTTCGGAAGGTCAAGGAATTATTAAAATCAAGGTGGCCAAAATATTACCTAAAGCAATATCTATATTTTTATTCATTTTAAAATATAAAAATGATTTCAGAGAAAATAAAGACGATGAAATGTACTACAAGGTTCCAAGCAAAACTCCTTAAAAAGTTTGCCTATAAGGATAAGTGGTCAAATTTACTATCCCAAATGATATAAAATAGATGCCAATAGGTCGGAATACGATTTCTTAAAATTCCAGTAGGTGTTCTTTCGACCCTATGTATACAAAATTTGCCTTTCATAGTCGGCATTCGGTTTGTCCGACTTTCAGCGCTGTCCGCCTTTTGACAAATTACCCTAATTTGGGATAGAACCTAAATTAGAATTTTGAAATTTCCTCATTGTTCTTAGATTGGAAGAGCCAAAAAGAAGACCTTGGAAAAGTACAGGCCCAACACTGTAAAGCACTACTTCATGGTATTTCCTATTCATTTTGGCTATCTAAAATAGTGAAGAAATCACAATTCCAATTTAGGGTCGGTTCCAAATTACCCCGTTATACCCTAATATAAGTAACTTATGCGAGTTTCAGCCTGGAAGTTTAGCCTACTTCCCAAAGGTCTCGAAGTCCCAAATATTAGATATTTTTCGGAATGGAATGGATCATTTGTCCTTAATATTCAATCCTAAGTTAAATACTTCCCAACAATCTTTCCGGAAAAGAAATTAGTGAAGATAATACGGGCTTCAGAACTGAGGACCCAAATGGTGTCAGACTGATCCTCGAGAATATTTAGCTTGTAAAATTTAGCAGTTAAGATTTATCCAAAATTGTCATACGTTGAGGGCTTATGATCATTGATTTAGGGGTCCTTTGCATAAATTTTCTTTACCATTTTACACGCTAAATATTCTCGAGGATCAGCCTGAAACTATTTGGGCTTTAAGGCTTAGGCATATGGCTTAACTTCTGGGCATAGGGTAAAAGCTACCATCCCCTCGCAACCACCCTCAAATAACTTGTGACCGGTGAGCTCCCAGATCCAAGAAAAACACCAGAGTTCCTCTTGTAGATTTTTATTAATTTCACTGCTACATCTTTCTTGAATATCCGGGGGCCAGATAGGCCGCTTGGAACACCGGGTATAAGGGGGTTCTCCCCCAAAAGGAACACCCTCGGGATCGGGACGAACCGGGGTGGACCTTCCAGGGATTGATCACGGATAAGCCGAAGCGGATCCCTCAAATTTACTCAAATTCTCGCTTACAACTCCGAACCTGAACTCCTGAGTGAATCATTTCAGTCCCTATGATTGCGATTTTATATGCGTTGCTCGCAAGAATTATAGGCAAAAGCGAAAAATCGCATATAAAACCGTAACATTATACACATTTTGTCTGAAAAATATGTAATTTTCATAAAATATGTAGCAAAACATACAAAATTGTGTAATCAGTTGATAATTTTACAGTGTTAATTACACAATTTAGCATTGCATAAAATTTATTTTACACATTTTTTAGATTACACATTTTGTTGAAATAAATATTACTTTAACTGTACAACAATGAATTGTAGTAATAGAGCAAAGCAGCGATTATCATTGTAATCTTTTTTCCCTTCTGAAGGTTTATAAACTATTCTAGTAGTAACAACATTTCACAGACCATAAACCTACAAGGAAACTTAGTAAAAAAAGAATAAATAAAAAGATAAATCATACCATAAAAAATGTATTTTCTATAGTCATGCATGTGTGAAAATGTCCACTCTTTCTCTAGTAATTAACAACCATTGTAGCTGTTCTTGAAGTTGTAAACCAAAGACATAGTTTAAGCATTTTGCAAATTTATTTTGAAATTTTCAAAAATTTTCAGATGCTTAATTTAAATTAGGGAATAGTACAAATTCTATTGTGACACACTACAATTAGTATAAATTTTAATTGTATCTAAAATATTTTAATTCAAGATTCAAAATGTTTTTCATCACATTTGAATTTTTAAATTTTCATCAAATATATTTGCTGTGTGCATTTTCATAGGAATATAGGAAGAGTGAGAGAGCAATATAAGATGGTATAGAACATTAACTTCTGTGAAACTGACTGTCTGGTATTCAGAGCAGAATGCTTATGCAATCTTTTTACAGAATCATCATTTTAATGCAAAAGTAGCATTTTACAACGCCCTGGGAGTCAGATAGTTGTGCTCACGTGAATTTTCCGAGAAAAATCGTTCATGAAAGGTATATAGAATTGTGAAAATGAATTCTCACTCTGTGCTCCGCAACACTAAGTGAATTCAAATGACTTGTAAAATATTTTTTTGCTAATGTGTATTTAGAAGCAGCCAGATGTAAAAAGTTCCAATTGTTTATTAGTCTCTCTCAACCATAATATACATAATAGCAAAACATATTGAATATTTCTGGCACAAAAGAGTGAGGTGTTTTTCTCCATGAAGATTTTTTTTAACCAAAACGAAAAAAAAAACTATTTTTCGAGGTTATGAATTTAGATGTAGAAAAAATCCAACTGTACGGATACGAGTTGTTTTATATAAGAATGAACTATATATATACACAGTGGATGTACATAGTATATCTACTAATCTTTGGTGAAGGAAAGACACAACATTAATTCGAAAATAGATTCAGTAAAATATACACAATGTAATGTTTGTGAATAATTTTCTATTGGTCAGACGCAGAATATAAATTTGATATTAAATTTAACACATTTTAGAAACTGCTGGGATATTGCCACATGTGTCTTTTAGCTTAACATTTAAATATGCATTTTAGTAAATGTTGAAAGTGACTTGAATTAAGACACAAGAATATTCTTAAAGAAAGAATTGAATTTATAGACTTTTTTGTGTAATGGCCTCTACACATTGGAAGCAATTTTCGTCAAAAATAGCATTTTTGACAGAACTTTGACGTTTACGCCTACAGCACTACACGCAATATCTTTCAAAAATAGCATTTTTGACAGAACTTTGGCATTGCCATTTACAGCAGTGCAGACGATTTCCTTCAAAAAAGCAATTTTTGACGAAAATTTGCTCCTTAAAGGTGTCTACACATTGGGAGCAATTTTCGTCAAAAATTGCGTTTTTGACAGAAATTTGACGTTTCCACCTACAACACCGCAGGGAATTTCTTTCAAAAAAGCAATTTTTGACAAAAATTGCTCCCAATGTGTAGAGGCCATAAGATACCTTAATGGTATCTACACATTATTAGAAATTTTTATCAAAAATAATCTTTGAAATATTCTTCAAAATAATTGCCTACACATTTGGTGAGAATTTTTGACAAAAATATGGGTTTTGAAGGAAATATTGTTTAATGCAGGGGCATGACGTTTTCTATACTGTCCATAATTTTCCAGCGTTCCGAAAAAACTTTTGAGTTTACTAGTTATTTTCTGTCATTGTAGAATGAATTAACAAAAAATACTAATACAAAATAAAAGCCAACTTAATATTTAATAGGCAACCGAAAACCCCAAAATTGGCAAACTACGTAGTTCTGGAGATATCTCGTGAAATGTGTACGAAAACTGGAAAAAATGTACACTAAAACCGGTCACATTTTTCAGAGCTAATGTCACTTCCCTGGTTTAATGTGTAGGGGGAAGTGATGTGCCTTTGAACTGAAGCAGCTCTGCAATAGAACTTATAGAAACTAGACAATTGCAATGATAAAATTTAGCTCCATAAACCGTTTGTGAAACTAAAATACATCATTATAATGCTCAATTTTATTTAAAAATAGTACAAAAAGCCCCATTTCAAAGGTGCCTCACTTTCCCTAGGCAATTTCTTTAAAAATCACAATCCAATTCAAGATAATTTGCATCAAAACATTTTCATCAAAAACTACCCGCTACACATTGGAATAAAATTCAACCAAAAAATTTTTGGCATAATTTTTGAAGAAAAGTATCACGATTTGAGATTGTTTTTTCAATCTGAAATTTTCAAGAGAAAATTTGTTGTTTCCTGCTGGAAAATGTGCGAGTTCCTTGTTATAGTATTTAGAGAGTTTTTGAGGAAAATTTTCTCAAAATGTAAAGGAAGGGTCTATTTTTTTTCGGGAAATGTCGATCCTGGTGGAATTAAACCTAGCCTTTGAAGGAACATTTCCTCTGATCTTTCTCTAGTCTTCAGGTGTTCTTTAGTACAGTGGCCTCGTACTCCGTGGACTACAACATGAATAGGAATGAGTTAATTAACGCACTCCTTGGCAACTCCATTGACTTTCCAGATTGCGCGAACATAACCTCAAAATTTGTCTATTTTCGTCTGAAAATATTGTGCAATATTCGCAATTTGCTGTGGGGCTAGGTTGTTTTTTCACGATAATCTCAAAAACACTTTAAGTTTAAACAGAAGAATTCCAGAAACTATCCGCAGGAAATTAATTTGTAATTAGGAGAGCCTACACATTGGGAGCAATTTTCGTCAAAAATTGATTTTTCAAAGCAAAATACAGGAAGTGCTGTATGTGGAAACGTCAATATACTGTCAAAAATGTGTTTTTTACGAAACAATGTATAGACGCTGTGTAGACTATACACTGTGTAGACGCTTTATGGCATCTACACACATATTACACAGGCGTAGGAAGTTTCCTTCAATATGGACATAAATTTCTCTACTGTGTGTAGAGACCATTAAAGCTATAGGTTGGACACCACCGGGACGACATCCCCAGAAAAATAATCTTCCTTTTTTGCATATTTGGAAAATATCTTATGATAACGCACTAAGACCTTTTTTCGCTTCGGAAAACGTTTCAGGAATATGATGTCCCGTTCATTAAGTCTTCAAAACGTTTTGAATTATTTTGTTAATTTTTAAACAAAAATTCATTAAATACTATCCTTTGAAACTTCTACAAACACTTTTCTCACTTTTTCCAGCAATGATACAACAAATTTTCATGAAAAACAATCACAAGAGCAAGAGACTCGGGAATGATAGGAATCTGTCAAAAAAATTTTGAAGGAAAATATACCCAACGCGAAGGCATTTTTCTTCAAAAATTCCTTCAAAAAATAGATTTTTTTCTTTCAAAAATGTTTGAAATAATTTTTGATAGAAGTTTTTTTTTTTTGAAGATTATGTGTAAACACCTAAAGACTATTCAGATAAATTTATATAATCGGTATGTGAATGTGTTTGAGAGTAGTTAAATTGCTTTACGTAATTTAATTAAATTTCAACTAAATTGAACTTGGATGGACGGGAGAAAACATTCTAAAGAAATGTAATTGAATTCTATTGAAAGCATTTGGTGGTTGAAGAATACATTCTCACAGAGAAGTTTTTATTGGTCATATGTTTTTTTTTCTTGTTCTTTTCTAAACAATTTTATTGTTCATCAATTATTTAGCTTTTACTTAACATAAATTGACAATTTATTTTATCTTGTATAGAACCGACAATATTATTCTCATAAGGCCACCCGCATTTATTTCTTATTCCATCAATCGTCACGACTTAGCTGCAGAAAATAGCTTATGTCTTGTAGTCAAACTTTGGGTTGATCTTTAGATGGAACTGACTAGAAATTGAACCTCTTGGTCGAATATGCTTAGAGAGGTTCAAATATAGAATTAATCGAGAAACACGTTTGTATTAACGTAATTTTATTCAGGGTCGCCCGAAGACATTCATTTGTATATATCTTATACATATCTGTATATATAAGATTTTCAAATCATGTTGTATAAAAGTTTTTTTTTTCAATATGCTTCTCTATACATTATTATGTTTGTAAAATTCCATTTAAAAAAAAAGATTTTTTTTAGGACGACCTTGGAAATATTTTCACACATGCCATTGTATAGTTTAAAGATGTTCTCAAGATCTCTACACATAAATCAATAGTTTTTCCCATCAAGTCTATAAAAGATAATTTTTTGAAAAGATATGAAAAACGCCTATGATGCAATATTGAATATTGTGGACAAAAACTGTGTAATTTGTCGAGTGTAGGCAATGTTTAACACTTGAATGTGATGAGAGATTTAGAGCAGGTAAACATTTGTATAGTTCTGTTGAGAAATTTACAATGTGCTCATTTGGTAGAAGAAAATTTTTTGGGGAAAACATAAATTTCTGTATAAGTGGTTCTTGGCAAAATTTTCTGGTATTTCAAGATTCAATTATCGTTTTTCATTTCTGGAAGGCTAAGAACATTGCGCAAAATCAAGAAAACTTTTTCATTTGGATTTCATTGAAAAATGTCTTGCATGAATAAGAAAAGATTATTTTTTTAAAGAATTCCAGTTGAAATTCTAAATTGAAGTCATATGAGTGACTTGTTTAAATTCATTAGAGCTGTGAATAGTACACAAAATTCACCGTGAGAAGAGACAAACAAATGAAAAAGGAATTAACACAGAAGTAAATGGGAATATTTCTATGAATTTCAGACAACTTAAATGTTGGAATTTTTATTGAAAGTCACACTCGAATGATTTCAGGGAATTTTTTTTCAAAAGGATCTCCCACTCACATTATAAAATCCATTTTAGCAATCTTAAATGTACATCTTTACACGAAAGCCTATAGAACTTACTCAGAATGTGTGAAAATTTTGAAAAGGAAATAAAGATTTAAAGTTAAAAATTGACTTGACCATGCACCCTTCCTACCTTATTCGAAAAATCAAAGATTTAGTAAATATAAAGGGACTAATAAAAGATTGTTGTGGTATTTTACTGAATCCTCAATCTCCTTTATCTTGAAGAATCGACTTTTCACTTGTCACATTTTGCCCCAGGTTCCCTAAAAAGTAGGGTAAGATGGGGTTTTTCTTGGAATCATATGTAATTTGAAACTTTGAGAATTTCTAAGAGTTTTCGATGGCAAAAGAAATAAAAGAACACGAAGAATTACTCTCGAATCTAAAGTATTGTACTTTTTCCTGATTTTCTTTTTCTCATTGATCGTCTGAAAAAGTGAGAAAATTTCAAAATTCCGAATTAGACATGATTCCGAATTACCCCATCTTAGCCTAATTCAAAATTATAGAGGTCTGTTCGGAACTGAAAGTCAATTTAAAATAAATTCAATCTGAACAACTTAATACTCTCTGGACTCTGGAAGTCTTTAGTAGTTGTCTTCTGGTTAGGGGGAGTTCTGCCAGGGTTCGAGGACTCATAGTGCCTAAAGTTCAAGATGACTGCCTCTATCGGTCGCTTTTTGTAAAAGGCGCCATTCTGTTTAATTCTCTTCCGAGTGATTGCCGTATTTCTGCGGCTACTATTCGTAATTTCTATCTTCAGGCTGGATCCTAGAAGCAATTAATTTGTTTCTTGAACACTCTTAATTCTGAATTCTTATCATTCTCTATTTTTTTATGTTTCTTTTTTTTCTGATTTTTTTATTACACAATTGTAAAAGGGATGACCCTATTCTTGTGATTAAAGAAAGTAATAATAATAATAATAATAGTTGACCTTCACAATCTTTGAAAGGGTTGATTCACGGTCCCGGTTAAAATCCGGAAAGCCAAAATCCCGAACGCTAAAATCCCGAATGAGCCAAAATCCCGGAAGCCAAAAATCCCGAACATCAAAATCCGGAAAGCCAAAAATTTCGAATGGGTCAATAATCTGAAAGCCAAAATCCGGAAAGCAAAAAATCCCGAATGTGCCAAAATCCTGAATGCCAAAACCCGGAAGGCCAAAACTCCCGAAAGCCAAAATCTTGAACGCATTAATATCGAATGGGCCAAAATTCCCAACGCCAAAATCCGAAAAGCCAAAAATCCCGAATGGGCCAAAATCCCGAAAGCCAAAATTCCGAATGCCGAAACCCGGAAAGCCAAAAATTTCGAAAGCCAAAATTTTGAACGCTTAAGTCTCGAATGGGCCAAAGTTCCGAACGCTAAAATCCCGAATTAGTCAAAATCCCTAAAGCCAAAATCCCCAACGCCAAAATCCGAAAAATCAAAATTCCCGAATGGGCCAAAATCCTCAGCGCCAAATTCTGAAAAGTCAAAAATCTCGAATGGGCCAAAATTCCGAAAGCCGAAATCCCGAAAGCAAAAATCCCGAACGCCAAAATCCGGAATTCCAGAAATCTTAAAACCTACTTTAAATTTTCAATTCGGGATTTTGGCTTTTCGAATTTTATCCCTTTCGAGATTTTTCCTTTCGGGATTTTGTCTGCCTCCGCGTAAAAACATCATAAAAATTAAACAAATTTTTAAGGGAATTTTCTAAATGACTCAAAAATATGTTTTTGGTGAAGGAAAGTCAATTTTTCAAAGCTTAAGTTGACAAAGAGTCTCCAAAACCCCAAGTCTCGATCACTCACGGTGCGACCTTCCCGATTTTAGTGAAGAGTAGACATGCAAATATGTTATTATATTCTAATCTTCAGAATACCAAAATTCTTAGTATTATTAAAATATTACACTGTAATTTATTGTAATAATGTGAATATTTCTGTATAAATTTTCGATTTTGTGACTTTCTCATTGTAAGCAAGTTTTGTTCAGTGTCTATGGGAAAATGTGTGAAAATTACCTGCAATTTCTCCAATATCCATCTTTTGCATTTACATAGTCTTATTCTGCACAACGTCTCACTCAGTTTTCGTCTATTTTGCTGGAAAAACTGCTGAGGGCACAAGAAAATATAGTCGATGGAAAATGTATTATGAGTGTGTTGGAAATGGTGTGTAGAAGTTGAATTGCAAAAGCCGACAAAATCGATTGTATGGCCTTTTTTTTAAACTCTATACAATTCCAACTCATCCCATTGGAAAAGAATATATTTTCACTCCCTTTGTTGCATCATTTTCTTTTTTTTTTTAGATCGAGGGTGTGTAGAAGAGAGATAGTGATATTTGTGAGAATGAAAGTGTAGGAAAAGATATGGGAAAATGGATGGAAAATGGCACAGTAAAGACGATGGAGGTTGATTCTTCTTTTTTTTTCTGGGTGTAATTTTTCCTCTTTCTCTCCCCCCTTGGAAATGCTTTCTCTTCCTTTTTTCCCTGATTCATCAATTTCAACTCTGCCATTATTGCCATACTCGCCTATTTTTTCCTCTCTGGCTCGTCAACCCATTCCATCTTTAGGAATTTTTCCCATCATGAGAGTTTTTCGCCAAAAAATGGAAGGAAAATGATGTGGAAGGAGATTTTCTTGATGCTATTGATGCCTTTTGTGCGGTGGAAAAGAAGCCAAAATGGTGGTTTGAGAGCTCTTAGTTTTGCGTCTTTTACCCACTATTATTGCTATTTCCTCGTATAATGTTATACGATATATTTCGCCTTGGTAGTTTTGGTAGTACCATAATGTTGTGAATTTTCTATCTGATGATTTTCCGGTACTTTTCTTCTAAAATGGTATTTTATATTAAGGTGAATGCGCATTGTTTTTAAACCCCAGAAAAAACAAAAACGAATTGCAAAAAAATTGAGATTCAGAAAGAAAATCCGGAAATCCGCTCTAGGGGGAAGTGGGGCAAATTTGAATTGGGGTACCTTTGAAATTCCACTTTTTCTCCCATTTTTAAATAGAACGGAACCTTATCATGATGTTACTTAGATTCACAAATCAATTGTCAAGATAAATTATTATGATAATCTTTAATTTCTTTTAAAAATGGAGAAAAAAGCCAAATTTCAAAGGTACCCCATTTCAGGGGTCCCCACTTCCCTCTAAAGCGGATTTGCAGGTATATTTTCTGAATCTCAATTTTTTACTGATAAACCTTCTCGATTTGTGAGCTCTCTCCGGTTGAGATTTTTTCTGTACCGATTCATCATCTGTACAGATGTATCAGAGAGCAGTTACCTAAAAACCCGTTGGAAGTTCGAATGTTTAAACCGATGAGTTACACAAAAGTGAGAATCTTTCCGTACAGAAGTAAAGCTTGATAAAGAGAAAAGCAGTTCGAAAATCTATTTGAAACGCCAAAAAGACTTTCTCACTTCTTGGTACTTTCGTAAGGTGGCTGAAGTACATCCTGTTCGAATTTCGATGTGCTCAAGTGTCAAAATGTGTCGGTCTTCATATTTTTGTGAGGAAAAAACAACAGCAATGCTTACTGTTCTTGTCCCATTATTCAATCACTCCATAATCACTGCGTAACTTTTCTGCTAGCTTTTTAGTGTGATATTTGATAAATTTTCCCCACCTTGTTCGAAAAATTGAAAATTCGAAATTGAATTTGAATTCTTCGAACATCAACGACTTTTTGTGCAAATAGAGTTCCATTTACCTTTTATCCAAGACACTATTGGAGAATCAAAATCTACTTGTGTTTACACGCAATGTGTATAAAAAGGACATTTATTTTAATAAAACTGCAATGGAAATGTTCTGCCATCCTAAAATTCCACAAAACTACATGAAAATTGACTTTTTGTAGCAAAAGTTTACACACTATTGTTGACATATTTGACGACTGAAGTATCAAAAAATACCAAAATTCGAAATGGAAGAACATTCAGCGCTAAAGCGGCAAATACGTGAACTTGCACTTTAGGCTTCCGGTAGATTTTCGAATAGGTTTGCGTTGGTTTTTGGAGTGGCTTTACCTCTTCGAAAGGTTATTACTGAACGGAGTCAATAAGTCCCAATGGGCCATGGTATATGTTCTTAACGTGCCAATACAGTAGACTCTCTCTCAATCGGGAATATGGGGCAAAATGTCATCCGGTTTAGCGATAGTATTGAGCATCAAAGCCTTTGTAAATTCCACAAAAAGCGCTCAATTATAAAGATTCACGATAAAATAGGAAGAACTATAGCGAATTTGTGCGAATTAGCTTCATAATTAAACGTGAAAATTGTCAACAAAATTTGTCGCCCGATTGAGAAAGAGCCGATTGAGTGAGAGTCTACTGTAAGTGTTTCTGCGGATCCCGGTCAAAATCCCGAAAGCCAAAATTCCGAATGGGCCAAAATCCCGAAAGCCAAAATCTCGAATAGACCAAAATCCCAAAAGCCAAAATTCCGAATTCTTTAAAAGTGTCATAGCTATTCCCACGATTGCACTCGCGCTTGCTAGAGGCAAAGGAAAATTTTCTGTATGGGAGACCGGGGCAGAATTAGCCACGTATAGTATCAGATAGTGGTATCTTATAGTTCGCCTGCGAAGGTATATTGAGGAAACCACTCTTTATTCTAAATATATACTACCCTTCCTATTCATTGAAATATTTATCAGCCTCATACAAACATTTTTTGTAAAAATTATACGCAATTAAAAATATCATTTGGTGGCTAATTCTACCCCGGTCTCTCCTATCTTTAAAAACTTTAATTTTTGCATACATTGATTAATATTCTAAAAATTGGAGGGGAGGGAGAAATTTAGGGGAAAAAGTAAAAAAGACTATCCTAGATAATGTTGATTTTTGGGTGGGGTCTTCGAAGACCGAAAGTCGATACCCCTTACCGTTTGGCTTATAACTGTGTCACAAGTTGAAAAATAGCATTGTTTAGTATAGTTGACTTGTCAGATTCTTAGTTTGTTTTTGAGTTAACATTATGGGTCGTTCTGACCAGACCTCTCGCTTCATTAAGACTTAAGATTAATACATCAGAAAATTCATATATTTATTACAGAATGTATGTAATATTCCATAAAAAGTTCTCTTAAGATGATGGCAAAAAGGCATTTTTTCCATGGAAGCATAAAATAATAAAACGGAAGTGACGTTAGGAATGATGTGCTTCTTGCATGAATGAGGTTGGCAGCATAAGATGATGGGTATATAGAGGGTGTGGGTTCTCTTTGGCTTTCATGTGAAAATGGTCCGAGACAAAAGCTAGAAAAGGGAAATTGCGTCTATTTCGATTTTGTTCAATCTCTTTTTTTGTTTTCCGTCATAATCTAAAGTATTCTTTCTTCTGACATTTTGTCTTTTGAAAAGAGGAAGAAAAGCTCGAGTTGCTTGGAAATTGGTAGAGAATTGGTAGAATTGTTTGATGAAGGGATGGCTGAATTGGGCAAAAGGTGATAGAAGTATAGAGGGTTTGATGGGGTATGAGGAGGGAAAAAAGGACAAGTGAAAGGCGATTGCGAGGAGAGATACAATGTATCTCCAACTGCTCCCAACTCAATGGCTGTGAAGCATTTGTGTGTCCCAATCCCAAATGGCAATTTGAGTCTTCCTTCTTTCCACTAAGCATTGACTTGGGTTGGATGTTCCATAAAGTTTGTCTGTTTGGACGATAAAGGATGGTTTTTCCATGGCCCTTTTATTCATTGACGAAAAAGGGGGACACACTAACAGCAACTTTTACCGACTTTTCCAACAAAACTCATCCACGAATAAATGCAATTTTTTCTTCACTATCTTTTTGGTGATATTTCAAAACAACATTTTGCCATACACATGCTTTTTTATGTTCTGGGTAAATGTATATGAAAGTCAGAGATATCAAACATTGTTATTGTGGAGAATATTTTGGCTCTTTCATGAATTGTTCCAAACTTCAAAAAAAAAAAAGAGGGCAACAAATATTGCTCATGTCTGTAATGTTAGATAAAAACCTTTAATACTCGCAATATGCCCTCTCATTTTGGTTCTCCTATCGCACCGCTACATAAAAGAAAATATTTTGCGTAAAGTCATTGTTTAGTCACAGTCGAAAACAGTGAAACAAGAAAAAAAAGAATACATCAGACTCAGAATGATAAGTCCCTCTAATCAAAAACAAAAAAAAATGATTCCTGATAAAATGTGGTGACCTGAATTTTATTCATATATAGCAATAAATTTTCAGACTCTCCCTCACCAATATGAAGCAATATAAAAGTTTCTCCAGAAGAGAAGCATCGTGAATGCTCAATGGAAAATTTCTTTTTCTAATAACTCTGCATTTTCTTTGAGAATTTTTCCATTGTACACAAGAGAAAATGAATTGGAGAGAGAAAATTGAAAAATTTATTGTTTCATTTGGAGCATCGACGTTGGAAATTGGAGACAAAAAAAAAACAACATAAATCAATTATTTTCCCGTTTTTTTCTCTCTCTCTATTTCTTAAGCTGGCTAAAAATAGTCGATTGAATGAAGAATTATTGAATTCTGAGTAATTTTTCATCTGGCTTTTAATTTTCAAATAAATTGATAGAATTATTTTTGCCAGAGTTTTCAAAATTGTTTCAAAGTATCGTTGAGTAATTGAAGTGATGTAAAATTGGGAAATTGAAGCAGCACAACGCACTTTTCCAATGGAATCGGTATAATTCAATTTGAAGAGTTTCTCAGCAGCCATATAAATAAATTGGCATTATGATTGACTTGATGAACGATTTCTTTTTAATTTACAATATTATTGGGGGTATTTGGCACTCCTTAATGTCATTCAATTTGCCCTATTCAGTACAGGCGATACTGGTAACTTCCCAAAGCGCAGAAAATTTCCTTTTGCCCCAAAAGACGATACTGGTAGCTTCCCAAAGCGCAGAAAATTTCCCTTTGCCCCTAACCGATACTGATAACTTCTCAAAGTACAGAAAATTTCCCTTCGCCTCAAACAGGCGATACTGATAACTTCCCAAAGCACAGAAAATTTCCCTTTGCCCCAACAAGCGATACTGATAATTTCCCAAAACATAGAAAATTTCCCTTTGATCCAACAGGCGATACTGATAACTTCCCAAAGCACAGAAAATTTCCCTTTGCATCAAACAGGCTTACTGATAACTTCCCAAAACATAGAAAATTTGCCTTTGCCCTAACCAATACTAATAACTTCCCAAAGTACAGAAAATTTCCCTTTGCTTCAAACAAAATAGACGATACTGATAACTTCCGAAATAACAGAAAATTTCCCTTTGCCCTAACCGATACTGATAACTTCCCAAAGCACAGAAAATTTCCCTTTGCCTCAAACAGGCGATACTGATAACTTCCCAAAGCACAGAAAATTTCCCTTTGCATCAAACAGGCTTACTGATAACTTCCCAAAACATAGAAAATTTGCCTTTGTCCTAACCAATACTAATAACTTCCCAAAGTACAGAAAATTTCCCTTTGCTTCAAACAAAATAGACGATACTGATAACTTCCGAAATAACAGAAAATTTCCCTTTGCCCTAACCGATACTGATAACTTCCCAAAGCACAGAAAATTTCCCTTTGCCTCAAACAGGGGATACGGATAACTTCCCAAAACATAGAAAATTTCCCTTTGACCCAACAGGCGATACTGATAACTTCTCAAAGTACAGAAAATTTCCCTTTGCCCCAAACAGGTAATACTGATAACTTCCGAAATAACAGAAAATTTCCCTTTGCCCTAACCGATACTGATAACTTCTCAAAGCACAGAAAATTTCCCTTTGCCTCAAACAGATTTACTGATAAATTCTCAAAGCCCAGAAAATTTCCCTTTGCCCCAACAAGCGATACTGATAACTTTCCAAAGCACAGAAAATTTCCCTTTGCCCCAAACAGACGATACTGATAACTTCCCAAAGCGCAGAAAATTTCCCTTTGCCCCAAAAGGCGATACTGATAACTTCCCAAAACATAGAAAATTTCCCTTTGCCCTAAACAGGCGATACTGATAAAGAGCTTGGAGTTCAACTCTAACTCAGATGAGAGGCGAATAAAGTCCTTACCTTTGTAATTTCATTATTTTATTTTATAAAATATACTTGTGCAAAATGTATGAGATACGAGATTTCCAAAGACAAAATGTCCAAAAACCAAGATTACTGAGGACAAAGATTCCAAAGACAAATTGGCTAAAACAAAGTGTAAAACACAAAATGGAAAAAACGAAGATTCCGCAAACCCTTATCTACGGCCTCAACTCTACGGCAATATATTTCAATAGCTAGTCTTAAGTTCCACATTTTTTGAAAAAAAAAAATATATATATAGGTCAGATTCATTAAAGGTATAAAAGAAAAATATGAAGTGTTCGAAAGCAGAGTGCGTGCGAAGCCTGAAAGCTTTCCCCTATTATTTTAATTTTTAATACTTTTTGTTTAGGTTTTTTTTTTTAAATTCTGAATTTAAAAACAAAAATTAGAAAACATGCTTTTCATCTACGGGCTTCAGACCCAAGGCTTAGCCATATGGCTTAACTGCTCTAATTCCTTATCAATCACGATTTTTTGTGAAGATTTACTTAAAATTGGATTATTTAAGTTAATTAACCTATTAGGCTTTCAAGAAGCAATAAAATCCCTCGCTATATAGGATTTTGAGACCTTCGGGAACTGGGCTAAACCTCTGGTGTGAACACCGCTTTAGGGCCTTGACAGACCTGAGGATTAGCCGAGAGTCGGCTTAGTGTAATTATATTAGAAATAATGGTTAAACTATATTACTATAATTTTCCACTATGTAGTCTCTCGGCTTAAGTCGTTAGTGTGTCTAGGGCAAGACTTTGAGACTTGTGGGCTTCAAACCTAAGATTTAACAATTTAACTATATGGCTTAACCGCTCTAATTTCTTATTAATTGCGACTTTTTGAAAAATATAACTTAGGATTGGATTAGAGGTAAATAATGGTCTATTAGGTTTTCAAAATGCAATAAAATTGTTCTGTATTTGAGATTTTGGGCTAAGCCCTTGTCTGAATACCGCTTAACGTAACTCATTCAGTAGGGTATTGGCACTATGTGGTATTCAGTTCCATAAATACCCTAATTCGAGAAGAAAAGCAAAAAATATAATTTTGGTTATATTTTGCGAAGATTGGTAATTTAAAATTGAAAATTGTGAATTCAAAATCGAAAAGGCAATCTTTTCAAATCCTTAAAGGTTTTTTTTGATTATTTCTTTGATTGCCAGTCCTAAAATAGGATTTAGTATTAAGCTGACACATTTTATTGCAGCCAATAATCCTCAATATCTCATAAAATATCTAACGTCGTCTTCCTTGAATGGACAATTTTTCTCGCATAGGGTTGAGAATATGTGTATTCCAAAAAGGCGAAATACAAAGCTGGAAAGATAAGAAAGACATTCTCTACCTTTTTGGGTAAATTAAGTAAAAGTCGATATTTTCAATCAAGTATACTTCCCATTTAAGTAAAGATAAAAATTATGATGGAATTTTCCCTTTTTTCTGCTCCATAAAATTTTCATATATGACATAGCAGAAAAAAAAATTTTATGGATAAAACCTGACAATTGAAAGTTTTTCCAGGGGGGGGCTGGGGTGTGGAGGTGATAGTAAAGCTAATGCTTTTCGATGTGAGAAATATCATGTCACTCATGTGGAAATTTCTTGCCAAAATGGTGGATAAAATTGATGGGATATCATGGAATATTCACGGAAAATTTATCATTTCTATCTCATACATTTTATGTGTTAACCATTCCCTGACACTTTGAAGAGAATCATACCTGATAGTCCATTCCTCACACCTCCACTATCACCTGGCGATAATTAAAGTCATTGCCTCTTATCGAAAATTGCTTTCGACTAAATCTATTTGTCTGTGTGTTTGTGTCATTAGTGCTAGGTGCTTATCTATGTGGCCGTCCAGGTGTAATTATACAAAACAACCATAGGAAAAGTCTAACACGTTACCGTTTCTCTGTGATAACCTCATTATACTCTTGGCTATTTGATTCTCACCAGTTTTCCTACAATCCTGGATGTCGCTTCGGTTTTCCAAATACAAAACTGTATCAGTTCTAGCGGGTACGGGAATATTTGGTGGATATTGACGAGTATCTGAGGTAGGTAGGGTATTGGTGTTCGGTGTTTTGAAAGGCAGTAAGATGTATATAGGGCTGGTATAGTATAAAGTAAGGGGGAGGTGGGATTATATTGAGATGGAAAACTCCTTGAGATGATGTTGTTAGGAAGATGAAGGAAGTTGATTGAATAAAATGATCACAATCTTCTCTCTTGGCAATGCCTTGTTTGCCTCTTGGAAAAGTCTCTAACTAATGGAATGGGGAGGCGAATGATTGTAGATCCTGGCATATTTATTTGATCATATTAGGGAAATTTCTTCGTACTGAGGGTTCTCAAGTGTTTTATCTCTATAGTGCTTTTCGAATACCATATATAGTCTGCGATATGGACCAAATGAGAGTTTCATTTCTCTTCCACCCGGAGGCCATCATCCAATTGACTCATCCAATTCTCCCTATCTCTTGTCTCAATTCCTTGGAGCTAAATTCGAACTTTTTTAGCCCAACTTCCAAGTATGATGGCGCAGTGAAGGACTCCCTTCGTGTGCGACATTCGATGGTTCCGGGGGAGGCCTCTGGGATATATTTAATTGCTGAAAATTTCTACAATATACATTATATATTGTATATCAATTTGGATTTTATGGATGATGCCTTCAAGGAGGCAAAAGTATTTTTTTTTCGATACCACATCTTGTTTTTCGTGGTTGAAAATATAATTTGGTAAATTCAGCAGCATCTTTGGTTAACAAGATGAGGAGCAAGATAGAAAGAGAGAGAAATGAAACATCATGGTACTAATTTAGCCAGTTAAATTGCCAATTCCTTCAACAAATTCAATTGAAGTGAATGAAAGCACTTTAGAAATGGCATAAATAAATTCAATTTATCATCTCGTCTTAACCCTCGACGGTCTGATGAGCGATATAATGTAAAGAGATACCATGTAAAAAATTATTAGGGTAAGTGTACCAAATTCCGGCCAGCTTGTAATTTCGGCCACCTTTTTTGTTCCTCGAATTTTCATGAATTTTTAGTTTTTACATACTCCAGAGATTATACAATGCAAAAGAATAACAAAAAATGTAGCTTCGACAAACGAGATGACGTGAAAAGATATTGGAAGAATTCCTGAAGGACAAGGAAGTATGAGAATCAAGGTGGCCGAAATAGTGCACTAAAGCTATGTCTACATTTTTCATTCATTTTAAAATGTATTAAGAATGATTTTTAGAGTAAATAAAGACAATAAACTGTCTACAAGGTTCTAAGCAACACTCATTAAGTAAAAGGAATAAAAAAATCAATTTTTATTAAAAATATTACATTTCAAACTTGAGACTTTGGCGCTTGCATGCAACTATGCCGAAATTTGACACACTTACCCTATTTTAATTGTTTTTTCTTCTGAGAAAATTTTTTTTTTGGAGTATAAAAATAATCTAAAAATCTAAAAATGTTCAGACTTTCTTATGGACTTACGTACGTATGTTTGCTAACATAACATTTACGAACTAAAAAGTTCGTAAATGTTTGTACTTTTTTACCAAACATTGTTCGTAAGATGATCACTTAACAAGCAGATTTTGCTCTTTTACAAACATTTGTTTGTAAATGTTCTTAAACATACAAAAAATGTTTGTAAAATTTTGTCATGTTTGTCTGGCAAAAATTTACAAACAAATGACAAAATTTTACGAACATTTTTTTAGTGTTTACGAACAAATGTTTCTAAAAGAACAAAAAATGCTCGTCAAGTGATCAAGTGACGAACAATATTTGTGACAAAGTACAAAGTTTTACGAACTTTTTCATGGGTTATACGATTTACGAGCATTTCGTAATCCTAAATGGGAATTTACAAACATTTGCGAACAATTTTACAAAATATTTTTTCTGTGTAGTTAAAATATCAACGGTCCATGATTGGTTTTTATGCTACAGAATACGGATAATACTTATCAAGCCAAGCCTTTGCTGTAATGGTATTTCTTCCTCAGGAATTTATATTCATTCCTCTGTTTTGAAAATATCAAAAATTGCTGAACTGAAATATCTGTCAAATTACAAATTATTAATCACACTGCCATGAAGTTGTAGTGCATTTATGCACCTTTTAAAGGTTGGTACTTTCTAAAGAAATCTTATAAATCTATCAATATTAATTCCACATATCAATCTCAAAATATATTGAGTGATGTTTGTATCTTTCTATTGATCAAAGACTTGTAATACTGATTTTTTTTACAAGGAGAGATTCTTTACTTATTTTTTATATTGTAAATTATTCTCTTATCTCCGTGGTAAATTCTCACGACATAAAAATCAACAATAATAAAATCTCAGAATGAGAGAAAAAATGTAAGTTTCATTCCGAAAAGATAATGAAAAATATAAATATTTTATACAATAAATTTTACTGTACAAAAGTAACAGAAAGACAATACAGAATTTAATTTTTCAGTAAAGTACTTGTCATAATCTTCAAATGCCTTGTAAAATATCTTAATAAATTTATTATGTTTATTTGATGAATTAAAGACAATGCGGAAATTCAGAAAAAAATATATTCAAAAAATTATTCATAAAGGCGAAAAGGGTAAGATCTCATGGCAAAATATTGCTGTTTATCTGCATTTTTGTTGCATATTGATGAAATCTCTAAAATGTCTCAATGGGAAAAACTACAATCAAGATCAATTTCTTTTTACGAGGTCATAGCTGAAAACAACTTCCCATTTTCCTAGAGTTTGAGAGGTTTAGAAAGATGTATACATTAGAAAAAAATGCACGAGCTTCACTTTCTGTAATGAAAATCCAATATTTTTCGTATCTCAATAACCGTTTTGTTTTTATTCTTTGCGTATAGAAATACTCAAAAACCACTGTATAATCATAGAAAAAACATAAAATAACTTCTATAATTATTATTAATACGACTCCAATAGGTCAAATCAATAAAAAAAATTAAACACTTTAAAAAATTATGTAAATTTGGTATTTACTAAGCTGCCTAATTGTTTTCAAAATTTTCTAAAAGAGCGAGCGAAATGACTAAATGTACCCCAGTGAGCACATTTAGCTAAAAAAGGCAGCGCTTTCAGCATATTTTTGCTGAAAATGCTGCTTTTTTTTAGCTAACTGTGCTCGCTGATATATTTCATTCGCTCTCATAGAAAATTTTGAAAAAAACGTATACAAACAAAAGTGCGCTGGGCATTATGTTCAGTGCAAAATGACTTTTGTAAACATGTTTTTGACATTTCAGTAAAAGTGAGTGAGATCTAGATCCAGTCATCTCGTTTATTCTTATGACCTGCGCACATTAACTTTTGTTTGTAAATATGTTTTCAAAATTTTCTATAAGAGTGAGCGAGATGACTACATATAGATATCATTCATTCTCAGTGAAATTTCAAAAACATGTTTACAAAACAAAAGTTGTTGTGCGTTGAACATAATGCTCAGCGCACAATAACTTTTGTTTTGTAAAAATGTTTTTGATTTTTCTATGAGAGTGAATGAAACCTAAATCTAGTCATCTTGCTCACTCCTATAGGAAATTTTGAAAACATGTTTACAAACAAAAATTGTTGTACTCTGGGCATAATGCTCAGCGCATAATAGCTTTTGTTTAGTAATCATGTTTTTGACATTTCAATGAGAGTGAGTGAGATCTAGATCTAGTCATTTCGCTCACTCTCATAGGAAATTTTGAAGACATGTTTACAAATAAAAATCATTGTGCGTTGGGAATAAGTTTGTTGAATATGATGGATACAGGGAACTCCACTCTATATTTATCTAATTCAAAACAAGGAATTAAAGCAAGAACCGTCTGCGAAACCGAAGAAACGTCAAATGAAAATTGTACATCAATGGGCAAAACGCTACCTGTAGGGAATTTCTGTAACGATATGACAATTTCATATGACAAATTTTCATGGAAAATTAACGAGCAGGATAGAATTAGACTCCAGTGAGCATCGAATGACCATTCCTAAGAGATCCATGAAGCCCTTAGTAACTGATATGAATTTGATTTTCGATTATTTTTTCCGAATTTACCAAATAAACATTTTTAAATTTGTCATATGACATTCTCATACTGTTACAGAATTCCCCTACTTGACATACTTGTTTTGACGTTTATTCTGTTTAAAACAGTTCATACTCAAATTTAAATTTTCTTTTCTAAAAATTTTCAAATGAATGTACTTTAATAAAATCTATTTATTTTAGGTCTCTCCATAAAACAAAATTGTATTATTATTTTTCGGAATGAAAATGAAAATGAGGTTCATTGAAGGAAAATGGACGAATTGAAAAGTTATTGTTGTACCCCTAATGAGATAGTTAAATTGCTTGAAAATCTTCACATCTGAAATCCATTATCCTTTTTCTATGTCCCATGTATATATATGTATATATTCCTTACTCGCACTATGTGTAGAAGATTCTCTTATACCTACCCACTTTCCTTTCAACCACTCTAAATTGCTTGGTGTTATATCTGTATCCAGTATAATGGGGAAAATGATGGGTTTTCCTGGGGATCCTCCTCATGTCTCTTCTATTTCAGTGCGATTGAAGGCTGTCTCCTTGTGCCATAGAAAGGCGGCTTAAGAGGTTTGTGGGGTGGTTTTACCCTAGTAAAATTATTAGTATGAATGTGTGTATGTGTATGTGTTTATATATAATGTAAAGAACTGCGTTTATGTATGTATTTTGATAGTATTTCAAAAAGCTACTACCAATATCCTTAGAAATATATTTTGGAGGGCTAGAGGAATTGCTCAAGATACAAGAGAGGCACAGTCAATTGTTTTTGTTGGTAATGTTGTTTCCTATATACATGTATCTTATAGTTTGTCTACCAAGAAGCAGCAGAATATGGGGTAGAATATAGAAAAGATTTGATGGATAAAATGGAAGTTTGCTCCAATGTTATTCTCATACCCAAAACCCTCTTAAAATTTCACATTTAACACATGCATATGCAAAATTTTCAAGTGAAACTTCAAATTCCCATGTGTATGCCTTGTTCTAAGTATTGATTTTAAAGTGCGATGGATTCATTTAAGAAATGAAATGTTTCAACTTATGCATCCCCCTATAAAGTAAATGTTGGAAAATTTTATGCAAAAACGCCTGGTAAAATAGGAATTTTATGTTTTTAAGGGTTTGAGGGACACAGAAATGGAGAAAATTTGTAGAGTTTATGCTGAGAGAATAGAAAAATCGACATCCAGAATATTTATTAGGGAATTTTCATACATACACACACCCCAAATATATTCCATTGACCCCGAAAGAGAAGAAAAAAAAACTATTCAACACTTCAATTTCCCTTGTATCTAACAAAACTCAATATATCTTGTGTTGTCATAAATTGTGCATTTATACTTAAATTTATGTCTTGGGTTAGGAATATAAAATACTTGGTGTACATAGGGTTGGACAAGATTCTCTACATGTCATTTAGAACTGTTTAGTTTACATTTTGCGTAGATTGTCGCATATTAAAAGAGAAATTTGATGAGAAATATACTAAATATCAAAGGATATACATATTGTTTTTCATATTATGCCCAACGCGCAATAACTTTTGTTTGTAAACATGTTTTCGAAATTTTTTGTGAGAGTGAGCGAGATGACTAGATCTATATTTCATTCATTTCCATTGAAATGTAGAAAACAAGTTTACAAAATAAAAGTTATTGTGAGCTGGGCCTTATAATTAATTTGATTTTGGAAAGTTTGTTTAATGAGTATGAGTGATGTCTAATGTACAATAACTTTAGTTTTGTAAACATGTTTTTGAAACTGTCTATGAGAGTGAGTGAGTAACTGAAAAGTCAAAATATATTTACAAAACAAAACTTATTGTGCGCTGAATATGATATACTTGTTCTGTGTTTGACATTTAACTGAGAATAAGTGAAATCCAATTCTAGTTATCTTTTCAACTCACATAAGCAATTTCGAAAACATGTTTACAAAACAAAAGTGAATGTGTGCTTGCCGTATTTTGCCCAACGCACAATAATTTTTGTTTGTAAATATGTTTTCAAAATTACATATGAGTGTGAGCGAGATAACTAGATTAGAGCTCTTCACTCTCATTGAAATGTCAAAAACATGTTTACTAAACAAAAGTTATTGTGCGTTAAGCATTTCAGTGTACAAAATAACTTTTGTTTTGTAAAGTCATTTTTAAAACTGCACATGAGAACTAGAGATATAATTAGAATTATATTTAGTTCACTCTCTCTCAAATATCGTCAGACACGTGTTTACAAAACAAGAGAATTATGCATTGTGCTTCTCTTTTATTTTGTAAACATTTTCTTGAAAAATGAATGTCCAGAACACAATAACTTTTGTTTATGAATATGTTTTCGAAATTGCATATGAGTGTGAGAGAGATGACTAGATCTAGGTTTCATTCACTCCCACTGAAATGTAAAAACATGTTTACAAAACAAAAGTTATTGTGCGTTGATCATAATGTTCAACAGACAATAATTCTTGTTTTGTAAACATATTTTTTTACATTTCAGTCAGAGTAAGTGAGTTCTAGAACTAGTCATCTCGCTCACTCTAATGGAAAGTTTCGAAAACATGTTTACACAACGAAAAGTATTATGTGCTGGGTATAATGCCCAACGCACAATAATTTTTGTTTAGTAAACATGTTTATGACATTTCAATCAGAGTGAGTGAGATCTAGTCATCTCGCTCACTTATAGAAATTTTGAAAACATGTTTACAAAGCAAGAGTTATTGCGCGCTGGACATAAATGTCTAATGCCCAACGCACAGTAACTTTTGTTTTGCAAACATGTTTTTGGCATTTCAATGAGAGTGAATGAAATTTAGATATAGTCATCTCGCTCACTCTTATAGGAAATTTGGAAACATGTTTTCGAAACTGCTTATGAGAGTGAACGAGATGACTAGATCTACATCTCACTTCCTCTTACAGGAATCTCCGAAAACATGTTTACACACCAAAGTTATTGTGCGCTAGGCATAATTCATAATAATTTCTTGTTTTGTAAACATGTTTTTGACATTTCATTGACAAGGAATGACGTCTAAATATAGTCATCTCTCTCACTCACATAGCCAGTTTCAAAAACATGTTTACAAACAAAAGTTATTGCGTGTACGACATTTATCTTCATTGTTCAGAAATTATTGTACTATCGTTCATGTAATTCAAATCTTCTTTTTACTAAATCTTCATAAATTAATTTCAAATTTATAAAATATTTTAAAGAAAAAATTAAAATTCGCTTTTCATGTCATTTCTATATTGTTTACGTAATAATTGTAGGAAAACTTAAAGACTATGCGTAAAATTTCCAATTATATTCCATGAGAGGAAAAATAAAATTTTCCTTAGAAATGTAACAATCTATTTCTAAGAGTATACGTTTCATTGAATAAATTGAACCAAGATCCTCTATATATGTACTGTTTTCTCTTGGATATGGAAGAATTTGAAATGTGTACTTTCGCGAGGATAGTTTTCCACCCATGTCCATTGTATAGGAAGACAATTGCATTAAAATTTCCTATTTGTGATAGTCAAACATTTATTTGGTATACAGAAGGACTTTTCGTTTGGAAAGAAAGATATCCCTGGTATACAGTGAAGCATTGAGAACCCAATGTTTGATTCTCAATGGTGTTTGTGTATTTGTTGGGAGGAAAATGATGAAAATTGGGAGGAGGGTGTCTGTCACTGGGTGGTGTAATGTTTACAAACTAAACAACATTGAAAAGTTCACTAAACTTGTGCAATAGCTCGGTACAAAGTGGTATGTGTAGGAGGGGAGGGAAACAGAATTATTGTCTCTCGTATTTCACTGGGAAAATTTTCTTTAAGCATTTTAGAGCATTTCACTAAAAGCATAGTAATTGCTTTATGTGGTAAGGACAACGTGACAATGATGGGAAGTTATTTGATTGATAATGTATATTTTCATTTTGAAGAAGAAAAAAATTGTGTGGTTTTTTTATGGATGAAAATTTATGGTAAATTGATGAGAGTTGAAAAGGGATGGGAAGGAATTTTTCATGAAAATTTATACATGAAAGTTAAATGAATGTATTTTTAGAGTTGAAAAGCCTGGGGATGAAAAATGGTTAAAATGGGAGAGATTGGGAGAGAGTGGGAGAGCAAAGAGCTTTTAGAACACTCTGGAAAATGGACTCTGGCTGGCCACACCCTTTGAGAAAAGCTTTTTCCACGAATTTTATTTCCCTTGCAGAGGGTTTTCCGCCTTTTTCCACTTTGTCTTTTTTTTATTCTTACTGTGTGTTAGAATGGGAAAAAAAGTAAAGGAAAATGAGATCATTGAAGGGACAAATGGGAAGTTAGTGGAAAGAAGTGCAATTTTGTGCTTTTTCACCCGTATAAAAGGTTAAATGAGTTATTGAGACACAAATCAATTTGATCAATTTGTTTCTATTGGAAAAAAATGGCGTGGAAAGTTGTAGAAGAAAAGTTGTCGATGAAACTTTTCGATGTAAAATACTTATAATGAGAATTTCTCAAAAGATGAATAAAAGAACTTTCAGAAGGAGTGTGCTTTATAACTTTTGAGATGTTCTATGAAAGAAAATGCAATGTAATTTTAATTATTCATTTTTTGAGTTGTGGTTTTAGTGCTTTTTTATTGTGCCACATTCTCAAAAAAAATTGTCAGGAAATTTAATTGAAATCAAATCATTTTAAAAAATAATCCTTTATTTTTAGAAATGTCCGTTATTTTTTAATTTAATAAAAATTGTCCTCTCTTTTCATTCCATTTATGTCACAATTGATAGAGATATATGAGACATAATTGGATGATATATGTCTCGAATACATTGATTTTCTGAATAAAAAATCAATTACAGGCTAGAAATTTTCAATGGGAAAATGACTAATGATATAATGTATCGAACCCCATCCATTTTTCTAATTGAATTGAATAATAGATAAAATTTTAAAGGTATAGGTATTTATGGAAAGAGCTTTTCGGTGAAAATTAGATATTGAAAAGAGGAAAAGCTTCAAAAAGGGACGGGTATTTTTGGTGAATTTTTAGAGCATATATATATATACATAATCATAAACCAAAGATAGGCAACTGACGATGAAATCAATAATTTCTTCCATTGCGCATATTGCTTTTTATATTTTTGTCTGAATTTAATTAAAATCTTTTTATATTTGATATTCATTCTCTTCTCATTTTTTTTTGTTTACGTTTTAATCAAGGCCTAGGAACTCTGAATTAATTTTAGATACAGAAAAAAAAACTTGAAGGGGTGTGTCTAGAAAACGCAGTTTCGTATGTTCTGTCGATTTAGCATATGCTAATTTGAAATTCAAAATACTTGTCATAAATTATATCTACATTCTACATAATTTATCATTTTGTATAATTGTTTCGTGATTTAATTTATTTTAATTTAATGTCAATATGAAAAATTTATAAGTTCAATCTCTGATTATTTCAAAAGGGCTTCTATTCATTGCATCATATCAACTGACTATACATGTACAAATTCGTATTAAAAAACAAACTTAAATTGCTATGACATTTCGAAGATATTCCACTCAGATTTATTTTCCACTTGAGAGAAATCCGAAAAAGTTAAAATAACATTCCGGAAATGTTAATTTTACACTTAAAAAGGTGTAAAATTAACATTAAAAAATGTTGATATTTTTACACCTAACAAGTGTTAAAGTTATGGGGAAAAAAAGTTAATCGCACCCTCTTTTTTTTTCTCAGTGTCCACATTTAGGGTAAAGTGATATAAGTTGGGCATAGTGTTACTAGTTGGATAATTCGCCGGTACAATTTGGACATGGCTTTTTTCTTGATAAATACAGTGCAAAATTTGTTTTTAAGCACAAGGAATCAAATTATAAAACTAAAGCATTAAAAATATACAAATAAAAATGAAGGACTAAATTTATCAAGAAAAAAAGCCCTGCCCAAATTGTACCATGGTCCAACTTGTACCACTTTACCCTACAGAAAATTATGTTGACATTGAGTAAGAACAATTTGATTTGGGTAGTAGGGGACAGTGTCTCCGCAATATATTCTAAAAATAAGACACTTTCCCCTAGTTCAGGGGTGTGCAAAACCGTTTGAAACCGAATAAACGTCAAAATAAGTTTGTGCAGATAGCGTTTTTACCATTGACGTACAAGTTTCATTTGACGTTTGTTCGGTTGCAAAGGGTCTTTTTTAGAATATATATATTATAAGCTTATAATTCTGAAATTCTTTACATGAAACTGCTTGGCGTTTACAACGAATGCAGATAAAAAGCAAATGCAGTTAGTACAGTTGCTGATCCAACCGACATTATGCTAATTAAAATACACAGTAAAAAAAATTAACACTATTATAGTGTGTAATCTTTCACACCACTATTATAGTGTTAAATTTGGAGAAAATGTTTAATTTAAAGTTGTTGAATTTAAAAATTGTTGAATTTTCATTTCATTTATTTTAGTTTTTTTTGCCCTTTTAAACATTTGTAATGTTTTTTTTCCTGTACTCGGGATCCTCCCTAATGCGAGATAATTACAACTGATGCTCGAAACTTCACTATATACTTATTATGCATATAAATATTTAATGTTCTATATGACGTTTGCCTAATGAAAAGCATCTCGACTGAAGTATATGTCTTAAATGGAAATTCAACAATTTTTACAAAACTTTTGTTTAAAAATTCAACAACTTTGGTTGAAATACACAAGGCTTCACACTATAATAGCGTGAAAAATTATGATCAAACTATAATAGTGTTAATATTTGATCATGTAACAAAAAATACCATAAAGTTGTCTATTTTTTCACACTATATTAATGTGAAAAACTATAATCATACTATAATGATGGTAATTTTTAGAATTTTTCAACAGTTTTAAATTACAAAATATTCTTGAAATTTTTTTATGACTATAATTTTGAGAAATTTTACACAAATCGCAATTAAATAATTAATTTATCCGACTTGACACTGTTAAAATTTTACACATTTTCAAATTAAACAACGTTGTTGAAAATTTTTCAACTATAATAGTGGTAATTTTCAATCACGTGACAATAAATTTCCAAATTATTGTACATTTTTTAGACATTTTTAAATTAAACAACTAAAATGGTCGATTTTGCACTATTATAGTAGTAAAATTTACACATTTTTTCACTGTGTACTTCTTTAAGGCATATCAAACATTATTAGAAAGATCTTAAAGTTTAAGAATATTAAAAATATTAATATTTCACAAGGTCACAAGGTGACATATAGACCTTTTGGTCTATATGCTGCTCACATTCATACGTCCACTTATTTGCTTTATAGGGGAATGTTGGCATGGTTCGCACAGAGTGAACCTTCAAACAACGCAAATTTTCTCTTTGTTTGCAAAGAGCTAGTTCGTCATTTCTTAGCCATAAGAAAGATAATTATTAACCTCATAAGACGAGGTGAGAAATGGTAAGCCAACTTTTTGCAATCAAAAAGAAAATTCGCATCGTTTGAAGGTTCACTCTGTGCGAACCATGCCTACATTCCCCTAATAATAAAAAAAAACTCTGGTAAATTAATAAAGCTTTCTGTGTGTACAGGGCTCAAATTTACATTTATAATTGTATTCATTTGTGAGAACAAAATTAAAGCAAAAGGATTTTTTTAATATTATTTTGGTAGGTGTTTTTTCTTTTATTCTAAAATGCCTGTGTGCCCTGTATGTGTCAATTAAAATTAATTAGAGATACGTGATAAATTAATTACATTCTCTGACGCTTTTTTTTGTTACTTTTATGTTTGTTTTTAAAAAAATTTCATTTATTTTAGTAACGTTCTTTATCATTCTCAGTGAGAATTTCTTTTTTTTTTGTGTGTGTTCTTAAAAGTTGGGAGGGGTGAATGATGTGGATAAAAGGAAGGACAGGGAACATTTAATTGCAATTAGGTCACAGTGTTTATTTTCTGAAAAGTCATTGAAATTAATTTGCCAGAACGTCACAGGTATTTTTTTCCTAAATGTTTTTTTTTCTGGTAGTCAAATTGTTTTTTTTTGTGTTTTGTTTAGAATGGCAAAACAGGAAATCTGTGGTATAGGTAATATCGAAGGTAGTTTATCTTGTTTTCGTACATGAATGGAATCACAAGAGGTTGCCAAAGTAACAGAGAAGTTGCAACAAATGAGACATTTTATCAGTCACTATCAACATTAATCATTGGGAGCAATTTATAGAAAATTTTTCCTATTAATCAAATATTGATTGTTTTTTTTTTCATTTGAACTGTTTTTCTCTCATTTCAGGTAAAATTCAGTTGATGTTAGTCATGTGACTGTGGAATATTGATGATGTTTTTGGGATGAAAAACACCAACTTTAGGTTGGTAATCTATCGTCCATCACGGTATACAAAGAGGAAATTGACGTTAAATAGAGAAATGAGTGAAATTTTCTACATCGATAAGTGCAGCAATATCAGGTATTTCTTTTACCTGTTCTTCTTTGAATGTTAGCCAATGAGGAGAGAGTTTGATGTGCAATTAGGGTTCATTAGTGATTGGAAAAAGAGTCCAAGTGTGTGCTAAAAAGGTTGTGTGATGACATATCTTCCCATTTGTCCCCATCATCACTGTTTATTCTTCCATCATTACCATCACCAACATTCATTCGCGGATATTTATTTTGCCATCATCCATGGGCACTTTGTGAAAAATATTACAAATTTTTCGCGTGTGCACCTTCATCATCTCTTTTTTTTTTGTTCCACTGATGTCAATGACTTCTTACATGATTTCTCACTCAGACCACCACTTTTTTTTTTTGGTCGACGTGCTCTTTCTCAAGAGAGTTACACATTTTATCTCGTCTTTTTTAACTCACTCGTATTCAGTCTTATTGCCATTTCGTCCATCATGTGGCATTTTCTATCCCAAGCGACTCTTTTGATGTTACACTACACGGTTATATATTAGATTTGCACTGGGCTATTGAAAGAGATGAAATAATTTATTAATTTAGAGAAATATTTTAATTTTAAAGGCCTCTACACATTGGGAGCAATTTTCGTCAAAAATTGCATTTTTGACAGAATTTTGACGTTTTTGCTTACAGCACTGCAGCCAATTTCCTTCAAAAAAGCAATTTTTGACGAAAATTGTTCTCAATGTGTAGACTCCTTTAAAGGCTCTACACATTGGGTGCAGTTTTCTTCAAAAATCGTATTTTTGAAGAAAAAAGAGCAATTTTTGAAAGAGCAATTTTTGACGAAAACTTCTTACAGAGAAAATTTATAGGCTTCAAAGTTCTTTTATTTCTTTTTGAGTTGAAATAAAGACAATTAGGATTATGGGGATTATGTGTACTGCAATTGGACTTAAAGTTGTAGGGGAAAGCTTTCAGGTTTCGCACACACTCTGGCTTCAAATATACCGGCCAATATATAAAGTATTTATTAAGTACCTAATACGTTCTTAACTCTCATAATTTAATTTTCACGAGTTGTTAAAAAACCACCCACTTGAAAAATATATGAAAGTGAGACAAACATCAGCGCTTTGTGGCGAATAGCGAAACTAATATAGCATTACTCAGCCTTAAGACTAAGTACTTAATTAAGGACTTTCGACTAAGCACTCTATAAATAGCACTATGGGACATGTTGTAGGTGTCTTTGTACGAGAGTGCCGAAACTTGTTAGACAGTAATTTAAGGGTCTCAAATTTGAAATCCATTTGTCCGGGTCACGTCTAGATTTTTTCTAAATATGCATTTTTAATTTTTTGCTGTTTTGTAAAATTCAAACATTTATATCTCCGGTCCTAATTTTCCGGTTGTAGTCGCATAAAGCTAAAATGATGCGTAATTTCATCCTCAATAACTCTTGTGAACATATCAAGAACCTACGATGAAAATAAAGTATATTTTTTTTAAGATTTTTTGAAAAAGTGCACACAAAATTGTGCATATTTCTGTGTTTTTTCCTATCATCTAATAATTCTCCCACTTAAATAGAACATTTTATGAGCCAATTAGGGTAAGTGTGCCAAATTCCGGCCAGCTTACAATTCCGGCCACCTTTTTTGTTCCTCGGATTTTCATGAATTTTTAGTTTTTACATACTCTAGAGATTATACAATGCAAAAGAATAACAAAAAATGTAACTTCGACAAAAGAGATGCCATGAAAAAGACATTATTGGAAGAATTCCCGAAGGACAAGGAACTATGAGAATGAAGGTGGCCGAAATAGGGCACCAAAGTTATGTCTACATTTTTATTAATTTTAAAATGTATTAAGAATGATTTTAAAGTAAATAAAGACGATAAACTTTCTACAAGGTTCTAGGCAACACTCCTTAAGTAGAAGGAATGAATAAAATCAGTTTCTATTAAAGATATTACATTTCAAACTTGAGACTTTGGCTCTTGTATGCAACTACGCCGAAATTTGGCACATTTACCCTACTATGCCTAAAAGTTAGTGAATTTAATGTTCTTTCATTTCTTTTCAGTCTGAATTTTCTATCATAATTCGTTTATTCACAATTTATTGAAAACAAAATGCATTAAAATCTATATATTTGCGGAAAAATACTGATATCTCTGTCTAACCCACTGAGAAGCATTCTCTTTTTCACTCTCGCTTACACATTTCATATAAGAACAGTAGAAATTAAAGAAAAGGAGGCTTATAGAGAAGAAAAGAGAGGAGTAGCTATTGAGTCACTCGCACACATCGATATACATTCTGTCTATATTTTGTAAACATATTTTTAAAATTTCCTTTGAGAGTGAGCGAGATGACTAGATCTAGGTTTCATTCACTCTCACTGAAATGCCAAAACATGTTTACAAAACAATTTTTTTTGTTTTGTAAACATGTTTTTACATTTCAATGAAGTGAGTGAGATCTAAATCTAGTCATCTCGCTCACTCTCATAGGAAACTTTAAAAACATATTTGCAAACAAAAGTTTTGGATATTATGACCAACGCACAATAACTTTTGTTTGTAAACATGTTTTCAAAATTTTCAATGAGAGTGAATGAAATGTAGATCTAGTCATCTCGCTCTCTCTCATAAGCAATTTCGAAAACATGTTTACAAAACAAAAGTTATTGTGCGTTGGGCTTTATACCCAACGCACAATAACTTTTGTTTGTAAACATGTTTTCAAAATTTCCTATGTAAGTGAATGAAATGTTTATCAAGTTATCGCGCTCTCCCTCATTGGTAATTTTGAAAATATGTTTACAAACAAAAGTTATTGTGCGTTGGCCATTATGCTCAACGCACAATAACTTTTGTTTGTAAACATGTTTTCAAAATTTCCTATGAGAATCAGCGAGATGACTAGATCTAGATCTCATTCACTCTCATTGAAATGTCAAAAACATGTTTAATAAACAAAAGTTATTGTGCAATGGTCATTATACCCAGCGAACAATAACTTTTGTTTTGTAAACATGTTTTGAAAACTGTCTATAAGAGTGAGCAAGATGACTAAATCTAGATCTCACTCCCTCTCACAGGAAGTTTCGAAAACATGTTTACAAACTAAAGTTATTGTGCGCTGGTCATTATGCCCAACGCACAATAAGTTCTGTTTTATAAACATGTTTTAATCTTTCTTTGAGAGTGAATGAAACCTAGATCTAGTCATCTCTCTCACTCTTATAGGTAATTTTGAAGACATGTTTTTAAACAAAATTTATTGTGCGTTAAGGATTTATTAAATGTTTACCAAATGGAAGCAGTTGCACTTACAACACTGCATT
Organism: Phlebotomus papatasi; assembly: GCF_024763615.1. Taxonomy (NCBI): domain Eukaryota; kingdom Metazoa; phylum Arthropoda; class Insecta; order Diptera; family Psychodidae; genus Phlebotomus; species Phlebotomus papatasi. The sequence continues at coordinate 47,220,355 of NC_077224.1, forward strand.
ATGGCTTATGACCAATGGAAAACAACTTGTGTTTGGTAAACATGTTTTCGAAACTGCATACGAGAGTGAGCGAGATGACTAGTGCTAGATTTCACTTACTCCCTCACGTGGAAATATGTCAAATACATTTTTACGAAACTAAAAAAGACAATTGTCTATTCATAACCCTGTATGGATCTCAATGTTCAACAAATACACTTCAATATTGCGCTTTTCTATGAGAATGTTTTTTTTCCCTTTCTCATTAATATTTTTTTGTTGTGTTGACGATGATCTTTTTCCTCGTTTTCCAGTTTCCATAAAAATAACAATTTGTTTGGATTCCTTCTATTCACTCTGACTTCATCTCGTATTTTTTAAGTGTTTACGTGTGCTTTTGAGAATAATATAAGAACAGAGAGAATTTCGTGATTTTTCTACAGCTATTGTGATAAGATAACAAGACAGAGAAAGAGTGAGAAAGAAAGAAAAAGCTGAATATGGTTTTAGAATTTACACAAAGTCCTCAAAAAAAAAACCTAATGAAAAACACGTAAATATTCTGTTAATTGTGATTCATGTCGAAATTCGCTATTCTTATGTATGGGTGTTGTTCTTTTTTTTTGCCAAAACAGAAAAAAATCGGTTTTCACTACTGTGTGGTAGAAAGAGAAAACACTATTGAAAACGTATGTTAGTGCTTGACACATATTTATAATTCCTCTCATGAGATCCGTGGTGGGAGTTGAATGTAAATGTGTGATAGAAAGAGATGGAAGAATCTATAAGGAATGGTTGAAAGGATGGTAAAAAAAACTACATGATTTCGTGCTCAATATAATACCTCGACGTCATGACATTGCGTAACATTTTCAATCGCTCTTTGAGAGTACCAAAGTGCCTCTATGTTGTTTTTTTTTTTAATTCTCATCGCGCTTTTTGACTTACGTGGTCTGCAATATTTGGCATGTTTTCTCTCTTATTTTTTTTCTTTTAGATATCTATCTCTTTCTTTGACCGCCACTAAGTGTCAAATAAGATAGGAAAGATTTGTATTATTAGAAATGACATCGTATTTGCGAAAATAAACAAATTTAAATATAAAACTTTTTTTTCATGGCCACAAAGGACTAAATCTAAAGATAATTGCTTAGAAAACTTACCCTGTGGGGGTGGTTGTTTTTATGTTGGAAAATCTCGTTATGAGTTCAACATCCCTTAAAATTATATCTTATATTTTCATGTTCAGGGATAAATTTGTTTTTCTCACAATGTTTCTGTCAAAATGTATTTTCTCATGAGATGCTATTTTTTTCCGAGCAATTCTCTCCATGTTTATCCTGGTTTGTTTGGTATTTTACTTTTATTTCACCGTATTGTTGTTGTCTCCATTTTTGTGGATGAATTTTGTGTGTTCGCACACAAATGAGATCCACAACCATTTTAAGAAATCCTGTTTATCCAGTTTCCATCGTATTCTTGAGGTTATTCTTGTTTGTGAACAACGGAGCATTGTGGTGATTTTCCTATACACCAAATAAATTATGGCGTTGTAGACTCATATTAAAAGGTATCAATTTCAAAATATTATTTTCCCTTCCATCAAAAAGGTATTATTAATTTAGATGAAAAGAACAAAAATTCATCTTACGTCAGCAGCAGAATGTGAGGTTATGTTCAGCTTAAAGTGAGGTTATGGTCAGCTTAAAGTGAGGTTAAATCAAGATTTCTCTTGAATTTACACCTGAATTTACAAAAAAAAACAACATTTGTAGTATCATCAAAAGAAATGTTCTAAAAGCGAAATATCTCAAATGCTTTTTCATTCATTTCATGAAGTCCTATTGTCCATCCCAGTATAATTTTTCTTTTGCTTTCCATTTGACTTTGTTTAATTTGTAAATTTAACCTTTATGGTGAAGTACTTTCAGCACGGAACTAGTATTTCTTTGCAGTTTTACTAGAAGGGAATAATGAGACAAAATAGTATAGGAACAGAAAAGAAGGAAAAAGAAAAAGAGTATCATTTTAAAATGGCAAACAAGTTTTGCCATGAGACACGTTTTTTTTTTGTAATCGCTACATGTGTTGCTTTTTGGAGGCAACTTCTTATTCCACTTGTTTTTCTTGTTTTCATTTCTGCCGCTTTTTCCCCATATGTTAATTCCAGTTTCTTAGTCATAATTACTAATCTTCTTTCGTTACTTTATATTCATAAGGTAGTTCTTTTTTTTTGTGTGGATTCTTCCACCACTCGTCCATGGAAGGTTAAAGCATAGAAGAAGAAGGATGGAAAGAATCATGTGTTACCTGACTATATTTATTAACGTATAGGTCATTTTTTGACTCAATCCAATCTTTGTGTGCGTTTTTCTTTGGTTTTCGGAGGGAATTGCAAGTAAAAGAAAATTAAAATACAGCTAGAAAGAAAAAAATGGATATTTTATTGTTCCAATAAATTTATTTGACGCTATCTTATACAAAGTTAGTGGATTATTGCACCTGCAAAGTTTTTTTTTATATTTTCACCCTCCCTCTTCATGCGTTCACGTCAAAAATGAGGTTTTTCTAACATTTCAAAAAATTGGCCCTAGCGATTTCAATGATTTTCGGATATGTTTTGTAGTTAGTCGAGCTGAACTTGAATTATTCAAGGTCAAAGGTCAACCGCGCTGGAGGGCCTAATTATCAATGGATTTGGTTAAATTTGGACATTTTTGAAAGATATTTTAATTCTGAACCGGACTGCATCGGTCACAATTGGCGGTGAATCGGTAAAGTAACGATAATAGCCCTAATTAATTTCTTTTTCAATTAGAGAACTTTTAACTATGATTTTTATAGCTCAAACTCTACGACAGTGTCCTCGGCTCTTTGACACTTCGAATTTTTACCTTACCACCTATCCCTTCTTTTTCTGAAAAAGTTTTTTGTGACATATCTGTGAATCAGAAGATTTCTTAAAAGTGACGTCTTGCTAGAAACCAAACGATTTTAGATATTGGTATGAGGGCTTCTAGGAAGCCCCCTGGGATATGATGTCCTTCGCATCATTAATATGATCTCTATTTTACGGCTTTTAAAGCATATTCTTGGATATCCTAAAAACAGCGTTTTTCTTTTTTTAAATATGTATCTTTGCGATCTTAACTTAATTTTCTTGTTACCAAAGACGTGTCAGGTAGGCTGACTGACTCCCAAATGATTCTGTTCAATGATTCCCAGCAACGAAAGTTCGCGGTTGGTACCACAGAACAAGAATACCTGAACAACTACCAGTCACCTTATGGGAATTTAACATAGCGTGACCCTTTATTGTGACTACTAGTCAATGCACATTCAGTGGCGCTGGAGCGGTGACCACCGCTCTGAACTAGAAGAAGTTTATCATGGTGGCCACCGTGCTCCGAACAAATAAGGAGGCTGGCACCGTCACAGCCTATTCATACGGGACCACTCGTTGAGCTTGACTAAACGTAACCAATAAACTTCTGAGCTTACGAGATTCTTTTTCTCTGATGAGAATCGAATTATATGAATATGAGTCTCCATGATTAGCCCTTCGCCATATGGGACCTAAAACAATAATTTCATGAAACGAGTAGTCAGTTTTGGTTCAATCGAGAGAACAGGAGCATGGACCTCCTTGTTCTGAGCCCTGAGAAGTGGATAATTTGTTATCTCAGTGTCCAGTGCAGTAATACACGATTCATTCGTTATAACTAATGTATTTTTTCAAGATCAAAAATTAAGAAGACTCTGGAGAGTGTATTTTTCAATCAATTGGCCTAATTTAGATTTGTTGGAAAGGTCTTGGAATCCTGGATAAGTCTAATGTGATTTCAATCGGTTATGTATTGGAAATAAAATTTTAATCCATTTAAGCAATTTTGGTCAATCTTTCAGACGGTCTATGAATCATTTCAAGTTACTTATAAATTTTCTTTGCTATGACTATCTAAAACTGAATTATTCCTTTCTCCCAGACGATGACTTTGTATGCGTTGTATTTGACGTTTTCTTGATATTCATATCTAATTTTTTCAGTTTCCGATTTCCTTCTATCGGTTTCTAAATATTCAGTTGTTTGCACCGGAAGTGACTCGAACTCACAACTGTGAAAGTCGAGTCAGAGATCTCATCCGCCCAAGACCAAACGGTCTTGCCTATTGCGCCATTGAAATCTCCGGTAATGAACTGGTTATGAACCGAAAAATGTCTATCCAAATTACATCATGTTAAAACCTAGTTTCGTAAACAATATAGCCCCACAGCTCAAAGTAGCCCTACCTCCCCTTATGGTTACGTTTTGTCCTGGATGCTAAAATCAACGATAACACGGCGATGGACGTTTTAGTAGAAAATGCTCATAGAACAAAAAAAAATATATTTAATTAAATGTTAGCCATTCTCATCATTTTACTCAATTGTCTATTGAGTACAAACTGTGAACATGTGCAAATTACGACGTACTTAAGCATTGGTCAGGTTTAGTGTAGAGATGAAATTACTTGACTAGCACAATATGTGTGTATATATTTTATTAAATAAATTGCGATAAGCATGGCCGCATTTTGAGCCAACTCAGCCGATCACGTGATTTATAAAAAGTATTATGCTGTCTTTTTCTAAATGTATGTGCAACTTATCTATTCGTCAAATGGTGCTATTTTTTCATTACTACTTTTTTCTCACTCATCATGGCCCACGTCTTGATTTTAGCTGTATATTAAATCGTTTGTGCATACAATGAGTGCGAAAGAGATAGATGATCGAATTAAAAAAAATCAATAAAACGTAAGCATAGAGACTATATGTATGAGTCAGGTCTATGATATTTTTTTTCTACTACACACTGCGTTGTATATATAAATGAAAACTACTCAGTTAAGGTAAACAATGGTGTTGCAATAGAATTTGTGAAATGACTAGAAATTTTCTAGCATTGACTCAACAAATATTTGTTGGGGGGAGACTTTATAGTTTTTTTTTTATTATTAGAAAGCATCACGGTGATTTTTCTCCTTAACAACACATCTAATTGAGTCTAAACAATTAACTGATGACTAAGAATAAAATAAGAGTTTATATGATTGAAAATGATTTTAAAGCGTGAAATTGATTTTTTTTGTATTACTGCTTGAGCTTATCCAAAGATAAAAGGACTTTGAAAATTCTAAGCGTAAGGGAGACTGGCCTTCTCGAATACTACCATAGATCACAATTCGAGCAAAATCATATTTATCAGTTGAAAAATAAAATTATGTTCAGTTTTTTGCGTACCTTTTATAAGTTCTTAACGGACTCTACTACTACCGTACACTTTTGTCGTTTTGTCAAAATCCCATGAGTTAAACAGGGTACTGAACGAATTTGATTTTTTCAATCTATCGCTGAAATCTTATTTACAAATTTGACGTTTGTTCGGTTTCAAGCAGTTCTTGCTGCCCTCTGCACCTAGATCTACATAATATCCGTTTGAAAATTCATCGGGGCAAAAAGTAACAAATCAAAGATTTCAAAATTCGATATAATCCAAATTAAATAAATTCGTTACTTAAATTTTTGTCATGGTAAAATATAAATAAATCATGTGTTCTGTCACAATTTGCCCCAGGTTCCTCTAATTTTATGTATTTTGCAAAATATTTAGCAGCAAATAAGAAGTTGTTTCTTCCTCTCATTATGCCGCACAAGAAGAATGAGAGAGAGGGTATATACAAAGAAATAAGTCAGTGAACTTTTGTGCAATAATGATTATTATTAAATGTCTGAGTAAGTTAGGTTGCGGGTGTGGAAATAACGTTTTCAAATGAAATAAAATAATAACAATAAATAATGTGAGGCAAAAAGAAAAAGATACGACAGAGAGAAAAAAAACAAGAGCATAAAATATAAATAGCTGCATTGTATATTATTCTTGCAACTGAATTAGTAATTCGTGTATTTTTTTTTCTTGGTTATTTTTTCTATATTGCTTCTCCCACCTCGCAAAAATAATACTTCATGCTGTCGCTGAATGTGAAACGAAAAATTTTTGTTTGGAGGTGAAAAGGAATAACACAAATGAAAAAAAAATCTATTATAACTCTTGTATGAATTACCAATGAAATTTTTTTTCATTATTGTATATTTCTGTTACCATTTTTCTTTGCAAACAATAAAATTTTAGAAGCATTTTTGCGAAAATGTCATTTGTATTCATGTATTGTATTGTATAATAAATGGTTAGATAGAAAATAATAATTCACTATCTTCATTCTATATTATTCTTGTGTTATCAATTTTTATATTTTAGATCAGTGTTTTTCTATTAGTTGTCCACCATTGAATCGACAACTGAAAAGCCATAAAAACTAAATTAGCGTTTTATGACATTTTTGTCGATTTCAAAATATACATTCACATGCTTATAAAAGAATTGATATCACTATTCTCTGACGAAATATCTGCCTCTGTCCAAATACCGGTTGACATGTGTCAAATATTCTTAAAATAGTTTATCTATGTCATAAACCTCTGGCTGATTTTTCATTTAAAATTGACAATCCGACAACATGACTGATTTTATTGATTACAAATACAAGGACGTATGTCACAGAATTTAGTTTTTTTTGCATTTAACTTCTTGTATGATATAAAATAATAAGTCTGCTTATGATTTTCTATTGGTTCTGTAACAAAATATTCGCAATAATTTTTGTTGTGCAAAAACGTTTTTGACATTTTAATGAGGGTGAAGGAGATCTAGATCTATTCATCTTGCTCACTCATAGGCAGTTTCAAAAATATGTTTACAAAACAAAAGTTATTATGCGTTTGATAGGGTAAGTGTACACAATTTCGGCCAGTTTGCAATTTCGGCCACGTCTTTTGTCCCTCAAATTTTCATAAATTATTAGTTTTTGCATGCACTGAAACACTTTAACACTTTGCTGAAACACTTTAAAAACTCAACTTGAACTCCAGAGTGAAATATTTTACTCTGTTTTGGTTGGAATTGTATATGCGTAGCTCGTAAGAATTATAACACGAAAGCGAAAAATTGTTTTCTTGCGGAAAATCGTAACAATATGTTTTTTATATTAGGGGGTCCGTGGTGCAATTGGTAAGAGCATTCGGCTCTTGGGCGGTGTGACCCCCCGCTCGACTGTCACAGTTGTAAGTTCGAGTCCCGCCCGGTGTAAATGATTGAAGCATCTAGGGTAAGGGTGCCAAATTTCGGCATAGTTGCATATAAGCACCGAAGTCCTAAGTTTGAAATGCAATAATTTTGATTCATATTGATATTTTTTGTTACTTCCTTTTCAGGAGGGTTGTGTGGAACCTTGAAAACTAGTTTATTATCTTTGTTTTCTTTAAATCACTTCCTAAAATATTGAAAAATTAATAAAAAATATGGACATTGCTTTGGGTAGTATTCCGGCCAGTTTGAGTGAAATACCGGCCACCTTTTTTCTGACCACCTTTTGTGAAGCAATGGATAGAAAATTTTTAAACGTCATACGGAACGAGTTTAATATTTAGTTTAATACGCTAATATGACCCACAAGCCCTGAGATCTTCCGCGTAATTTGTCCTGAAGACCTCAAGAGTAGTATCTCAAATTTACGCGCAGATTCCCGTAGCAATTTTCCCTTCCTGAATTCTTCCAAGGCCTTTTCCACATCTTTCATAGAAGCGATGATTTTTTTTCTCTAGACATTGTAGAACTCAGAAATTGAAAAAAAAAACACATAAAATGAATAAGAAATTTAGGAAAGCAAAAGATGTTGCCGGAATAGGCAACACTACCTCACCGGAGAGACGCTCACAAATTATATACCTTTTTACGCGAAATACAGAGGATCCAGCTGGGAAATTTCACTCGAAATTTAAAGATTGATTCAGTATTAACATAAGCAAAAACAATATTTAAAGGAAACTAATAAATTTTCATGAAAAACACCGAAAGAAAACCTTCTGCACTTCACCACAAATCACAAGACTGCTAGAAACATAATAGATCTATCACATTTTTTGTAAGACTCTTTCCACACTGAGTTTTACAACGCAATTTAAATTCAAATTATATCTAAAATTTAACGGTCTTTGTGTTAATACATCCTAAAAAGAATAAATACTAGAAAGCAAAATGAATTCATTGACTATTCGAAGATTACATACATAATTTTAATTAATTTATTTGCATGGCCGAAATTACACTCAAAGTGGCCGAAATTAGAAGCTGGCCGAAATTTGGCACACTTCCCCTAAAAGGACATCTTTCACGAAACATTGTAAACTGTATAATAAATGTGTAAACTGTGTAAACTGAACAATGTACAGAATGGCAGAAACAGCCCACTATATCATCCACAAATTACTTTAATAAATATTCTTATCATTTCACGCCTAGACCGAATGTGATTAGTTCTAGCGATCTCGCCCAATCAGTTGTGAACAGTAAACAATAACTTTTGTTTTGTTAATAGTCTTTGACATTTCACCAAGGAGTAAGCGAAAGCTTTGTACTTGTTACGCTCACTCCCATTCGTCTGTTCAAGATATACCTTATCTGGAACCAAAATAGTGTAGTCATTATCACCAAAATATAAGCATAATAAAATCCCAGTTTCCTTCTCTTCAGAATGTATCCGGAATTCTTATTTTTAATTATTTTCATACAAATTTAAATATTTATGTGAATTGAAAAGGAAATCCTTGTTAATCTCATCGTTAAATCTAATCGTTATATCTTTTTCAATTTATGCTAAAGGAATTTAATAAAAACAAAGACTGTTGCTTGAGTTGTGCTCAGGTGTTGTGATTGGTAGTAGGAGGATTTTCTTTGTCAAGCATTGGAGACACAAGAGACAAAGTGAAATTCATCAGAAACTTGATCAAAAGTCCAATGTGTATATGTATATATATGCACATTTTGTACATTTAGCTACCACCTCCATTGCCATGTATGAGCATAACTGTTCAATACTCACCACTCGAAATACTGGTAAGAAATGTGGTATAAAGAAAATCTCTTGAATTCGATGATTATATATATACGAGTAAACGAAACAAAATTGCCTTTCGATCTTGATGTTTGTTGAGGTTATGTACACGTGTGACTGAGATAGAATACTGCGGGGATAATATACTATACATATAGCAATAAAAGTTGAAACGAGGCCGTGTCCAACACAATCACGAGACTCAATCTCTTTTGCTGTGATCCCACTCCCGATCCAAGACCGGTGGATGAGTTGGCCCCCTTCTATTGCCATGCCATACAACTTCTCAAGCAACTTGTAATGTTGATCATTAAAAAATCATCTTCAAGTCAACTTCAAAGTGTATTTGTGCGTTTCGATGACGAAGTCAAACCGGTTTCTAGGTTTTTTTTTATATATATTTAATTTTATTTTTCCTCTCTTTCTCTCTGTTTGATCCCCTGGATCTTTATTTCTTTTTTTTTTACCATATTCTGTTTGTTTGCTCCTCACCATCCAATCATTTATTTATGAAGCTCTTCTACACGAGGAGTATGTGAAGAGATTTAATTTTTTTTCTTTGGTGGTTTTTCATCTCTGTTTTTGCTTCTTAATTCTTCACTATCAAAATTCGACACGTTAAATTCTTTTCTAGTTGAACTGAAGATGAAAAAGGTCAGGAAGGTATGGAATGAGATGGAAAAATACCAAAGAAGAAAAGTAGGGACTCTGCTTGAAGCTCATATAATGCGAAAAAAGCAATAGAATAGCAATTATTGAAAGAAGAGTGTTTACTGATGAAAAGAAGATGTAGTATTTGTTTCGTAGGTTAATCGTAGAATTAACTCGAATTTTTTCTCCTTGATTTAGATTCTTTCTGCTTCCTTTGCACTTCTCATTAGATTATTAATTAGGCTTGGGATAAAAACAACCATTGTATGTGTATTTTCTCTTCTATTTTCTGATTCTCCATGAAAAATATCCATGTTTTCTCCCAGTACGATTTACTTCACATTCAACCATGTTGTTTTTCTTTTCGTATCTTGGATAAAATGTCTTTTCTTGCTATATATTTCCTCGTATTTCGATTCCATATGATGATTCTACAGAAAATTCTCCTCGTATAATCATTATCATGAAGAGCAAAAATACCACATATGCCATTGAGGAGATAGAGTTGAAGGGGACTTCTGTTTCTTTTTTCGGTATAGTGTTCTTTTTTTTGTATTTACTGGGGTTCTTTGTTCCAATGTAAGTTGTTGTACTTTATTTAATAATGTTCATATGTAGATGGATTGTGGCTTAAGAATTCTGACCTGTTTGTCTTGTACTTCTTTTGGCCTCAAACTCCATGAGAGAAAGAAAATAATACTCTCTGTCATGTATATATGGAAATGTCAGAGCTAATAACATCAAGAGGTTTGCTAGTTCACTGAAATTCTAAGGGTTTATCAAACGGAAAGATTTATACATTTCGTTAATAAAACAACTGCCTGATAAGTCGATTTCATTTCATTTTTGAAAAAAAAATCGATTTTGTTCTTATTTCTTTGTTTGAAAAATAGTATTGTTTCTTAAAGGTTTTGAAATTTTCTTGGATTTAATTTTTAAGTAGGGTAATTGTCCTAATTCAAAACCATTCCCAGACGCTTTCACTTTGACAGAAGATTCAACACATTAAGTTCATATTTTTTCTGAAGAGAATTACATAAATTTGCTCCTTGACTCTTCTAGAATGTTACTGTTTAGTGAAAATTCTTCAGATATAATTTGGAAACTTCTTAAATAGAAGAAAAATACGCGAGTGTAAAATGCTTCTATTGGAAACATATTAATCCAAATGGAGACAAGAAAAGTTTCTAATTGGAGACAAACAGTGTAAGTGAAACCGCGACGAAAGGCTTCCAAAACCTAGTTAAGTTGCTCTTGAGTGCAGGATTTGTTCTTAGGGTAAGTGTGCCAAATTCCGACCAGCTTACAATTCCGCCCACCTTTTTTGTTCCTCGTTTTCATGAATTTTTAGTTTTTACATACTTTAGAGATTATACAATGCAAAAGAATAACAAAAAATGTAACTTCGATAAAAGAGATAACGTGAAAAAGATATTGGAAGAATTCCGGAAGGGCAAGGAACTCTGAGAATGAAGGTGGTCGAAATAGGGCACCAAAGCTATATCTATATTTTTATTCATTTTAAAATGTATTGAGAATGATTTTAGAGTAAATAAAGACGGTAAACTCTTTACAAGGTTCCAAGCAACACTTTCAGAAGAAGGAATAAAAAAAATAATTTGTATTTAAAATATTACATTTCAAACTTGAGACTTTGACGCTTGCATGCAACTATGCCAAAATTTGGCACACTTACCCTATTCCTGGTCTTTTCTCCTTTCCCATCTAAAACAGTAAAGAAAATCTCTCCAAAAAATCATATTTCCGGGGTTTCCTATTGAAGAATTTGCAGACACTTCAGAAAAACACTTTTTGTTCACGAAATGGGTAATTATTTCATTTGAAAACTTCACGTACCGTTAACAATAAAGATTAGCACTTAATTTAACTAAAATTAGCCAGAGATATGACATAAATATTAAACAAAACGAATAAACAACAGTCACCCAATTGTGTTTTTATTGAAAAACATGGTCGATCGATGAAAAATTCAATGGTGAAAAGGTGCACCTTTAATTTTTCTGAGAAATTAAAAAATTAAAATTTGTGAATATGAATGGATTTTCGCTTTATTTGGAGCTTTTGGAACAAAATTAACTAAACAATGAAACTGTAGTATAGAAAATATAAAAATATAATAATTTAGTACTGTATTTATCATTAAAACATTGACGTTTCCATTTGGAGTAGTGAAAAATTTCCTTTTGGAGCAGGTTTTGAATTAGCTTAATTTACCCTACAATCATTAAAAATTTTCAAAGTATTGAAAAAAAAAGAGATTGTTGGATTTTCACAATTTTATTCTCGACGATAATGGATGTCCTTTTCATCAGATATCAAAAATATGGCCGTAATGCCCTAGACAGACTTTAGCGGTCTTCAGAGGTTTAGCCTAATTCCCGAAGGTCTCAAAATCCTAAATAGTGAGCAATTTTATTGTTTTTTGAGATCCTAATAGGTCATTTATCTCTAATAATCCACTTCTAAAAAAATTCCAAAATTTTCTATAGCAAAAAGGTATCAATGATAAGCCCTTTCGGATAGAATGCAGTAAGAAAGAAATGTTATACATGTGGAATCATTCCAGAGGCACTCCTTCAGATAATCTCTTTTTCAGAGTGCAGTGTTCTTATAAGTCTTTTATTATATATATATTTTTTGATTGGCTGTCTTGATCGTCTTATTTGAATAATTGTTTTGCTTTGGATCAATTCTCTCCATCATTTAAATGCAGAAAGTGATTTTAATGACTCGTCGTGTCAATGCAACAGCATTTGGCATTTTGTGCTCGAGATTTTTGAATGCAATAAATGCTCAGGCAATCGATTGTGTTATAAACTTAAAAGTTGAGAAAAAGAAAATCTACGTGTGTAGATGATTGTGTAAGACTCTCTCAAATGGCGCTGGTGTATATGTGGTGCAATAATTGTCATTAATAGTTTGAGGTGAGGGACGTTTGGGGAGTAAAAAAGAATAGGAGACTTGCAAATGAATGAATAATTGGCGTGAATTTGCATCTAAAGCCATCATCATCCAAGTGTATCATTGACATGCAATATGAAGAGGAGGGTGCTATGGGTAGGAGAGACTTTGGGTTGAGAGAACGTACTAACGAAATAATAAAATATATAGGTGGGCAGCACGACAGGGCTAAATCGTGTAGGTTAAATTCGGATTTTTTTTTCCTTTGATGGTCTCTGAAATGAGGAGATTTATGTAAATATACTTGTGTACATAGGGGAGGGTGGGGCATTTTTATGTGATAATAATTCTTGAATTTATTTGTGTCTAATCGCAATGGCAAAGTGCATGAAATTCTGCATTGTAGGGCAATTACAGCAATTTTTGAAAATTAGAATAGTAGAATTCTAATTGCTTCAAAGTATTTCTAATACTTGAAAATAAAAAGAAATTAATTGGGCAAGGGTTAAGACAGAAAGCATAAGACTGTCTTCAAACTAGAGGTTAAGCCATCACTGAAAGAAATCTGAAAAAGTTAAAATAACATTCCGGAAATGTTAATTTTACCCTGCAGTATTGATCCTAAATCGGTGTAAAAATATTACTCTTTTTAGGTGTATTAGGGGTTAAAGTTACCCTTTTTCATGTTAATTTTACCCTTAAATAGGTGTAAAATTAACATTAAAAAATGTTGATATATTTTTCACCTAAAAAATGTTAAAGTTCTGAGGAAAAAAGTTAATCGCACCCTCTTTTTTTCTCAGTGATGTTCCGAGGGTTTCAAAACCCTAAAGAAGCAACCAATTTAAAGCCCGGATACAAGTAAATCTGTACATCTCTCGCATGTCCTGCCACCCTTCTAGTAGTGAGAACTGAAATTAGTTGACAGTATATTGTTTACATTTCTATAAAGAACAACTGGTGCAAGTTTCAGCATGATTCATTATCCGTCTGCATAGAAATGCAAGATGAAACTTGAAATCCGGAATAAAATTTTGCACAAAAATCTTCAAAATCCGGAGTTTTCCGAGGTATAGAGAGAATCTAAGTGTAGAAAACCGGAATGGGCCCGAAAGAAAACTAGAACAAGTGACCAAGTACTCCCTCGTAACCCTTGTACTTCTGTCCGGGATATGATTAGAAGATGTCCTCCGAACTATCAAATCACGGGGAATATCCTTGTAAAAGAAGATTAGGTTTTACTGTTTAGTAAACATCAAAACTGGTTCTTGAAGTAGAATTTGGTAACCAAAATAGATGCAAGACTTCGTGCTAATGAATTTTGACGAAATTCAACGGATGAATTTTAATGGACGATGATACCTGAATCAAATCGGACTTTTAGCAACTTCCTGGGCGGTGATGATATCGCAGTTTTGTATAAGTTCATGTTGATTGAGAAATTGTGAATAAAGTTGTGATATGGCCAGGGATATACAGACGTAAGCACAAAACGCAGCCTTTCGTCAAATCTTCAAAAATAACGTCAATCTTTACCTCGAAGAATACTCGGAGAAACGGATTTTACCGTTCTTACGTCAACACATGGGATAGGTTATGTTTTAGCTTGGCTAGTTGTTACTACTTTAAATCGGTTTTGGAATGACATTAGGCTAATATGCTTGATTTCAAATGAAAACAGATCAAAACAGCAACAGATGTTTAAATTTACTTTTAGCCCAGGTTTTAGTTGGCTCTGCAGAACCTAATTGGTTATTTGCCCTTGATAACCCAATCTTAAGGCCGGCGTCAGACCTAAGGTTTAGTCCAGTTCTCGATTGTCTCGAAATTCGAAATACCAACCAATTTTATTGGTTTTTCAAGATTTAATGTATCACTAGCCCTATTTGCCCATGTTGACCAATATTAAGTGATAATTTTCTAAAAAAAAAGACTTGATAAAAAAGAAAGTTAGAGAAGTTAAGCCATATGGCTAAGCCTTAGGTCTACAGTGAGTGTCAATAGTTTGTTGCCTAATGGATGTTTGAGAAATCAAGTGAAAAAAATGATAGAAAAAAATACTTTTCCAAATTTTTCTTTTTGCAGATGAGTTCCTTGTAATCCGTAGATATTATTTATAGTTTTCAAAAAAAATAATTAATTTTATTTCATATCAAAAATAATTGTTTTCCAAAAGTTGGTCATTTTTGAAAAATCAAAAGTTTGTTGCCTCATTAAAAAAACTAATTCAAAATGGTGAAAACGTGCAACCAACTTTATGTAAACCGGTTACATTTTGAGCTTATGTCATTTGATAGGCAAATGGGGAATTTGTACATTTTTAAGGCTGTCAGTGGTAAATATATAGGTGTAAAAGTGATGATAAATAACAAGAAATAATCATTTTTTTGATAATTCATAATTTAGGTTATAATGGCAAATTACAAAAAGTTGGAAGGTGGGATATTGTCCAGAGATACTGCTGGAAGGAATCGGCGTCGCTTAATTGCCAAATTTTATGGAAATTCATGAAAAGTTATACATAAAATGGTCAAATATTATAGTTATGAGGCACGAGTACATCTGAAAAACGTTACTGGCAGACCTAGGGTATCGACTCAGAGGGTTGATAACAGCATTGTAAGTATCTCTGATAGTGACCCAATGATGTCTGCTTCATAAAATAAAAGATAGTTGGTTACTGAAGGAACACAGGTCCCTACAGTTACAAAAACGAGCTCATATTGAAAGAAAATGGTAAGAATGTTTGGGTGGCTCTCAATATTCCATTGGTAAGCAAGACCAATCTGAATAAAAAGTTGTAAATTTACTTGAAACGTGTTAAACAAGTAAAACTACAATATTTTAACCAGATTAAACTAGCTAACCAATGGAATATTGAGAGCCACCCAAACATTCTTACCATTTTCTTTCAATATGAGCTCGTTTTTGTAACTGTAGGGACCTGTGTTCCTTCAGTAACCAACTATCTTTTAATTTATGAAGCAGACATCATTGGGTCACTATCAGAGATACTTACAATGCTGTTATCAACCCTCTGAGTCGATACCCTAGGTCTGCCAGTAACGTTTTTCAGATGTACTCGTACCTCATTAATATAATATTTGAATATTTTATGTCTAACCTTTCGTAATTTTCTATTAAATTTCGCAATTAACTACGCAGATTCGTTCCGGCAGTATCTCTGGACAATATCCCACCTTTCAACTTTTTGTAATTTGCCATTATAACCTAAATTATGAATTATCAAAAAACTGATTATTTCTTGTTATTTATCATCACTTTTACTCCTATATATTTAACATTGACAGCCTTAAAAATATACAAATTCCCCATTTGCCTATCAAATGACATAAGCTCAAAATGTAACCGGTTTACATAAAGTTGGTTGCACGTTTTCACCATTTTGAATTAGTTTTTTTAATGAGGCAACAAACTTTTGATTTTTCAAAAATGACCAACTTTTGGAAAATAATTATTTTTGATATGAAATATAATTAATTATTTTTTTTGAAAACTATAAATAATATCTACGGATTACAAGGAACTCATCTGCAAAAAGAAAAATTTGGAAAAGTATTTTTTTCTATCATTTTTTTCACTTGATTTCTCAAACATCCATTAGGCAACAAACTATTGACACTCACTGTAAAGCCCGTATAAGTCAAAATTCTCAAAAATTTTGACTGAAAAGAAATTAGAGAAGTTAAGCCATATGGCTAAGGCAAGGCTTAGATCTAAAGCCCGTATAAGTTTCTAATCCTTTTTACATTTGCTCAATTTTCATATTTTTTATTGAAAATATCATTTGAATTCTAAAAATTATTTTTTTTTACTCATAGAAGAGCGATTTCTGAGACATGCCACATGAACCTGTACCTCAAGATATGCCTCACAAACTTTTAAATCTTAAAGTAAAATCTTCATAAAACCAGTAGTAAATAATTGCATTTATTTTACTTTAAAAGATTAGGCAAAGATGAGGTAATTTGGAATCATGTCTAATTTGAAATGAGATTGACTAACTAACTTTGAGATTTCCTAACAGGTTTAGATGACAAAAGGAAAAAAAACAGCGAAGGAGTATTCTCGAATGTGAAGTCTTGTACTTCTTCGTGGTTTTCTTTTTCTTTTTAAGCATCTGAAACAGTGAGAAAATCTTAAAATTCCAGAATAGGCATAATTCCGAATTACCCAATTTTACCCTAGTTCACAGAAAATCAAGTTTTATGAAATTTACTAATTTTAGCGAAAAAAACTCGCTAATGGTCAACAACTAACAATTTTACAAAATATTTTTTCTACGTAGTGTGTAGATGCCATAAAATGAAACTGCCCTACACTCCTCTAAAGCAAGAATGCTTTTTGATTAAAGATCCAATTTTCATGGTCTGTTGTCTGCGGACATGGCTGACTTTGTAGGCTCCTCCTTTTAGGATCTATACCCCAAATTGGAAAATATAAGCACTATTTTCAGTCATCACATTTGAATATCTGGTGGGCTTTAGATGGGAGATGGGATCATTCTTTTATCTTGGCCATTGCTCACAATGGCTCGGAAGAGATGAAAAGACTGTGCGGTGGAGAGTACAAAAGACACACACTGACTTTCCTTGTAATTTTATTGCGAATCCCAAACAGAATCTCTCCCATAAGACTCTTTCAATGCTTCCTGCCCCAGAAGATATCGAGGGTGGAACATTTTCAGTATGGGGCTTGGAATGGAGGTTTTATCTCGAAAATTGCAATACTCTAACAGCAATAGTGAGATTTCGATTTTCTATTGTATCCAGAAAAGAGATCTTTTGTGGCTTGAGCAACACTGTATAGCTATTGTTCTTTTTTTTTTTCTTCAGTGAGGAAATTTCTTTTTGAGGTATTGGAAAATGTGTGGGCTTCTTGGTCTTGAGAAACAGGAATACATTTAGGATGTGAAAATATCATGATTATATACTTCTCTATCTTGCAAGAAAGCACACGCGAGAGTTTCTTATTGATTTCAATGAAATTTTAATTCATCCTCCATGTTAGTATCTCTTCTGCGCGAGGAAATTGACTGTGGAAAATTCTACAGTTGCGAGGATAAAAGGCTATGTTTTTTTTCTTTATTTTATCCATTCAATTTATACGTCTTTTGTGCTGAAATAGCATGTATATTATCGCGAGAGACGAATACTATATAGAAAGAAACAGCAACAACAACAAAAACAAGTGACACATATTAAGGTGTTTTTGCTTCTTGCTCTCGCGTGTTTAAGAAGTGGGGATGAATTGGAAAGTATATTGCAAGTCATTATAAATTTAATATAATAATAAAATGTGAAGTTAGTCGAAGGAGAGCGAGAGAGTGAGAGAGGTAGAGCAGGGAGAACAAAATACGCGACGCTGTTTCATTATACAAAAGGTGGCCTAATTAGTGCCTTGCGGTAATACAAGGCATCATACAAATATAGTATGGGTTGATTTTTGGTGGGGAGAAAGACGTTCAATATTGAATTTTGTTGTAGAGTGAATGAAAGAGGTAAAATAGAAGAATTATTCCATCAAGTGATGGATTGACAGGTATCAGACTTTTCTATTGTTCCAGAACTTTTACCATTACCTCCTCAACCAAACCATATCCATCAATATTCCATGGAGTTGTACGCTTGAGTTGATGAGATTTTGTGAGAACAAAAAACTGTTAACCCTGATTCATTTAAAAGGCATAGATTCGTAAAGCTGCTCTAATTTTCATTTCAAGGCTTAAACTGAATCCTAGAATTTCTAAATAGTAGACTTTCGTTACGTTGTTGTATCCTGTATTGGAAAAAAACACTCACTGAGGAAAAAAAGAGGGTGCGATTAACATTTTTTCCTCAGAAATTTAACACTTTTTGGTGTAAAAATATGTCAACATTTTTTAATGTTAATTTTACACCTTCTTAAGGGTAAAATTAACATGAAGAAGGGTACCTTTAACCCCTAATTACCCTAATACACCTAAAAACGGTAATATTTACACCGGTTTTGGATCAATACTGCAGGGTAAAATTAACATTTCCGGAATGTTATTTTAACTTTTTCGGATTTCTCTCAGTGCTGACTCCGTTGAGTACGCAGAGACAAAACCAAGCCTAAGGGCCTTGAAAGACTTGAGGATTAGCTGAGAGACGGTTTAGCGTAATCATTTTCGAAATAATGGTTAAACGACATTTCTATCATTTTCCACTAAGTCGTCTCTCGGCTTAAGTCCTAAGTGTCTCAAGGACCTAACCTACACTGGTAAAAATAAAAGGGTCAAATTGACCCTTTTCAAAAGGATGGATCGTATTTGACCCTTTGAAAGGTTCACTTTTGTATCTCTTGAAATTTAGTATGCACATTTATCACGAATAATTATGTTTTATTGTAAACTTATTACTGATATCATATTTCTCTCATCTGAGCGAACACCAAAGATCACTTTTTCATTGTTTTTTTATTCGTTTATTCTGGAATTAAAAAGATGTCAAAACCGTGACCCTTTCGAAAGGTTCCTGGTGACCCTTTCAAAGAGTCAAATATGATCCATCCTTTGGAAAAGGGTCAAATTGACCCTTTTATTTTTACCAGTGTATTTGAAAATCTACCGGAAGCCTAAAGTACAAGTTCACGTACTCACCGTTTTAACAACTTCAACAATGTCAGCAGCAGTGTGTCAACGTTTGCTGCAAAAAGTGAATTTTTGTGGAATTTCAGGATGACAGTCGTCGGTTTTAACGTTCGAACTTCCAACGAGTTTTAAGAAAGGTTCTCTGTGATATACCTTCGAATCGGTGCAGAAAGAATCCTCAACCGGAGAGAGCTCTCAAATCGGGCAGGTTATTATTACTGAACGAAGGGACTAAGTCCATTGTAGACCGTCTAGAAGCGCTTCTGTGCAATGTCGATGCTTCTTTCGTGCTCCCGAAGTATTTGGGGAAGGGCGGTGCACTGTACTATGTTCTATCACATGTGAACACCGGACGGGACACGAACTTAGAATAGCGAGAATCAAACCAATGATCTCACCAATATAGGCTAACTGACAAGCGCTTTTACCAGGGTTTCATCAAGTCTAATAAAAAGTGAAGCTATTTTCAGTTCTCCTTATAAAAATTTTGCAGATATTGCACCACGACTGAAACAAATTTGCTCCTAGTTCTTGTATTATTTCGGCGAACATTATGAAATATGTATTTTAATATAGCTTTTAATGCACGATTTCGAAATATATTAGACTGATAATTCAATTCTCTTTAGGAAAAAACTTGCCAATAGTCTTCAGTGCCTCTATGCAAAAATGTATGGAAAAATGAAATGTCGAGAGGCCCCTGCTTTTACCAAGTGCTCTTGGAAATCTCCGAAACAGTACACGACGATTCATAGACATATGTAGTGCCGTAGATGCGCGTGATTTTGTCCTCCGTGGGTAACTCTGACCGTCTCCTGTTCGTAAGCTTTTCTTTAATTCTAGCACTTAATAATACGCCGGTTGCGTCTACCTCTGTTGTATCTGCATTTGTTTTGTATATGCATTCGGTGCAAGCTACAATACAGTTGTCCCCTCGTGCGTGAAACGCTGACACAAAAGAAATGCAAATACGACAGAGGTAGACGCAACCGGCGAATAGTCTTTACCGATCCGATATACCACGTCTATTCGGTGAGGACCATTCTTAAACATTAGAATTAAAGAAAAACTTAAGAACAGTAGAGGATCAAAGTCATCAACGGAAGACAAAGTCACCCGCATCCACGGTACAGTGCGATTTCTATATAAAAACACATTTAGCACTCATATTTCTAAAGTTTAAAAGATTCCCCAGAAAAGGTATGCAAGCCAATGTTAGGAGGTGTCGATCTCGAGGCAGATATAGGACAAGGTGGCTTAATCAAATTTAGAATCTTGCTCTGGAGCACCTTGAAATCAAACCCGAACATCTTCCTGAAGTCGCGGAGGATCGATAAGCGTGGGCTGCTAAACTGGATGTCATGGGTCCGCGACCCCAATAGGAATAAGCGGTTGAAAATGAATGAATGAAATCAATGATAAGGATGATTTCTAAAGTTTACTACCTCCACACGTCTGCAGTTCTTGTGTAGTTCGATAACAGGAGTTCATGGTTCATTCCCTTTTAGTCCCACCGAACCGAACACAAGCAAAACCTTCATGGTCGTCAATCCAATTTTGGTTACTTTTTGAGCCGATTCGCCGATCCTCAACCAAGATCGCTTCCGAACACCGTTATCGTAGCGAACATACGTTCACCTTATTACTAAACCCCCTTTTGTTTATATAAATTTAAACACTACAGCTACCGAAAATTCTTGGTCGTTTTTCGGTCAAATAACACACCGCGGTAGGGTTGGATACTCAACAAATTTGTCTTGCGAAATTCATATACCTTGATAGTGACATTGTACCGTTTAAATATGTGTTAATTTTAAACCGGTCAATTTGACCGGGTCTTGGTAGGTTTAGTGTTAAAAGATCAAACGTTCGTTAGAATTTTAGGATATTAAAGGTGAAGTAAAACGGGTTCAATTCTTGTTTTTTTTTGTTCGTAGTTAGAGAATAAGCGGTTATACATAATGGAGAGTGGGGTAGTTTCACGCAACTGAAGTTATTTCATAAAACGAGGGATGTTTCGTTAATTTCTCTTGGGTTTTGGCTATCTGGTTATTGGGATAATTTTTAGAAAATTATTTGTTATCCCAAAAATGTGTATTTTCAAAAGCAATACATGTGTGAAACTACCCCAATTTCATCTATCCGTTCTGTGATTACGTAAGTAAGTAAGTTAGTCTTCCTAGGAATCTTAATTCATTTTAGGTCTCTTCTTCAGTCACTTAATTTAGGAAAAAGTTTCAATATATTTTTTCTTTAGGTTCTCTTCATTAAGATTTTAATTTGCAAAGATTTTAAGAGGAGTCAATATCATTTTCTTTATGATGAGTAGAGAAATGAGAAATTTTGCAGGTGTTTTATCAGAATGGATAAAAATTTCCCACAATTTATCCCGATGGTGTGTCATTTCCACAGTGACAGAGACATATTTGTTGGTTGTATGTTTTTATGAAAAATGGTCGAAATTCAGCTCTTTTGTCATACACACTATGGTAATCATCATTAAAAGTCTATTACTAGGAAATGGTTAATAAAATCGTGGAAATTTCCCCCTGGAGAGAAAAGAGACCTGTCTCATTAATCTATGGAAGTGTGCCTTGGTTGTCTGGCAAAAATGAGCAATAAATGTGGCTATCAACAGAGTTTTAGACTCTCAGCAAATCTTAGAAATTCTCACATTTTTGATACTTTTTCAGTAAGTTTCATGACCTTTTCGGATGGTATATTGAGTCATTCAATGTCACACTATCCAACATGATAAATTATTTCACTGCAAGAAAGTGGTAAACACTTTATACATTGTTTATTCTGAGAGAGAGTGCCTGTATATGCGACAATGTGTAGGTTGTTTCAATAATAATTCAACATCTTCCATTTAAGCAGCAATTTCTTCAAGTGATTGTTAAGGAGGAAGACACAAAAAAAAATTACTCATTACTTTGTCTTTTTTTGGTGGTCTTGTACACACTCCACTGGATAGGAAATTGTGGATGGAATGCCTTTTCTTTGGCATTGTTTTTTTTTTCTATCTACTCTTTCTCGTCTTTAATGAATTTTTTTTTGGGGTAATTTGAATTGACAGAACTTTTTTCTCGTAAAATTGTCCTATTTTCTTTTCTCGCCGACATTTTCCGTGACTCTATTCTGCAATGCGACAATAATTTTCCTGGGTGCAACTTTTAAAAAGTGTCACGTGAAATCGCTCAATTATAGAAATATATAGGTACTCTACTTTTCACGAATTTTTCACAATTAAAATTATCAAACATTGAAAGGCTAATGCGACAGTGTGGAAAATAAACTTCTTGTTTCTTTATCATACCACCTCTAGTCATCATTTTTAAACCCTTAATTTGCTATCTAGTAAGAATAAATAGTATTAGGGGGAAGTGGCGCATCTTTGGAATAGGTTTTTTTCTCTAATTTTTTAAATGAAACTGGACTTTACCATAAATATGACTTAGCTTGACAAACCAAGACTCCAGTAATTTCCTCTAGGCTACCTTCTTAAAAGTGTATTACTAACGCAATAGGGGAAACTGGGGTACCACCAAACACTTTTGAAAGATGCGATTTTGACTGAATTTCCTAAGAAAACTGTGAATTTTAGAAAAATGTTGCTTACTCCATGTTATAGTCTTAGGCATAGGCTGCATATTAATGTATACAAGGATGATGTGAAGCACTTCAGTTTTCCGTAAAAAGGAAAATTGTGTCACCATGCAGTTTTCGCTTTTTTTCAACCACCCGGGGTACCAATAAACACTTTCTGGGGCACCAAAAAACACCTGTTTTTCTCACCCATTGAAGTTATTTTGGGCATTCACCACAATTATTAATTATAAAGAAGGTATTGAAAATGTAAGTAATTCTCAAAAAAGCACTGCAAAATTTAAAATAAGTGACCAAAATAACAAAAAACTAAACCACTGCACACCGAACATATTTTTCAATGGATTTTTCATAATTTTGACAACATTCGACTTCTGACTGGAAAGCAGCGCCACTAAAATCGTGGCAAACACTATACCTAAAGTTCAAATTTTGCGCGCTCTTCTGATTATTTGTAATAAAATCGAGAAATCATTCGTCAATCCTTGATTAAAATCATTTAAGAATCATTAAGAATCATTTAATGCAAAATTGGGTTCTTGAACCTATATTTCTCCTGAGTCTTGAATGAAAATCCCATGAATGGATATAAATTTCAGAAATCGAACAAAGAGGGAGATGAAGAGTAAGAAAGATAAGAGGAAAAATTTTGCCATTCAAGCTACGCTCGCGACATCTGCAATTGTGACAAATTTGCCTGTTTTTTGGTGCCCCAAACTCTGTTTTGTGATGGATTTTATATTCTTTTAAAAAAATGTGAACATTAATTTATTTAGTAGATACACAAATATTATCCCAAAACATGTAGGAAATTACTGGTGTAGTGAAATTTGATGTAACTTATTTCAGTTTTATTTTCCAGGTAGATATATAAATGACTAAAATTATCAAAATCTCACAATTTTGCGAAAAAAGATTCTTATTTCTAAACTACTTGAACTATGTGGATCATTCTTTCTCTGGACAAGTGTCCCTATAGTATCTATGATTTCATGTAAGTCTCATTCTCTGAAATCTTATACCTATTTAAAAAATCGCAGTGTTTGGTGGTACCCCTGTTTGGTGGTGCCCCAGTTTCCCCTACACTTTTGAATTTAAAAAGGCACCTTTGAAATTGGGATTTCTCTCCTATGTTTAAGTGGAACTGAGTCATATCATAATCTAATTTAGCTTCTCAATCTGTTTGTGCACCTAAATTATATCACGATAAGGCTCAATTTTATTTAAAAATAGGTGATAAATCCCAATTTCAAAGGTGCCCCACTTACCCCTAGCTAATTGGCAAAAGTACTGAATAAATTTTAAAATTCATTTTACTTTGGAGCGACAATATAGATGACAACCTATCTATCTATCAGAGGATACCAGCGGTTGCATTGCTCGTAATCTTCTTTTACGATAAGTGAGATTCTAATAGGGTTTTCAGACCTAGGCCTAGCCATATAACTTAACTTTTGTAATTTTTCATTAAGTAATAGTTTTGAGAAAATTTTTACTTCCTTCAGTGAATAGAGTAGTGGCTGTATGACTGTGAGGCCTCGGGTTCAAAGTTGAGCAGTAGCAGAAAAAGATTTCTCATGCTATCGGCTTTGAATTCGTCCAGTGAATGAATGAATAGTAATGCCAATGGTGCATATTGGCAAAAGAAAGAGTGAACCGCCTAAACAATAGAGGCTGGTACGAGAACGAGTTTCGACATGAAAGTGGTACTTCAGTCGATACAAATATTCACTGTCACTGATCCAAACACACACCGAGATGGGCTGCTACGATATAGTAGCGGCACTGGTTGCTAAGAGAGCTGTGATATGGAACTGCTACCCGTATCGAGGGATAACATAGGAGTGGGGAAGCATAAGGGGCCCTATTGTGGCTTGGATGCATCGGTAATCCGAAATGGAGAACTGACCCCTCTGGCAAAATCTTATCTTAAGAACCTAATATACTCAGGCTGATCTTCAAGAATATTTAGCCTGTGAAACTTGCCGATAAAAAAATTATCCCATACTGTTATACGCTGTGAGTTTAGGATCATCAATTACGGCCTCTACGTATTGGGAGAAATTTTAGTCAAAAATTGCATTTTTGAAAGGATTTTGACGTATCTACTTACAGAAATGCAGGCAATTTCCTTTAAAAAAAAAAACAATTTTTGAGGAAAATTGCTCCCAATGTGTATAAAAGGCTTTAGAGGTCCTTGGCATAAATTTCCTTCATTGACAAATTTTACAGGGGTAGAATAATAACTTTTCGACACTGTCGAATCGATAGTGTCGATAAACCTATATCTGTTAGATATAGTGAATGTCGACTTTTTCGGCATTCTTGGGCCATTCATTGTGACATTTTTAAAAGAATGAGACTGGTGATAAACACCTATATTAGTTACAGGAAGTGCAGCTATCGTTTAAAGTTTTCAGAATCGACAGTCGATAGTATCGAAAATAAGTTATAATGCCACCCCAGGATAAGAATTCTCGAGAATCAACCTGAGTCTATTTGGGCCCTAAGAATTGAGTGGTGAAGATAATAATTTATTAAAACCGCAAATGAATACATATTGCTCTTTCTAAATTTAAAGTGTTTTCACTTAAGGCTATAATTCATGTGAGAAACACTGCCAATTTGTTATATATTCAAATAGGATTGCCACGTTATTTTATAGCAGGGGTGAACAAGAACCGTTTGAAACCGAATAAACGTCAAAATAAGTTTGTCTAGGTAGCGTTTTTACAATTGACGTACAATTTTCATTTGATGTTTGTTCGGTTTTGTGGCATCCGAGTGGAAATAATAAGAAGATGGCTGAGAGTAAACTGAACTGATGGTTTATTCTATCCAGGGGCCATTCAAGCCTAATAAAAAGTGAAGATATTTTTCACTTGTAAAAATTTTTCAGATATTGCACCGTGACTTAAACAATTTGCTCGTAGTTCTTGTATTATTTCGGCAAATATTATGAAATATGTATTTTAATATAGCTTTTTATGCACGATTTCGAAATATATCAGACTGATAAGTCAATTCTCTTTAGGAAAAAACTTGCCAATGGTCTTCAGTGCCTCTATGCAAAAACGTATGGAAAAATGAAATGTCGAGAGACCCCTGATTCTATCGTTGGTTTATATACATTTGTGATCCTTTTAAGAGGACCGCTATTTCATAGTCCTAATGGACCTCGCCATCTTATTGTGGATCTTATCCAATGGATGATACATTGGACCCTTTTTGATCTTTGACTCATACATTTCAGGTTTCAAATGCTTCTAGCTCACCTCTGTTTTATAGACTTTTGGCAGGGTATTTTTCAATTTTTATCACAAAATCATTTCGACGATTCACAAAATTAAAATTATTTGATGTTCTATCTTAGCATTATCGAATATTCTAAATTTTTGTGGTTCTTGGAAATCATTTTGGGACAAAAATTGAAGATTTCTGCGAAGGAAGTAAGTAATACTGCGACCCTTATTTGAAGTCAAATTTCAAGAGTGTCTCGAATATCCCCGCTCTTCCTTACTGTTCATTCGAAATATTAAAAAAAATCACATTTAAATTACAGAAAGGTTCTTTTTTTGTTGCCATGTAACAAAACAGTAATCTCTGCTGAAATTCAGTACTAAAATTTTATCCTTTTATTGAACTTTGACCGTGGTGGCTGTAAAGTGAATTACCAGTAGAACTTTATTCCTGCAATATCAACACTGAATTCTAACTCACGTAAAAGAGTAAAGGATAAGACCAACAAATACTGCAATGCACATGTACCTTTATATTTAGTTATTGCTGGAAAATGGACGGTCGAACGTACGGAAATACGAAGTTAGTCCATAGTGCAATGCACAAAACATAAAAAAGAGCCAAATATTGAGTTGGAAAATTGTATCTTTTGTGAGAAAGAAAAAACAGTCTAATATGAGGTAAGCCAGAGTAACAAAATGTTATAACAATAAAATGTGCAATGCACATAGAAAATTGGAAAAGAAATAAAACCTCATTGCTTTGGAATTATAACGGCGGAAGACCTACAAGTATAATTTTTATGGCCTTGATATTTCTCGAATTTTATACACTATGTATGTAAAAGAGTTTTCATTCATTATATATAACTTTGGTACACCACAATATTGCCATTCTGCCATTATATGAAAGAGTGTAGAGTGAACTGTGCATAATTGATATACATAGAGAATTATTAAATTGTACATATGCAGAGAGGGAATGAGAGATAAATTGTACCAACAAACGATATGAAAGACTGCAAAAACAATTCTCTGGAACTTCTCTTGGAAGGAAAAGGATCTCAAGCGAAACATACGAAAGAAAAAGACCAGCCTCAAAACCAAATAATAAGATCCTGTAATAAGAGAGCCCTTCTGTGTCTTCTTTTTTTTTGTTCTTTTTTAAAAAAATATTACATTTCTTATTATATTCTGGGAGCCTTGAAAATAATGTTTTTGCTTATTAACGCAGACGAAAATGTGAAAGAGATAAAAAAAATTCACAGTCTGTTTTGTATTTTCACCATAACAACACACTTGACATTCTCGACAATTCACCACTCTTATGGCTTTAGGATCAGACAAGCCACTTCACAATATATGAATCCATATACTAGTTAGTTAGTGAATTGAACAAGAGGTTCCAGATCAAAAGAAGGGGTGGTATTCTTATAAAAGAACTAAACTGACATCTATGGTAAAAGCACCTTTCTGCAGTCCTCCCTCCCCTCCTAGGCATCTACAAAAATTGTAACATGAGAAAACTTTGTTCCAGCGAAATGCAAATAATAAGATTCAGCTAATGGAACTGTCTTTAACATACATACTAAATCTTTAGTAATTTAATACAAAAGTCTTTAGAATAGGATGTTGAAAATTGCAGTAAAATATATTAAGAATATACCTTGAACCCCTCGGAACTACAGGTTGACATGGGAAGTTATGGAAGCGACACTAAATTCCCCAAAACCTTGTAACGCAGTCTGGGGTACTTTCATGCAGATCAAAACAATTCCTTTGCTAAGTTAATAAAAATTGTATTCAAGATATGTGGACTATTTTTTTTTAGTCAGGAGTGGAATGATAAATTTTCGATACTATCGAATCGATAGTATCGATAAATCTATATCTGTAAGATTGAGTGAATGACGACTTTTTATGCATTGCCAGGTCATTTATTGTAATATACTAAAAAGAATGTGATAGATGATAAATATCTATATTAACTACAAGTAAACTTGTACCACTGTCCAACTTGTACCACTTTACCCTAGTGTAGCTATCGTTTAAATTCTTCAGAATCGAGTGTCGATACTACCGAAAATAATGTTGAGGATTTGGCCGGAGACCACGACGACAGGGAGAAAAACAAAGGCCAGGAGATAAACTCGATTTACTTCACTATGACAGCAAATATTTCACGGGAATCTCGTGCAGCTGTAAAAGCGCACAGAGGGAATTCGCGCTCTAGAGTAGAGGGACAGTTGGGCAAGCAGGATATCTGCAACAATGTTCTCGCTTACTCGAGCGCGGATGATGTACCCAAGCTTAAACTTCTCTGATGAGAGCACATATACTCGACTTACTTCGCTGCGAGTATGTGTTGCTCGCATGAAGTATAAGGATAAATTCAAAATTCAATAATGCATGGCACTCATCCCCTAAAGAGCACCGTGCAGCATCCCCCAGGCAGGGTATACCTCAAACCAGGTTCGCAACAATAAGTTATAATGTCACCCCAGTAATGAATTCTTAAGAAAGCCCAAGTAGGGTAAATGCCCTAATTCAAAACCATTTACAGACGCTTTAACTTTGACAGAAGATTCAACACATTAAGTTCATATTTTTTCTGAAGAGAATTACATAAATTTGTTCCTTAACTTTTCTAGAATGTTACTGTTTAGTGAAAATTCTTTATAATTTGAAAACTTCTTAAATACAAGAAAAATACTCGAGCGTAAAATGCTTCTATTGGAAACATATTAATCCAAATGGAGACAAGAAAAGTTTCTAATTGGAGACAAACAGTGTAAGTGAAACCGCGACGAAAGGTCTTCCAAAACCTTGTTGAGTTGCTCTTGAGTGCAGGATTTGTACTTATTCCTGGTCTTTTCTCCTTTCCCATCTAAAACAATAAAAATCTCTCCAAAAAAATTATATTTCCGGGGTTTCTTATCACTGAGAGAAATCCGAAAAAGTTAAAATAATATTCCGGAAATGTTAATTTTACCCTGCATTATTGATCCGAAATCGGTGTAAATATTACCCTTTTTAGGTTTATTAGGGATTAAATTAACCCTTTTTCATGTCAATTTTACGCTTAAAAAGGTGTGAAATTAACATTAAAAAATGTATATATTTTTACACCTAAAAAGTGTTAAAGTTACGAGGAAAAAAAGTTAATCGCACCCTCTTTTTTCTCAGTGATTGAAGCATTTGCAGACACTTCAGAAAAATCCTTTTCTCACGTACCGTTAACAATAAAGATTAGCACTTAATTTAACTAAAATTAGCCAGAAATATGACATAAATATTAAACAAAACGAATAAACAACAGTCACCTCATTGTGTTTTTCATTGGAAAACAAGATCGATCGATGAAAAATTTGATGGTGAAAAGGTACACTTTAAATTTTTCTGAGAAATTAAGAAATCAAAATTTGTGAATATGAATGGGTTTTCGCTTTATTTGGAGCAAAATTAACTAAATAATGAAACTGTGGTATAGAAAATATATAAATGTAATAATTTAGTACCTGTATTTATCATGAAAACAATTACGTTTCCATTTGGAGTAGCGAAAAATTTCCATTTGGAGCAGGTTTTGAATTAGCTTAATTTACCCTAATGAGTTTTATGATCATCTATCTTGCGGCTAAGAAAATTCGGATTCACCTCTTTCTTTACAAAGGAAAAATTCAGATGGTGCGAATGCTCACGCGTACGAACCATGCCAAACTTCCCCTACGACTTTTATCGGAACAGAGGGAGTAATATTTTAGGTTGACGCTCTGTATTCGTTATTAAAATGGTTTACATAGAAAATTTAAAATGTTTGTATTTCAAGAAGAAAAAGTCGCAGTGTCTCAAACTACCCCGGTGTTAAACATCCCCACTCTTCTCTATATCACACTTATTTACTTTTGAATTTGAACTTTCGTCCTCAAGGTCACTGATATTTTTTTTATCTTTGAAACCATCACCCAGAGTGGTCCGATTTTGGCTGAAGCAAATAATCTAATCATTGTATGTCTCCATCGTCTCCACAATGATTTCCTTATTTATTTGATTATTCACTGTTTATTCAGCAGCACAATACTGCTGTGATGGTGTTATGTTCCTTTCTTAAATGGCTGGCTGTGTTTTGGGTGTACAATTGAAGCTCAAAGTGCCTTTGCCTTTGCCCTCTGCTTTTTCCTTGTACTTGAATTTCTCTGTTTCATTCTGGTTGAATGGTGTGTTGGAAGATAGATATCTTCGTTGTAGAAATAAAGAATGGTTCAGTTAAATATCTCACCAGTGTTATTTAGCGTGTATAACAAAATTGCGAGTTATATATAGCATAAAATGCTATATGTTAAGTGTTTTTGCAGTTTTGAGGGAGGCATATTTCAAGGGCAACTTTTGGCCACCGCCCAAAAAAGTACACCCTATACTTGTTTATTTTTCCATTTTCCTTCCAAGACTCTTGTCGATGAATCTAACATTTTTTTTTTACTTTTTTTATAGATATATACATTGTGTTTATGGGAAAAACGGTATATAATGGGGTGAATAGAAGAGGAATGGGAAGTTTCCATTAAAGTTTGACGTGGAATTTTCATAAAAGGCAGTTCCCCTTTGTAAGGAAAATGACTTATTGCGTATGTTAATATAAGTAGAAGAACCCCTTTTGGAGGTTATAACTTCAATAAATATGGGGTATACCTTTAACCATCTATTACTCAACTCATTAAAAAGGTTTCACTGTGATGTGCTTTCCCAAGACTTTTTCCTTGAAGCTATTTGTTGTATTTTTAGTGTCAATGAATGTTTGGGTTTGTAAGAAAGTGTGTTACGCAACAGAGAAGCTTCTGAAGTGATGAACAACAAGGGGAGGAATGGTATGAGGTGTGTTAAGAAGAGAGAGAGCTTAATGAAAATGGGGTTGACTTTTTTTTTCAATATCCTTTTTTTTTCATTCTATCCTATTGATTACATATTTCTGTCGTTCATGCCTTCACCTTCAATTTTATGTCACAAATAGCTCTTTTTTTCTGCTCCTACACTGAGAAAAAAAGGAGGGTGCGATTAACTTTTTCTCCTCATAACTTTAACACTTTTTAGGTGTAAAAATAAATCAACATTTTTTAATGTTAATTTTACACCTTTTTAAGGGTAAAATTAACAAGAAAAAGGGTAACTTTAACCCCCAATACACCTTAAAAGGGTAATATTTACACCGATTTTGGATCAATACTGCAGGGTAAAATTAACATTTCCGGAATGTTATTTTAACTTTTTCGGATTTTTCTCAGTGTACGTGCCTCTGCTTTTTTTTAAACTCATATTGATATTAGAGAGCGAGTCAATCTTGAGAAATAAATTGTAAAATATCAATATTGATTTTGAACATCCCAATACTGAAAATGTTGGGAATGGAAGAACTATGTCTATTATACATAATATTTAAAAAAAAAATTATTAGTGCTTCGAAGGTGAAGAAAATTGACAATAATTTGGCATAAAATAGTGCTATGACGAGAACAAAAAAAATGTATATTTTTCAATAATCACATTTTCAATTGGGTGTGTCAATTTTTCGTTATGCTCCCTCTTCTATTATATGCATTTTCTCTTGTCTCTCTTTTTTCTGCGGTGTTCAATAAATTTCAATTCATTTCACTTTATTGAAAATAGTCTATATTCTCCATTTTTTATTGTCTATCCCGGGTATTTTAGTACAAAACATTTTTTTTTACGTTTCATTAAATTGTCACAATCACTTTTATTTATTACATGATGGTCGTTTTTTTTGGTGGTTCTTGTTGGTATCCTGGTTGAGGAAAAAAAAAAGTGTGCAGCAAAATTATTTTATTAGCGTTAGGCTTTTGGGTTTTGTGGGTGTTTTTGGTATTTTGGAGGACCAAAAAGAAGAGTAAAAAAGTGAAAAAGTCTGACACATTGATATGGCTGGGGGTTCCAAAGATGGTGGAAAGTTAACTTGACTTGGAATAATAAAAAAAAAGGGTCTAAGGGAGGAATAGCTCAAAAATGATTTATATTTGGTTTGGGAGTTGATAGAAAAACTGCAATTTTTTTGTTGTATCTTGGAGTTAGATGGGTGGTCCGTTTTTGGGTAGTATGTTGTGCCTGAGATTGGGGCTAATATCCCTCTAAAATTGGATACTCTGTGAGACGGGTGTTGCAAAAAAAGAAATGGTCGCAGAGAGGATTTTGTGCTCGACGTAGCTCACAGCAACGACATCGACTGCGGCTGAAACTGTTCTGTGGCTCACTGCGCAAGTCATATGATGATGGCTGCCGGATCATGAAATCACTTTGATTATATA
The DNA here is from genome assembly GCF_024763615.1 of Phlebotomus papatasi. NCBI lineage: Eukaryota > Metazoa > Arthropoda > Insecta > Diptera > Psychodidae > Phlebotomus > Phlebotomus papatasi. Next base: position 47,252,693 of record NC_077224.1, read on the forward strand.
TACACACATATATATATACGTGGAGTCTAGTACCAGACTTACTTCACTATATACTACCATTGTGTGGAAGTGGGATAGGTGCTTTGACATGAAGAAGTGTGAATGAGACAGAAAGATGATAAGTACGGAGCTTGGAGTGAGAGAGCTACCAAACTGTAAGCATAAATTCATATTGGAGTGATGTGCGATTGAGAAAGATGAATGTATATGATGTACCGAAGGGGTCTTCAGGGCGAGGGGACTTGATTGCGATGACGAAGCGACGTAGTTCAACCAGAGAGTGGGGGGAATGAGGATTTGAAAAAGGGGGGGAGAGACACAGTGAAAGAGCACAAGAAACCCATTTTAGACTGTTGGAGGGAAGAGAAGTGAAGTGTGAGGAGAGGTAAGAAGATATGTTTAGATTTGGGTAGTGGAGGGGAGTCATGGGGCAGCAGATGAGATACATTTTTGGGAGGCATCCATTTTCTCTTGATCCACTCTGGCAATATTTTTATCTCTTTCAGACACACAATGTAACACCATTTTACCTTTCACTCTTGCACACTACTTACATCGTTACTTTGGTAGCTACAACTAAATGTAAGAGTGAAATGCATATAGTATCTGAAAGTAAATGTAAGCAGGATAGAAAATTTTTCAAGTATTTTCTCTCTATCCTCTTCACCCCTCTACCACCAATTTGTAAGCGTATATGTGTGGAGTTTTTTTTGTCGTCAGAGAATAGAATTTGTGTATAGTTTCCCTCACCCGATAGTACATGTGCAATGTGAAAATACTGCGCAATTTGATGATGGCAGAGGAAAGAAAAATATATGTATATGTGTGTACGTTTTTGTGAAAATGTTTTATATGGGATGTAGGTGGTGTGTTTTTTTCTCTTCTGTATTCTTTACAAAACTGCGCTGAAACATTCTTTAAAGACCTGTAATACTCACTATCTCTTTCGCACCAATTGAATGATTTAAATTGCGAGAAAATTGATACTCTGTCGTTCGAGTTTTTTTTTTTTGTTCTCTTGAAACTCATTTTATTCGTGATTTTCTGTATACACCGCCAATAAAAGAGTAAAAAAAAAACTAATAAATTTGATTGTACCCACGAGAAGGTAAACATTTCTCTTCATGTTATGCCATCTCTTTTCATTTCAAAGCCAATGTATAGACAGGGCATAGTGAGAAAGGTGATTATCTCGATATGAAACATTTTCTCAAATACGCTTTTAGCAATAACTGCATAGTCGTGGTGGAAAATGACGTGGATGACTTGTAAAACTCCAAGCTAAACTAATACAATTTATGCATTATACTATGTTCTATCCCTTTCTCACAAAAAGAAAAACTCTTGTCTATAACTAATCTTACCTTTATAGCCTGAAATTGTAATGTTACATAGTTGAAGGGGATAGTAAACAATTTGATATGATGAAATTTTTATTAGGATCACATGAGAACTCAAGAATAATTCACAATTATTTGCCGTATATACTTAATGTGAGAGAGTTGAATGGGGGACGTAGAAAAAAAAAATTTCATCCAATTCATCAGCTATTTGCTTAATTCTATTTGTACACCATAATTTCTACAATTCCATTATTAAATTCTCAAAGCTGAAGTAAATAAGAAATTGAAATAAATTTACTGTGAATTCGCGTAATTGTTTAGCGGACCTCATGAGAAAATTTCATGTATCCTTTCTGAGACTAGGCAATTAGTGTTTCGTACTATCCATGAGCGAGAGTGTTAATTGCTTGAAGGAAAAAAGTATATATAGGGCAGAATGGGGTAATTTTAAACAGAATCTTAATTTGAACGTTGAAATTTCGTCACTGTTTCAGATGGGCAAAAAGAAAAAGAAGACTACGAGGAAGTACATGCCCTACACTCAAGAGTACTTTGAGAGAAACAGGAAATCCCAAAGTTCAAATTTAGATTCTGTTCAAAATAACCCCTTAGCGCCCTATAGGTATTATTATACAATTTTGGTTAAACTACCTTCACTGTGACAGAAATCCGAAAAAGTTAAAATAACATTCCGAAAATGTTAATTTTACCCTGCAGTATTGATCCAAAATCGGTGTAAATACTATGCTTTTTAGGTGTATTAGGGGTTAAAGTTACCCTTTTTCATGTTAATTTTACCCTTAAAAAGGTGTAAAATTAACATTACAAAATGTTAATATATTTTTACACCTAAAAAGTGTTAAAGTTATAAGGAAAAAGGGTTAATCGCACTCCCGTTTTTTCTCAGTGTTCTACACTGCAGGAATTTATAATTTGACAAAGTTGCGCCTCGGTTTTTAACTCACTATGTTTGTTTAATAAATTAGTATATCTATTATTATCGTCAAATGTTCACCATCACCTTTAAAAGCCTGACAGTTTTTCTCTGATTTAAGCAGGATTATTGCATTTCCAAGCCATATTTGTAATGCTTCAGTTTATATTTTGGGAGACGTAATGGGCCTAACTGAAGGTCTAGGTGGAGCGGTCCCGTTATGAATCTAATCTAAGTTCATTTAACGGGTATGTTAGAATATCAGATAAAAATTTTAAAGAATTTCAAACGGTACACTTTAGCACACTAAAGCACTTGGATGGAAATGATCCTTCTTTGAATCCTAGCAGAAATGGACGGAGACACTAGCCTTCTCTTTATTCTTTACGACATTTCGAGGGTAAATGTCCTGTTCATCAGCTAATGAATTTTGTTAGGTAAATCACGTAAGGCAGAAAGTGCTTGCACTTTACTTGAACTCAGATGACAGCTCGTACTTTGCAGTTCACTATTCGGGTTCGACTGATTGGCTTAAAATTCGTTCTGTGTTACACTCCACTTGGACTTGGATCTCAGCTCGTACTTTGAAGTTCACCATTCGACGGATTGACACTGAATGAAATTCAGAGTACGCGCAGTGATCCAAGTCCAAGTGCAGTGTAAACAAAGTTAGAATTCATTCAGTATCGATCACCCGAATGATGAACTTTAAAGTACGAGCTGTGATCCAAGTCCAAGTGCAGTGTAGTCATTTCCCGCCTGTACGTGATTTTCCCAAAAAAAATTCGGTACCTAATGAAAGGGACAATCATCCTCGAAATGTCATAAAGAATAAAATTGCAAAAATCAAGAAAAATCTAGTGTTTCTGTTCATTTTCTGCTACACCCCATCGGAACGATATTCTTTACATAATGGATCCTATCTAATAACACTTTGAAAGTTTTGTGAATTCAATCCTTTTAAGGAAATTAACGTTTAAATGTATACTTCGGGAGAGAAAACCACAAAAACTAAAGAGAATGCTCTGCTGATAGTGCAATTGGCTGCATCCTAAATTCCAAAACTCCAAACCGGCAGAAGGGAAACTGGCAACTAAGACCATAGGGATATTTTTTTCGTTAAGCTCCCATTTAGATGTACAATACCATGTTACCGGTATTGCAGAGGAAATACTGCCGTTAGAGATATTTCCTCCGTAGTTAGTTTGGAATGTTATTCTTAAAAATAACAAAAAAGTTAGCAAAAAAATTATTTGTAAAAACGATGAGCCTAATTCGTAAACAAGGTCTATGATTATGATGCAATAAAGAGAATTTTTATCACATCTTGCTCATAAATTACTTTGAATACGTGGTGTTCTTTTGTATTCGACTTCTGAAAAACTTGTTTATTGTGTAGTTTATTCATGTGTTACCCAAATGACATTATTCCATCGTTAACTTTTTTCGACCAATTTCAATTACTAGAATTTCGTGAAACTCTGGAGAAATTGTGTGAAGGAAACAAATGAAATATGCAAATTGAATATATGATAAGCTCCATCTAAATCAAAATCTCCACTCATTTTTACGTGGATTTTTTTGCAGCTCTCTCGAGAGTTCTTTTCCAGTATGGAATTGGTATTATTTCATCTTACTTGTTTACATTGATTGTTCTATGCAGTTTCTGTAATTCCTTATTGAGTTCTTGGTAACTGTCACGGATTGAGGTTGTCTTTAATCTTTCACATTGATTTTGGTGTTTTAGAATTTGTAAATTTCTCAGAATTTTCTGAGCTTTAATGCTGTTTTTAACAAGGGGTTAGCTACAAAATAGGAGCTTCGCTATATGGTTTAATGAGAAATGTTGACATAAAATGGATTAAACGGATAAAACATTCAAATTAATAAAAATCAATAGCCTATAACACCATTTCGAAATCAGAGACCATTGGAAGTAGGGTTAAACTTTCGGTCTCAAATTTGTTGTAAACGATCATCAGACTGAAAGTATAACCTCGTTCATGAAGGTTCCCAATTTCTAAATGACAAGTAAGAACACTGAATTTTACCAGTTTAAGGAACTAATTGAATAGTAATGTCAATGGTGCATATTAGCAAAAAGTGAACCGCCTAATACAATACAGGCTGGTGCGAGAACGAGTTTCGACATGAAAGTGGTACTTCAGTCGATACAAATATTCACTGTCACTGATCCCAAACATATCTAGATAGGCTGCTTTGGTATAGTAGCGGCACTGGTTGCCCACAGAGCTGTAATATGGAGCGGTTACCCGTATCGGGGGATAAGATAGAATAGGAGTGGGAAAGCATAAGGGGCCCAATTGTGGCCTGGATGCATCAGTAATCCGAAATGGAGAACTGACCCCTGGAAAAATCTTATCTTAATAATTCTTGTTTAAAGAATTACTCCAGTGCTCAGTGATTCAAGTGAAGAATCCTATGCAATAAAACCATGAAAATTTTCACAATTCGATTATTTATAATAGATTTACACTTAAGCGTATACTTCAGGAGAGAAAGCTGTGAAAAATTAAATAAATAGGATACTGCAGACAATGAGATTATTTTCGCTCCAAATATGAGAAAGGACAATAATATAATATAGTTCTAGCTTCTTTCTATTCTAATGATCATATTTACCATTATTGTTGTATTATGAAGCAGAAGGCAATATTCGTACAAAAAGACGTTGGATGATGTCTGATTCTTTTTGTTACCCATTGCCAAGCCTCAACGCGGATTTCATGTCAATTTTTGTCCCAACATTAATTAGACTTTGTTTAGTTTGTTTTGACATTTGTGGGTGGGTTTCACTGAGATGACTCTTCGTGGTGCACCCATTGAGACTCATGGTAAAAGATTAAAAGCCATCAATTGATCCATTTATTTTGTCACCCAGCGACATTTGTTTGACCTCACGACTGACCCATCGCGGTAGTTTTTGAGGCAACAAAAAAATCTCTCCATAGCTAAATGTCTCCAACTCCTTTATGGATTTAGTATCTCCAATCATGAATAATCCCCTCACAGCGTGATTTCTTTGCTATTTCTTGTGACTTTTTTTTTTCTTCACTCCACTATTTAATTTAATGGAGATTTCACAATTAATTTGGTGAGATTGTGTTGGTAAGTCCGATGATCTTATAGAAATAGGTGAAATAGAAGATTTTACAAATTCACTGGAGTTTAATGGTAGCGACAAAGTGTTTTTTTGTAACAAAAGTCGAATGTTGGCAACATCTATTTAGATAATGTATTTATATAATTTTTTTTCTCTATTTTATGCTTCTGCCTATAGTGGTTTCTTATATATATATACATATATATTAAAGTTTCTATGTGGAAAGGTGTATGTACCTGAAAGCACAAGAGATCATTGAACTCTTTTCTCTTTGGACATTGAACACACGGCTAGATGGCTTGAACAAGGTTTAAAAAAAAGGCACAGAAGTAGCATAAAGACTGTGTGTTGGAGTGAGAAAGGTAAAAAAAGAAGCACACGACTCAATAATAACTAAAATTATTACATACAATTTATGAATATTAAACGATTTTATTTTTTTACTATAGTCCACTTTTTATGCTAGACTCTGGGTAATACGTTGCTCGGAGAAGTTGGAAGGCTGGGCAAATCAGAGAAGAGCAATTGCGAGGGAATTGTAATTGCTTGAAAATAAAATGAGAAATAATTGAGTGCAAAATTATATATTGACACTATACTAACAAATCGTACTCATGGTATTACCTACGATGTATAGATAGGAGATTTGAAATAAGTCAGAATCGAAAGAAATTGAAGAATAATTATCATTTTTTTTTCATCAAGATAATTTCCCTCGTTGTATTTTATTTTTCTCACTCTCAATTCCATATCTCAGAAAGATCATGTAAATTGCAGGTGGAAAGATGGAAAAGTAATGCTCAGGTGCTTGAATTTATATACATAGAGTGAAAATTATAAATTCATGTCACCAGGTCAAGCACTCAATTTACCATAACAAAAAAAAATAACTAAGAATTAATCTATAAATAAAATAATCTGTACACAAATATTAAACTCTCAGTAATCGAAAAGTACTCTTGAGTCACATTCACAATTTTCTCTTTTTCTAGCTTTTCTCGCCATGTCTATTAATGAGAGAAAATTTTAATTTAAAATTTCATTTAATTGAAAATAGATGGAGAATTTTTTTTCTTGATTATCTCTCCATGACTATTGTTGTGATGAGGAAAAAGGAGATAAGAGAGAGAGAGAGAAAGAGGAAATTTCTTGATTTTCTCATGAAATTTTTTAATTGAAATTGAGAAAAAAAATTCTTCATCCGCGGTTGTGGAATTCTCCCCTATTCTATCTATATTTTTCAACGGTTATTGTTAAATTATAATTAATTTTTTATGTTTAGAGAAAAAATCTAGATTGTTTTCCACTCAGTTTTCATAAAGAATTTTTTTTTAATTTTGTTCTAGGTCTTGGATGAATCTCATATTATATAAGAATATTTTCTGAACAATTTACATTTCTTAAGAGCAAGGCACTGATTGTTCTTTCTTTTTTAATGCAAGAAATAGATTTGCATAAAAAATTCTTTTTATATCTTCTACAGGGTGATGAAAAATTTAAAACAGAATTTCAAAAATTTTAAATTATCAACAAATCAGAAAAGTAAATCATTAGGATTCTTATTCGCAAATTTTATATGGGAACTTGGAGTAAAATTTAGAAACAGTGTAGGGTAAGTGTACTAAATTTCGGCCAGCTTACAATTTCGTCCACTTCTTAAGGAACAAAAGAAATTTTCAGTTTTCGCATACTATAGCGATTATTCAAAGCAAAAACTAAACGAAAGATGTCCTTTCGACGAACGCGATGATGTGAAAAAGACTTGGAAGAATTCCGAAAGGCTAAGAAACTATGAAAATCAAGGTGGCCGAAATATTACCCAAAGCTTTGACTATATTTTTATTCATTTTAAGATGTATTAAGAATGATTTTAGAGAAAATAATAACGATAAATTGTCTAAAAGGTTCCAGGCAACACTCCTTAAAAAAAGTAAGATAAAAATTCAATTTGTATTATAATAATGCCTGAGGCACATCTTTTAAATCAGGAAAATTTGCACGAAGTCGAAATTCGGATCCCCTTCTTTCTCACATGTTTTGCATATGTCTATCTCATTCTCTCGCACTCTTCTTTTTCTCTTAAACATCACTCTAAATTCAATTTAGCTCAATCGAATTTGGTATGCGAAAGAATGAATGAAAGAAATATGCAAAACATGTGAGAAAGAAAGGGTTTCGAATTTCGATTTCATGAAATTTTCCTGATCTAAAAGGTGTGCAGGAGCCATAAATATCACATTTCAAACTTAGACTTTGGCGCCTGCATACAACTATGCCGAAATTTGGTACACTTACTCTATTTTATTTATTTTTTTCATGGACTAACACAAGACTTGTGTAATGGCGTTATTTCAATGAAACAATAATATGTTTTTTTAGCACTTTACTAGTGCAACTACGTTATCGACTTTTCTTTGTGTTGGTTCCAGTTGCGACAGTTTGGTGGTTTTAGAACATGGCGAAATTGCGGAAAACAGTCTAGACAGGAACCAACATAAAGAAAAGTTGATAATGCAGAAGCACTTGTGAACAGTAAAGTGCTTAAAACATGTTAATTTTGCATTGGAATAGCATCAGTATACTTACTTAAGTTTGTTCTTTTTTTACTGATTTTTGTTTGTCTTTACCGATTCGATCTACCAACGTCTGATCGGTAAAGATCATCCTTAAGTTCTAGAAATAAAGAAAAGCTTACGGACAGGGGTGTGTCAAAGTCACCCTCAGGGAACAAAGTCATCCGCACTTACGGTATGTTTTCAACTGAGTTTATCAAATTAAATCGGTTAGTGTGGTGCTCACTGAGGTGCCCCACTTCCACCCTAGGTAACTTCTGGAGGGAACACTTTGGAAAACCTTAAATCAGATAAAATATTCGCATTGGAATATTTTGATATTTTAGACGAGTTTTTCTGAATCTCTTAACTGATATTTCCTATACTAAGAAAGAAACCTAAAAAGTTAAAACAACTCTATGGCAGAGTTGAATTAAGTCTATGAATATCGATGTAATTGTTACTCTTTTTCGTTGTAAATTTTAGTATTTGGAGTTGAAACAACTCTTCGTGAGAGATGTTAATTAATTCGTCGTATATCGATGTATAGTAGAGTCTTCCAAATTTGAACGCTCGGGGGGTATTTTTGACATTTCTCACCTCCCAAATTCGAACGATTTTTTCAAAACTAACGAAATTTATGTGAAATTAAATTGTATTTTGAATCAAATTCCCGTTCTCACAAGTCTTAGTGGTAACATACTTCCTTTTCATTGTATACGATCATAATGTATGTAAACATTCAGGAAGAAGCATACAAATATGATTTTCTTTCAACGAGTGTAAGAATTTTTTAACATAACCCTACAAATGACATTTTAAATCCAAACGTCGCGTTCGAATTTGAGAGATTCAGATTTTAGAGACTCTACTGTAATTATTGCTCTTTTTCGATGTAAAATTTCATCTCGACTGAAGTATATGCTTAACTCTTTCGCGTCCATAGGGTCATATATGACCCGGGGAAAAAAGTTTCTTTTTGGCTATTTACATTAATTGAAATCTAACTGGAGTCTTGAGAAAATGAGCCAAGAATCTTACATCCTTCTATTATGATGTCGTGCACGAACAGATAGATTTCAATTAATGTAAATACTCAAAAAAAACTTTTTTCCCCGAGTCATGACATTACCCTATGGACGCGAAAGAGTTAAGTGTTTTCGTTTTAAGAACATACTTCAGTCAAGAAGATTTTCGTGTGACAAAGTGTTTCATGAAGATATGTGCGTGCATCATACGTGATATTTCACTCGGAACATAGGGAACTTGACGTCAAGAAAGTTTTTAATAAAGAAAATGATAAATTAAAAAAACGACAAATTGTAAAACCTATTCATTTTGGGATTTTAAAGAGTTATTTTAACTTTAAAAAAAGAATTTTTTAACGCTTGAAACGAGTTATTTTAACTCTTAAAATGAGTTATTTACACTCCTTTGTCATGTAAATTTTAGGAAAAAGAGTTAAAACAACTCTTCCGAATTTTACAAAGAGCTAATTCAACATCGATTCGAGTAAGTTTTACTCGATTATTTTTCTGAGTGTAGAAAGAGAATCAAGTTACACAAAATTTCGAACGTTTAAGGGGGTCGTTCATGATGTTTATCAAGATTGTTATTAAGTAAAAAAAAACAGAATCACGATCTCATTTATCTGAGATGATATCGAATTTTTAAATTTTTGGCTTATCACATAATCCCAATTTTTTCAGCTTGTGCGCAAAGTTGAATGTATCTAGTTCAGCTTAAGTTTCTGTTTAATTGAGGTACAAGCAAACTAAGATCGTTTTAGAATTTATGTGACATACATAAATGGAAATTTGCTTGAAAAAAATATTTCCACGCCTCAACCCTTTATGTAATCAATTTTTTTTTCTTTGCATACTTCTGCATTGGAATGGCTTCAAGAAGTCATGGATTAGAACAAGATTTATGATATCTTTAGAATCTATTTTATAGTGTTTTTTATAGAAGTGTATCTCAAGAGGACTACCTACATAATTTCACATAAAAGATAAAATATGAACTTTTATAAATAATTCATGTATGAAATTCTCATCGTAAAATTTACAAAAATATGACATTTGTTTTATTCTGTTTTATATTGTAAGTAATTCCATGTTGAGTTAAAGAGGAAAAGCAAAGGCATTTCTATTCCCTAGTTGTTTGTGTTTCATTTGGAGGTTGTGTCTTATATATTATTTTATTACATTGCAGATAGAAGTGTTATGTTCTCATGCTCTCTAATATTGTTTCATTTTATGCTCACAGAGAGATAACAAAAGTTTTTGACATTGTCTAAGTCACATGGGAAGGCGGAAAATGTTTCTTGTTTTTACCCATAAAATTCGTTATGAAATTTCATCTTGGAATTTTTTTTGGCACATACTAGATTGAGAACTCTAGAATTTTATCCAAAGTCAGCATTGTCTCATCTAATTTAGCTGAGTTATGTTTTATTTATCCAGATAGGAAATTGAAATGATATTACTAAAACATTTTAATACCGCGGTTATGTGTATTTGTTATGATGGTATTGTAAGAGATGAAATAGTGGAAATAGATTAAAGAAACATAATGTAGATTTTGTATATTAGACGTGGTTTCCAATTGCCTGTTATTAAGGATCGTATACATGGAATTATTATATCTGTAGAATATTCTGCCAAAGAGGAATTTTAGGGTCTCTAATTGGCGACATCATCTATTTTTCAATGATGCAGAATTCATCCTCTACCAGATGACGAAGAGAAAGAATGTGGAAGAGGATAGAGAGAAAATTAAAAGCTGAAACTTCTGGGCTTTTATGGTTTTTTTTTGGGAAGAGTCTAACAAAAACAGAACAGTTTTCCTAAAAGTTCTTTATACACAGAGTCTTAGGGTAAGCGTACCAAATTTCGGCCAGTTTCCAATTTCGGCCACTTTTTTCGTTCCTCAAATTTCCATGATTTTTTTTTGTTTTGCATACTCTAGAGATTATACAATGCAAAAGAATAACAAAAAATGTAGCTTCGACAAACGAGATGACGTGAAAAAGGCATTGGAAGAATTCCGGAAGGACAAGGAACTATGAGAATGAAGGTGGCCGAAATATTACCCAAAGCAATGTCTACAATTTTATTCATTTTAAAATGTATTAAGAATGATTTTAGAGATAAGAAAAACGATAAACTTTCTACAAGGTTCTAAGCAGCACCTAAAAAGAAGTAACAACAAAATCAATTTGTATTAAAAATATTACATTTCAAACTTTAGACTTTGGTGCTTGCATGCAACTATGCCAAATTAAATTAAAAAAAAAACTACATTGATTTACGGTAACTGTACCAAACTTCGACATAGTTGCATGCAAGCGCCAAAGTCCTAAGTTTGAAATGCAATAGTTTATCGTCTTTGCTTCCTCTGAAATCATTCTTAATACATTTTAAAATTAATAAAAATATAGATATAGCTTTGGGCGTTATTTCGGTCACCTTGATACTCGTATTTCCTTGCTCTTCCGGAATTTTTCCAAAATTTTACAACATCTAATTCGTCGAAATCACATCTTCTGTTGTTTTTTTGCATTGTATAATCTTTAGAATATGAAAAAAATAAAAATTCATGGAAATTTGATGAACAAAAGAAGTGGCTGAAATTGTAAGCTGGCCGAAATTTAATACAATTCCCCTAAGGGTGAGGTAATTTTCACAAAAAAAATTGGATAGAATGAATTGGAATATTTTCATTTTGCAACATTAGGGATGAGGTAGTGAAAATGAGGAAAAATCTGCGTTGAAAATGGCCATTTGTGAATAAAAAAAAACTTTTGGTGGTTCTACTGCAATAAAATCCATTTGATAAATGTTGCAATTTTTCCAGCAAGCCTCTCTGTCTGAATATACCACATGCTATTTTTTCCCTTGATACATTAACTTTTTTTTTAATAATATTTCCAGATATTATATATATAATATTTTAGTAAAATATTTTCCATGGAATGTTACTAAAATTTAGTGTTATGTGTGTACAAGTGCTGGAAATGATGTAAAAATGGGTGGGAAAATCGATATTTGGAATGAAAACTGGAGAGTTGTACCAAAATGTTTTATGTAATGTAATGGACTATGTAAGGGCTGAAGGGGTTTTGTTAAATGTAGCAGAGGAGTGGAAAAATACTATACTTTATGTATATATACATATAAAAGAACCGGAGATCTGGATTTGGAGACCTAAATTTTGGATTATATACTTCAAACATGGGACTGTTTAATTTGATTAAAATATTTCGCAAAATTGAACTTAATTGATAATGCTTTTGTTTATTCTCGATCTTAGGAGATATCGGTATCGCACTTATGTTATTTCATCTCAAATTGTCCTATTTTCCATATGTGATCCCGAAAAAAAATTAGCTCTATTGTCATATGACAAAATTGTGTGTTTTTCTAATTTACCTTGGTATTAGATCCCAAGTAGCAAAAACTAGTCATCGTGATGTAAATTATACACTGGGAGAAATCCGAAAAAGTTAAAATAATATTCCGGAAATGTTAATTTTACCCTGCAGTATTGATCCGAAATCGGTGTAAATATTACCCTTTTTAGGTGTATTGGGGGTTAAAGTTACCCTTTTTCATGTTAATTTTACCCTTAAAAAGGTGTAAAATTAACATTAAAAAATGTTGATTTATTTTTACACCTAAAAAATGTTAGAGTTCTGAGGAAAAAAGTTAATCGCACCCTCTTTTTTTTCTCAGTGTAGTCAGTCAGTCATGACTTAGATCCTTGACTGCCATATGAAAGTGATGAATTTTTAAATAAGATTTATGTACGTCAGACATTCTAACCGAGAACCTCTACGATGTATTTTACGATTTTACGCAGAAACGATACGCTGTCTTTGATCAATGTTGTCAAAATATTATGTCAAGTAGGGGCCTGCACCACAATATTCAATGGCCACTCTTTTGATTTTCATTTGTGATGGTCAAAGGGCATATTACAAATTTGTGGTTATTGCGACGTTGGCCTTTCGGCACTAACTTACCATTTTCATTGTTCGTAAATGTTTGTCAATTCCAACTGGGAACTTTTAAAATGCCCGGAAATGCAAACAAGTTCATAAAAGTTTGAACTTTTTTAACAAACATTGGCCTCAATTCTGAGACCAAGATCAAGATCAAAATTTCAAGCTGTCAAATATTTCCAAAACCAAGATTTCGTATTCTGACGCGAAGCATTTGTGGAACTTAAAATGTCTTAGCTAAGAACCAAGATTTCAAGATTTTCCACACTTAACTAAACATCATTTCTGACAAATATCTTCATTTCTCTGTTAAATTTGTTTAATTTTCGTCATATAAATTAGGAAAATTAATTATAGGACGTATCAAAGAATAAATGAGAGGCCATAAGCGGGAGTACATGAAGTGCAAACCAATCTTGTGACCTGTGATAAACCAAGAAATGCTTAGGCATGATATGATTATTTTGCAGGTATCCTCTGAGTGGTGTACTTCGATATGTACATATAGAAATACGTACCATTTCGATTAAATTACAAGGTCAAATGCAGTATTTTTCAAAGTAGTTCTCTATTTGTACCATCTCTTATAGAAATATTCTTCATCAAAAACAATTTCCGCATGAAACTCTTAAAATTGTTAGTATCTTGAAAATTCCAAGCACCTCCGAGAGGTTCTTGGAATTATTTCAAGAAAACAAGAAATTTGACGTCTTGAAATCTTGAAATATTGGTTCCAGAATTGCAAATCTTGATATCCACACGGTTTGAGTCTTGGATTTCAAGATTCCAAGACATTTGACAGATTTGATATCTTGATCTTGATTTTTTGATTTCAGAATATCAAAATCTTGAAATTTTCTTGATCTTGATCTTGATCTTGGTCCCAGAATTGAGGCCATTGTTCGTAAAATAATCATTTGACGAGCATTTGTTTTTTTGCAAACATTTGTTCGTAAAAGTTAATAAATACACAAAAATGTTCGTGAAATTTTGCCATTTGTTCGTCAAGTTTTGCAACACAAAACATAAATACACGAACAAATGTTTGTAAAGGAACAAAACTGCTAGTCAAGTGATCCTGTTACAATGTTTGTGAAAAGCTGCAAACTTTTACGAACTTTTTTGTGAGTAATACCATTTACAAACATTTTGTAAGTTCCCTGTAAAAATTCACAATAATTTACGAGAAATTTTATAATTTTTTTCGTATAGTAAAATTTTAGTCATTCCTTTGACATAGCAAAATTAAAACACTGAAGAGAAATCCGAAAAAGTTAAAATAACATTCCGGAAATGTTAATTTTACCCTGCATTATTGATCCGAAATCGGTGTAAATATTATGCTTTTTAGGTGTATTATGGGTTAAAGCTACCTTTTTTTCATGTTAATTTTACACTTAAAAAGGTGTAAAATTAATTCGTATCCCCTTTTTTCTCAGTGAACATTTCAACGATGCCTTTGCAACCTAATGTCGTACTTTTAGTGTTATACGATGACTCCTGGGTATGAATTCTGAGATGGTGAGTTTTTCACGTGAGAAATTCACGGCTCTGAGATCACCTTTAGTAAGCATTTTGTCAAGCTTTCGTAAAAACGTTCATGTGAATTCTTGGATGCTGTAAGTGTTTCACGTGACACTTTTTGTGAAAGCTTCACCAAACGCTTACAAGAAACGATCTAAAAATCGTGAGTTTCTCACGTGAAAAACTCACGCATCTCAGAATTCATAACCTGGAGTACTTCATCAATTGGATCAGCAATTGTCGTAACTTCTTCATCACCTCATCAGCACTTCTTCTAACAATATAGTACTACCTACACATACTGTACAAGAACTGCTGATGAGGTGATAAGAAAGTTACGACAATTGCTGACCCAACCGACACCTTGTCAATTGACTTTAAAGAATTTTGAATACGAATTTGATAATTTAAAATTCCTAAGTCGAATAACAGACAAATTATTACAGTCTAAGGTAAGGGATATGACTCAGGGGCATGACGTTTCCTATATGTTTCCCATATGTTTCTAGCGTGCCGAAAAAACTTTTGAGTTTATTAGCTGTTTTCTGTCATTAGAGAATGAATTAGCAAATAATACAAATACAAAACAAGAGCCAATTTAATATAGAATAGGCAACCGAAAACCCCAAAATGGCAGCCTACGTAGTTTTGGAGATATCTCGTGAAATGTGTAAGAAAACAGGGAGAAATTTACACTAAAACTGGACGCATTTTTCAGAGCTAATGTCACTCCCTTGGTTAGACTCGTCTCTCTCATTTGGATTTTGCAGATAATGATGGGATTTTTTATTTGCAATGAATTAGAATGAAAGCATTTCTGAATGCTGATTCTTCACACTTGGCAAGTTTAAATTTCTAATGGTCTATTTTATGTGGGAAAAATTACATTAGGAGGGGAAAATACATCCATAAAATTCCGCACATAGTTTCCTAAAGTAAATTCCCTAGCAAAATTGTTCTTATGTACAATGTAGAATGGTACAGCAAAATCTTTGGTGATATGTAACGTTATATGTGTGCTAGGACAAAAAAGATAAAACATTTTCGTGTGGCGCAGCAAAATAGGAGTGTTTTTTTTCTATATTTTTTTTTCTGGTAGCTCATCCCTCCCGCAGTCCCTTTTGCAGCATTTCAATGGATTTCCTCGATGGCCAAAATTCGCATGCGCCCATTTTCCATCCCTTCAGAATACCACATACTAGTGGAGAGTGATTATTTTCCGAAAGGGTGACTGTGAGAGAGACAGAGAGATAGAGGCCACTCGGGAAGGGTGGGTGCTTTTTTTCGGGAAAATCACAGAAAATACTGGGGAGGTTTAGTGTGAAAATTGTCGTATGGATGAAAGAGAGGAAAATATATACGTTAGTTGATTGTGCGGGGGTAACATTTCCCGGGTCGAGAACTTTTGGTGTGTGACTCATGTAACGATCTTTTATATATAAGATGAGCTTTAAAGCTCCACCACATTGGGTGGTTGGGTGGTCCTAAATTGCCTGCTCCGCATCTTCTTGAGTTGAATTCACCATCTCTAATCGTCCACCTTTTCCTCAAACATCACTTTTTGCCATCCCAAAAAATACTTGAACCGTTCTCTTTTCCACCCCCAATTAAGCACACTGCTTCCCATTCTACTTCCACCTCACCCCCGTCCCCCATCCTTTCTCCGGAAAATGTCTTCCTTTCGCGCAACTTTGGTGATTATCCTCCTCTCCATCTTCTGCGCCATCTCTCACTTCCTTCCACTTTACCATCCGCACTTCCATTCTCTGGGGTTTCCTATGCTGTTTCCAGCAATGGAATTGAGGACAAGGAGGATCTTGGGAGTATGGGCTTGAGGCAAAAAATCCTATCCAACTAAATGTATGTCGCTCAAGTGTTTTCACAAAAGTTGGGTGGGCTTGTGAAAAAGGTGTAGGGATTGTACGGGAATGGAGCTGTGCCAGAGTGAAAAGTGTGAGAAAATAAGGAATGTACACACAGAGGCAAGATGAATTCGTGGGAAAATGCTGAAGATTTTGATCCCTAGAACGTCTCTAGGATCATTAAAGTGCTCACAAATTTTCCATGCTGCTTACACAACAATTGAGGGGAGCTTTGGGAAAAAGGCGAAGTTTCAGATTTTACACCAAGAATGTTGAATGGAAGAAACATTTTTTTTTATCCATTTGCCAAATTTTCCATCATCTTCTTTCGGGCATTTTTTTTTTAATCAACTCTCAGGAGGAATTTTGCAGAGAAAGAAATTTAAAATTGTCACCAGAGATAAGTTATTACACTCTTATTAATTGTTACACAATAAAAAAGTTGACTATTCTACGAGAAAAATTCATTCAGTAGGTAATTCAAAATAGATATTAGGGTAAGATGAGGTAATTTGGAATCACGTCTAATTTGGAACTTTGAGATTTTCTAACAGTTTTAGGTGGCAAAATGAAAAAATAACCAGGAAGTGCTTTCGAATGTAAAGTTCTGTATTTCTTCGTAGCTTTCTTTATCTCTTTGACCATCTGAAACAGTGAGAAAATCTCAAAATTCCAAAATAGACATGATTCCAAATTGCACCATTTTACCCTAAAAGAAAAATTACCTTTGACCTTGAAGAATCATAAGATAACATAATTAAGGTCAAAATTGTAATATCCACGATGATATGTATTTCAATATCGCTGTGGTATTTTTTTGTTTAAAACCCGAAGTTGCTGTCTTTCACTGTTTGGCCACAAAGACTGATTTTCTAAAACTTTGTTGTGAGATTTGGAAAGGGAGACACTGAAAAAACAGCTCAATTTTATATACATTTGTGTGCTGAAGGCACCTTTCATAGCCTTACTTTCAGTGTGTCACAGCTGTTAAACATAAAACGATTAAGATTCAGAAAACTGTTAAAAATTTAGTTTCAATTTTGTTTGAGCTATGCAGGACTTACGCACAATTTATCCATTTTATTCTTGAGCTGTGCTCGGCTGTACCGATTTTGACGAGCACCATCTGTTTTAAGAAGTCTAACCGCTGTGTGTGTTTTCAGCACAATCTTAACCATTTCATGCTTAAGCTGTGCATGTTTTCAAAATAATCTTAATCAAAATTTTTTATTTTTACTGTTGATCAATATTGAGTACTACATTCCTTGAAAAGGAGAGCTTCCACTTTTGTGTTTAAATTTTATTAAAAATAATTAAAATGTCACTGTATTTTCAAAATTAAACCTGTTGAACTCAAAATTAAAAGTTAAATTTTTCAAGAAATATAGTAGTCAATGATACTGATAAACAGTAAAACTCCTCATTCGAACAATTTTTACCGTGGTAAGGGCGTTTTGGCGTACAACCGCACCCCCTGCATAAGTGTCCAGATATGCCACTGATATGGACCTTATTATGATATAATTTAGCTGCACAAAGTTATTTTGAACCTGAATTGTTTGATAATCAAAAGGAAGATATTAGTTCGGGAGTGATGTACACCGAGATGGAAGTACTGCAGAAGTGGAAGTCTAATAAAACTTGACAGGCGACATTCTTTGAAATATTGTGGGATTTATTGCCAATACCGTTGTTTTCTGAATTCATTTTTCCTTGCATTTTACTTAGCAAACTTAAGAAAATCACGTCAACTCAGAAACTTTACTCGGACAGCGAAAAAATAATACGTGGCTGTCATCTAAGTTAGGTTATAAATCAATTCCAGAAGTGCTGGAAGTGCTTGGAAGTTCACGAAGTGCTGGAAATCACCTATGGCACTTCCGGAAGTGTGGAAGTCTTTGACGTTTTCTATACAAATTTAGGAAGTGCTGAAAGTAATGTACATGATTTTTCGACTAATATCTCCCCCTTGTTGATGATGAGACTCAGTCAGTTCCATCAGGGGCCCATCAATCCCAATAAAAAGTGAAGCCATTTTTCACTTTTCCTTCTAAAAATTTTGCAGATATTGCACCGCGACTTAAACAAATTTGCTCGTAGTTCTTCTATTATTTCGGCGAACATTATGAAATATTTATTTTTAAATAGCTTTTAATACACGTTTTCGAAATATATCAAAATGATAAGTCAATTCTCTTTAGGAAAAAACTTGCCAATGGTCTTCAATGCCTCTATGCAAAAATGTAATGTCGAGAGGCCCCTGGTTCTATTCAAAAAAAAAAACATGAGAAAAATTCTAATTTTAAGGCTACCCCAATTCAAAGGTGCCCCACTTCCCCCAACTGACCCTTCTTTGAGTCTCTAATCAGTGTCTTCAATATAAATTTTAGAGTAATTCCAATCAATTTCCCCAGTAGGCAATAATTCTATCAATGAAAATTCTGAAAATAATTTCACTAATTCAATTTTCCATATACTACGGGATGTTTTTCACCTTCGCAGGATACTTCCACTTTCCTATTTCCTCTTACAGTATTTTTCACCTCTGCAGTACATGGAAAATTTTTCACTCACACCTCATGCAATTTTATTTTTCTCTGCTGCGGTGGGAAAATATTCAAGAGTTGAAAAATACCAAAAGAAAATTGTTGAAGTTCTTATGGGGAAGATGAAGAGGGATGGTGTAGTAGTAGTATAGGGTTGGCCTGGGAATGATGCCTCTGGGGGTGTGGAAGAGAAATAAAAACAGGGTGAATTTTTCCTCGGAAAAATACGTGAATTTATTTTCAAATGTTCTCCATCGATTTTTACTCTCCTTGGTTGTACTTGAGCGCTGGAAGCTGGTTGATGATAGTGTGGGATGGTGGATGAAATAAATTTTAACAACAAAGTTTTCCAGACAACACTCTATGTATAAAATTTGAAGCACAACAAACACACTATATAGACAAACACCGCAATCAATATCAAGTTGAATATGTAGTTGGTGCTGAGGGGAGTAGAGAAATATGACGATATAAGGCAAGAATAGAGAATATAAGGCAACTTTAAAAACCCAGTAAAAAAAAATATTGCAATTAAAGTAATTGCATTTAAAATTACTGGTAAATTGCTATTTGAGATAATCTTTCTCATGAGATAAATACACAAGTTGCGAGGGCAACTAGAACGATTGGAGCTAAAAAGGAAAAAAAATGAGAGTTTATTGGACAGTAAATTAATTTTCTATCGTGTCTGGCCTTTTCATTTAGCGTAAAAAGTCTGCCTATCGGTCGAAACGTGTAGAGTAAATTGGATGATGATAAGAATGAGACTGTTTCTTTTTTGGACTCCCAAATTAGATAGCTCAAAAGTCATAAATAGAGAGGAATTTGATATGAAGAAGATTTTTATTTTATTTTTTAAATATATTCAAATTAGAAAATTGCCACTACATATCGTAAATTTATAGTGATGATTGGGCAATTAATTTGAAGTTTAAAATCTGAAATATAGAAGAGTGGAATTGGGAATACATAAATGTTTGAGAGAAATTTCAAGTTTATTGACTTTTGCAAAATTTAATTCGTAGGGAAAACCGGGATAGAATAACATAGGGGCAGTTTCGAACACTGGATTTTCCATTAAATACAAAAATATATGTATAACTTCCTAGAACGAAGCCTGTATTTATTCATTTATACCACATTAATACTTGTCTATCGAAGTGATAACGTAGTCCAAGTATTATATAGAAATTAATTTTTTTTTTCAAAAAAATTACGCAGATCCTAATTTTGTATATTTATATTTTTACATAGAAATTTATAATAAAATCAATCAAAATATCACTATTTCAATTCTTTCTATCAATATGTTTTATAATGGTATTAAGATATTTCCTACCACAGATGGAAATAAAAATAAAAACGTAATTGATCAGAAAATAGGGTTTGGGGCAGTTTCGCACAAGAAAATTTCTCATAAGAATTCGTTGAATTGGGGCTCTTTTCAAATTGATTTTTTTCCTATTTTTAAAAGGAATTGAGCCTTTACTGAGAAAAATCCGAAAAAGTTAAAATAACATTCCGGAAATGTTAATTTTACCCTACAGTATTGATCCGAAAACGGTGTAAATATTACCCTTTTTAGGTGTATTATATATTATGAGTTAAAGTTACCCTTCTTTCATGTTGATTTTACCCTTAATAGGTGTAAAATTAACATTAAAAAATGTTGATATATTTTTACACCCAAAAAGTGTTAAAGTTATGACGAAAAAAAGTTAATCGCAGCCTCTTTTTTTTCTCTGTGTTATTATAATGTAATCCAGCTTCCCAATTAGTTTTTCGAACTATATTATAGGGGCAAAAAACAAAGGAGCAGCAAAAAAATCAGAATGGGCAGTTAAAAATTTAAAAATGAGCAGTAAATATTTAATTATGGTTAGTGAAAAACTTAAATCTTTACAAAAATGGGTCTAATTTATATGTTTAACAATTAAAATTGTTGCAGATTGAATGAAAAGCCCTTTGTTTTCTCTTTGCCAAAATTTGGACGATAATATGACTGTTTCAATTTTTTTGTTACTGCTCAATTTTAACTTTTTCCTGATCATTTATACAATGCCTATTACAGGGGGTCCAGGAATTATGCATAGGGGAAAGGACTCCCCCTTCGAACGTTCATGCTTTCGAATAATGTGATTTTTCTTTTATTTTTTCAAAGACACTTGTACATTTCTATTAAATCTTAGTTAGCTTATTATCAATTATTGATAATTATATAATAATTATGTGTAAGTCTGTTAGAAAAAAACTAACTACTAAGTTACTGCTAAGACTTCATAAGGGATGTGTATATCTGCCCCAGGAAGTGTGCGAATCTACCCTGCATATATAGAGAAAACAAAAATTGTCATGCAACTGCACAACTTTATTTTAATTTTCCTGGAATACTTTTATCGTCCTTTTATCTGGAATATCTCTTATTTTCCAGCATCCTGGTTAGCTTCGAAGTACAGTCAGCCTATCCCCAAATTTTAATGTTTTCTTTAGTTTTCTCACATTAAATTATTTTTTCTTTGTGTTTTCATATAAAATCTCCGTGTTAAAATTTGCCTATTCGTGATAAAACATGTAAAATAATGAATTGTTTATATTGTACCTCTTTACCTGAATAATTTAACATCAATCCGGCATTTCGTGAAATATTGTAATTAAACCCACTGTCCCTTTGAGAATTATTAAAAATATATAAATATATACTCTGTACTCTGCGATAAAATATTCAGAGTGAAAAGATGAATGTGTTGAAATGGCATAAATTAGCAATGAATTGTCGAATTTAGCAGGTACTGCCTACCAATATTTTACTTTTTCATCTTTATCTCATATCTCAATAAAAATTGAAATTTGATTTATTGATTAATATTTTAGATTGAAAAACTAGTAGATAAAAAGATTTCACATAAAAAATTACTATGCTTTTGCGTGAGTAATTATGTAGATTGGATTTGTGTGTGAAAATGTTAAAAAGAATTAAATAGAGATTGACAGATTTGGATTATCGATAGTGTATTTTAAAGATTCTAACAAGAGATTTCTTGAAGACCTTTTTATTTCTATTTACTGGTATTTTAATGTATTTTTTTGAAGTATTGCTTTAATCATCGACACAGATGTGTATTAAATATTAATGTCGAATGGATTTTACATGCAATTCTCCCATGGCAATTTTCAATTGATCATGGTGTGGTATATTGACGTATAGGTATGAAAGATTGTTAATAATAATTGCACCTGTGTGCCGCTTTGTAAAACGCACATGTTCACCTTCATTTAGTTTATTTACCTCAATCGCTCTCCATCGGCTCATAATGTACACACGATTTTTTTTAAGGTTGCCCACATTGGTGTTTGTATGTTTCAAAGAAAAAGGCATAGAGACATTTATTTTGTCTATTTCAGCAATTGTATATGACTATTTTGAGTCACTTTGGACTGTATGTCTTGTCTTTCTCTTCGTGTCACGCATTTATTACAAAATGTATAAGACCATGAGTCTATCATTAGGTCAAATTGTTGTTGGTTGATTGAATTGAAGTGGGGAGGAAATTTTCATGTCATTTTATTAGAAAATGTCTGGAGAGAACACTTTACAGTTAAAGACAAAATTGCACTTGGTAGAAATTTGTGTGTGACCAATAGACAAGAAAAGATACCAATGGTAGGGTGATTTAAGTACTATTTCTCGGTTATTATCCCGTTTGCGTCAAATCAACCAAAATGCTTTATTTCCCATAATAACATTAAATAATTATTAATATTAATACGAATTTCTGATGATTTAACTGGGATTCGAACCCAGGTAACCTTCATGTTAGAGTAATGTCTCACTATTTTAGTTTTCGCGTGCTCTAACAATTTTATAATTAATTATTATTGTACACACTTGTCTGAAAATGAAAAGTAAAGAATTATTTCGCCTATTTGAAAATGTTTATTTTCATTTTTTTAAGAATTTTATTTCCCTACCTTAAAGGTCATGGGTTCAAATCTATATATTTCCATGAAAATCTTGCATTTTTTTACCATGTTTCTATATCAGACACTAAAATTTACTTTGATATACAACTAATAGGATTTCTTAATGTATTTATTGTTGAGGAATGACATGGCAAGAAGTGGTAATTTGTGACAAGAAATTCCCCACTATTTGCCACAAATGTTTTATAAGTGTGATCTTCAAGATATCACGAAACTATTACAGAATTTCGAATTTTCCAAATCAATTGGTTTCATTGTTACTTAAAAATCCATAGTAAAATTTTATATAGGGGAAGTGCTCATAATTTTGGACAGAGTGCTTATAATCATCAATGTCCTAAGTTTGAAAAGGAATATTTTAAATACTAATTAATTTTTTTTTGTTACTATCTTTTTCAGTAGGGTAGTTTAGAAATTTTACAAGCTGTATATTGTCTTTGTTTTGACTTAAATTGGTCTAAATACGTTTAGAAATGAATTGATATCTAGAGATAAACTTTACTGTAATTGTGAACAGCCTGCTTGCAATTTTGGACACTTTGCTTGTTATTTTGGACAGCCAATCTGCCTCAATAGGATGCCCATTATTCTCCATTTCAGGAACCTATCTTACTAAGTCTTCTTCCAGTTTATGAGAGGGATCCGCATTATGTCACAAAGAGCACAGAAACATTCCATATCATTCATTAAATTGAGTTGACTTCGGTAATTCAAGTACGCACGGATTCATGCATTCCCTAGCCTTTCCAGGAGTCTTTCAAGGCTTTTATCACTACATCTCGTTCATAGACATGATGCTCCTTTGTTTCTCCTCATCACTTTCTGTTTCTCATCACAAAAGCTAAAAGTTCACGAAATTTCGAGAAAAAAATATCTATACAAAGTAACAAAAATCATCTGACTGTTGAATCTCTTAGAAAATTACCCATTTTTCACACGAAAAACGTAATTCACAAGGCAAATCTCACTTCAGGTCAACTGAACAAATCACTATTAACATGAATCAATACAATATTCAATGAATATCACTGAAATTTATCAAGGAAAAAAAGTTAGTACTTTATCACAGCTAAATAAGACTAAAGTAAATAAGAAGTTCTGTTATATTTCTTGTAAACAACTGCTCACACTGAAGTTTCAACCAAGCAATTTTAACTGAAAGCATATTCAAAATTTAACGAATTTCGTGTTAAAATCTTCCAAAAAGAACAAATATTTAGATAAATTCATTATTCATCAAATATTGGAAGAAAATTCCATAATTTTAATCAATTTATTTTTAGTGTCCAATTTTATCCTCAAAGTGTCCAAAATTAGAAGCTGTCCAAAATTATGAGCACTTTCCCTATTGTTTAAAAAGAAGGTGCAAAAAATGATTTACATGTTTCAAATGCTTTGATTGAAGATTATGTCCAACGCCCAATAACTTTTGTATGTAAACATGTTTTGAAAATTTTCTATAAGAGCGAGCGAGTTGACTAGATTTAGATCTCAGTCAGACACTCACTGAAAGCACTGAAATGTCAAAAACATGTTTACAAAAGTTATTGTGCGTTGGACATTACTGAAAATTAATTGTCAACATCTATGTTTTTTTAAACAATTTTTTTTGTTTTATTTATTTCTTGTTCATTTCTTCTAAATACTATGGTAAAGTGAAATATTTGACATGGTCATGAAATATTCTATTTTTAAGGAATAAATTAAAGATGAATTATAGATAATTGAAAAAAACATAGCAAATGTAAAATTAGATTTTTATATATTTATTTATTTTTTAATTCCTAAAAGAGATTTGTAATCTATATTTTCGTTGGGAATTTATGGATCTATAAGTTTGTCGAAAATAATTTTCTTCTGTCATGAAACGTAATATTTTTAGAAGGATTTTCCGAAAATTGTTATTGTGCAAGTTCTCCAAAATGCAAATACTGGTAAACATAGTGTAATTAGTGGTATTTTCATTTGCTCTACTTCGGGCTCTTGTTAATGAAGGAAATATTCATTAGATATTATTTTGATAGGAAATTTGATGCATTAACTTATACGGGCTTCATACTTAAGGATTAACCAAATGGCTTAACGTCTAGTTATTGGTACAGATCAGGAAAATTTTGATTTAGGATTAAGTATTAGGAGTAAATAATAAATAAGATTTTCAAAAACCTCTATTCTGAAGACCACTTTAGGGTAAGTGTACCAAATTTCGTCCAGTTTGTAATTTCGGCCACTTCTCTTGTCACTCACAGGAAACGAAATAAGCCTTGTAGCTGAAGTAATTTTAGTTAAATGTAGCGAAATGGGGATTATCAAATCTTTTTTTTTTTAATTTTACAAATGCCATAGAGATCAATCCAAAGAAAAGATTAAAAGTGTAGGAGGGAAAAATCAAAGGGATTTCTTTCAATTCACATTGGGATTTAGTCAAGACAGTAAAAATTAAATTGAAAGATTCTAACTGACTCTGACATGTTTGATAATACTCCACACTTGAGGAGGATTTGCAATGAAAGAAAATCAATGACCTACAAGACGATTGTTCTTAATGCCATGTGAAACATCCCGCATTTTCTCTTCCATAGAGCGGCCCCTTATGTCTTATCCACTTTTGACGATTAATATCAAATATTATAAGATCCTTTTGAGAATTATTGCAATATGCTTTGAAATATGACGCTGTAATATTCCTTGACAGTGGAAAGATCGGTGAATAAAAAAAAAAAACAGTCTCACAAGTTTCATTGGCAAAGCTTGAGCCAGATAGAGTTTTCTCACAAAGTGAGAGTCTCTGATCGAGGAGATGTGTGTGGGACAGAATTGTACTTGACCGATTAAGAGTCTCTTAAGCTCGTTTATCTCGTTTTACAATCATCACATTCAATGAATATGACCGATTATAGAGTTAAGATATGTGTGCTGTGTTACTTTTTTTTTTCTTCAATTTACTTTATTGCCTATTCATGAGTCTCTAGATGAGATTTAATTTTAGTTTTGATGGATAAATAACAAGAAAACCTCCATTGATATTCGCAATACAAAATCAATATAAATATATAATATACATTATACAGGGTGGCTGAAAAAAAATGCAACAACTTTCAGTGCGCATAGCTGTCAAACCGCTGGTGACAGCGGTTTAATATCTTGCATAGTGGTAGTTCATTTTATTGGCTAAAAGCCTACAAAAGCATTTTCGATAATATTTTGTAAAACTTTTTTAAACCGCAATGGAACTCAAACGTGACAATTTAATGTCGGTATATCTTGCAGGAAATGCGGAAGCAGTTATCGTTAGGGCTCTTCAAAACCGGAATGTAATTAAACTTTCCGTTTTTCGAAACATAACTTGATACAGGGATACTAGTAGCATTTTAAAATGCTTTGGTGGAGGTCTAGAAAAATTGCTTCATCGCTAGTCATCGTCCTTAAAGTGAAGAAGCAAATTGAACGAAATCTGCGTCACATCTGCAGACAAACGATCTCTGAGACGCATAGATAGTAAATAACCATGAAATAAATATTGTTAAAGGACCTCAATATGAAGCCTTAAAAATCCTGAAAATGAAGAGACATCGTCGATCCTCAAAGAAGTTATGCTTGATCGACGACAGAGTAAATTCGCTTGCACGTTAGTGGTCAGTTTCAGAAATGTCATCTTTTCTGATAAGAAAAATTTTTAATTGAGCAATTAATGTTCAAACAAAATAATTGTGTCTATCTGAAGGAAAGATCATACGATAATTTAGACGTTCTAATGGCCACCAGAAGTCAAGGACCACCTTATTTAAAGGCCTGGACTTCCTTGAAGACAAATTATCGCTATCCACTGGGGTTTTTAGGCTATACCGTCAAAATGAATGGCAATGTGTTTCTGAAAATTGTCCCGGAAGGAGTGTTGGAGTCTTGTACAAACAAAAATTTTAGTAAGAAGTAATGGAAGTTCGATCAAGACACGACAACGTCTCAGAAATCACGCTCCGAATAAGATTTGGCTAAAAAAAAAACGTTTCGCACTTCATTTTGGGAAAACAATGACCTCCACAATTCTTGGATGCAAAATCGTTTGACTTCTTTAAAAGAGGCATTTTGTTGGTCAATGTTAGGACTAAAAAGTAGCAAAGTATCAATGAGCTGATGACAGCCCTTCCTCGTGAATAGCTTGACATTAAGAAGGCTCACATTCGTGCAAACTGCGATGCATTTTTTGACAGACTTACGGCGTTATCACACTTGCACATTAAAATTTTAATGTGATTCACATTAATTGTCGCTTGTGAGCGTCCAAATATGTTATTTGTGTCTTTGAGTCACTTAATAATTGGGGTTTATCTATTTATTGATAAAGAAAGTGGACTTGGCCTGCAAAAATAAGTTTAAATTTACCTAAAGCATAAATATTCTTCACATTAAAAAATTAAAGAGAAAATCGCATTAATTTTTCGCATTATTGCTATAAATCAATTTATATCAAATTTTGCGGGCCAAGTCTACCTCTTTATCAACAAATAGATCTAATTTTGAATATACAATGATTCAAACACACAAATTACACATTTGGACTCTCACCAGCGACAATTAATGTGAATCATATTAAAATTTTAATGTGCAAGTGTGATAACACAGTTAAGACCATAGTCAAGTCAAAATAGGATTGTATTGAACAAAACCGATAATATTCTAAAATTTTGATGTATTTACTACCATTTTTTCTTTATTTCAAAAAAGTTGAACAAAAAATGAGGATAATAGGGTGAGTGTGCCAAATTCCGGCCAGCTTGCAATTCCGGCCACCTTTTTTGTTCCTCGAATTTACATGAATTTTTAGTTTTTACATACTCTAGAGATTATACAATGCAAAAGAATAACAAAAAATGAAGCTTCGACAAATGAGATGACTTGAAAAAGATATTGGAAGCATTCCCGAAGGGCAAGGAACTATGAGAATGAAGGTGGCCGAAATAGGGCACCAAAGCTATGTCTATATTTTTATTCATTTTAAAATGTATTAGGAAAAATTTTAGAGTAAATAAAGACGGTAAACTCTTTACAAGGTTCCAAGAAACACTCTTTAAAAAGAAAGAATAAAAAAATCAATTTGAATTTAAAATATTAAATTTCAAACTTTAGACTTTGACGCTTGCATGCAACTATGCCGAAATTTGGCACACTTACCCTATAGCGCTTTAGTTTGTTGCATTTTTTTTCAGCCACCCTGTATATATTTCTAAAAATAATATTCTATTTTTTTAATCCCTTAATATTCATCTTGTTACTCCAGTGTCTTCTGAACACTTGTATTTTTTCTCACAATTCAGATCTTTTTAATTGGATGGATGTCAAAAAGATTGGAAGATGAAATCAAAGGAATATTTTTTTTTACTTTCGTCTCAATCAAACGGAAATTTTGATGGAGATCTTTTGAATTTCAAATCAATTGAAACCCGATAATTATGAACGAGAAGAGGAGCTCAATAATTTACACAGAGTCATAATCTTCTGAGTTTTTTTTTTGGTTTTGCTGATGATTCAAAGAAGTGCTTTTTTTTGATAGTCAGACTACTCTTGAGGGGAATATACCGTGAATCAGAAAAATTCAAATGAAATTGTAGAAAATTCACTGATTTCTCTTTCTTTTTCAGTAATTTACAATTATATATTTATTATGTTTTTCTTGTTGCAGATATGGCCGAGTTCAAAGTGTCAAAATTCTCACATCTTCAGCGTCATCAGTGGCCGGAAGTTCGTCGTCCTCCACCACCCCCGCAGCCGCCGCCTCATCGGCATCGTCAGGTGTGTCAAGTGCATCAAGTGGAAAAGAAAGTGGTGAGACGAATGTTGATGAACAAAGTGGAGGATCCCCACCATGTGGAGCCGCATCGTCGGCTGGTGGATCAACAAATAGTGGTAGTAATAGTAGTAGTAACTGTAACACTGGTGATAGTTGTCAAACAACAACATCTGGAGGAGTGTCGGGCAGTGGAGCATCGTCCGGAAGTGGTGGACTGTCGTCGACGCAGCAGCAACATGGTGGAGGTTGCCAAGCATCTGGTGGCAGTGGAAAGCAGTCGGAATTGTCTCAAATTCCCACGAACAGTTGTAGTAATTCATCAAGTAATAGCAAAAGTAGTGTTAATAGTGCTAATAGTGGTAGTGTGTGTGCGACTGTTGCCTTCATGGACATCAAGAGCGCCTCGAAGGCCCACACGGCCGAGCATAAGTTTGACGATCGTATATTAACCACCGAGTACTATGAGCCATCATCGATACCGTCAGCGGCGGTATTGAGTAGTGGCGGTAGTTCACCCCTTTCATGTTCATCATCTAGTTCAATATGTGGTAGTAGTGTAGCATCAAATTGTGGAGCAACGGTTGGTGGTGTCGCATCTGCAACATCACCAACTGCTGCACAGCAACAGTATTCCACCGGATCCACTTCGGTGGCATCACGATTTCCCTCCAGTAATAGTCACGGTGGCTGTGGTGGTGGTTCAGGGGCAAGTGGGCCCAGTGCCAGTGGTGTTGCGGACGATCATTCGTCCAGCTTCGAGAGGAACTCTTTCTATGAGCGAAGCTCGAGGAGCACCACAGATCCCGATCAGTATATCAGACGTCCTAATAACTACCATTCGACGGATGTTCGAGGCCGAGCCCGGGATCGTCTGTATCGCAATGGTCCCTACATGATCGATAGGTGAGTTCAGATATTTCTTTGTAGATCATACTTACCTTTAGTTAGATCTCACAATCATAAATCATATTAAGTATCCTCATTTTTGAATTGACATAAGAATGTGGAAATGTTTATATTGCCTTGAAAAGGAATGTTCTTCTAGCGAAATTCAAATCGGCATAAGATCATAAAATTCTAAAAATAGATATCCTGATAAAAGACAAAGAAGATCAAAGGGAGAGCAAACATATAAATATCATGTACCAATAGAAAGAAGAGAGAATAAAGTGGACATCGAAAGAAGAAAGAATGTCTTCTGTATTTCCAAATACTGATTTTCCCGCTCGGAAATCATAATTCTCTGTTTGTCAGTTTGTTAGTTCAAACTTTGGCCGTATTGGCGCCACTAGCTTAATCATTGACTACCAATTCTTGAATTAAGACAAAGTTCAATATTTTTAATCCCGTTCTTTTCCCTTTAAAAAAAATCTCTAGGGGGAACTGGGGTAGTAATAAACAGGGGTAGTTGTAAACACTGTGATTTTTTCATTAATTTTAAGATTCCAGAGGATAAAACCCATAAGCATTCATACATACCATGGGGATATATGTCCACAGATGAATTGGTCAATAAAATCCTAATACTTTAACTGTGTTATCACACTTGCACATTAAAATTTTAATTAATGATTCACATTAATTGTCGCTGGTGAGAGTCCAAATGTGTAATTTGTGTGTTTGAATAATTTTATATTCAAAATATGATCTATTTGTTGATAAAAATGTAGATTTGGCCCGAAAAATTTGATATAAATTGATTTATAGCATTAATGCGAAAAATTAATGCGATTTTCTCTTTAATTTTTTAATGTGAAAAATATTTATGCTTTAGGTAAATTTAAACTTATTTTTGTAGGCCAAGTCCACTTCTTTATCAATAAATAGAAAAACCCCAATTATTAAGTGACTCAAAGACACAAATAACATATTTGGACGCTCACAAGCGACAATTAATGTGAATCACATTAAAATTTTAATGTGCAAGTGTGATAACGCCGTTACAGTCAAGAGTACTTCTTCGTTGTCTTCTTCTTTTGGCCAATCTAAAACAGTGAGGAAATCACAAAATTTTCAATAAGGGAAAAATTCCAAATACCAAATTTTTCATAGATCAAATGTTGGTCGTATATTGATTCCTAAATATCAAGCTTCAATAACTTAATTTTATTATAAAACAAAGTTTAATTTTCCTAAAGATATAATTATTTTTTTAACTGTGCCAGCTCTGTGAATATTCAAAATGATCTTTTCAAAAAACCGGTAATGAACCTGTTCGTAACTGATAACTAATTTTTAAGCGAAATTCAATTATATTACTCCTAAAATGTATTTTGAGTAATATTTTAAGTGATTTCTGAATCGTTTTAAATTGTTTCCGGTTATGAACCGATAAGGAATTGTTGTCCGAAAATCAATTCATTACTCTTAAAACTATTTGGGGGGGGGGGCTTTTTTGAATGATTCACGAGTCAGTTAAAATCGGTTGAAAACCACTAAAAAGGTTAATTATGCGAAATTAATTGATTATCTTAAGACATGAGTTTGAGCAATTCGCAAAGCCTAGGACACTTTGCCACCAAGGGGAAAACAACTCGCGAGTCTAGAACATCTACCAAGGTGAATATTGCGAATATCGACATTTTTCGTGAATATTGCGAATATTTCATAAACATCGTGAATATCGCGAATATCACGAATAATTCTTGAATATTGCGAATATCGCGAATATTTTCTGAATATTGCGAATATCGCGAATATTCACAAAATATTCGAATATTTTCTTCTTCTCATTTAAAACTGTGAATATTTTGTGAATATTGATTCTATGATATGAAATTTTGGTCAGTTGTTTGCTCCTTGTTTGTCACCCCTTTCATTTTTAAGTAGAAAATTTGTTTTGATCATTAACACTAAACCTACCAAGACTGGTCAAATTGATCGGTTT
Source organism: Phlebotomus papatasi (assembly GCF_024763615.1). NCBI lineage: Eukaryota > Metazoa > Arthropoda > Insecta > Diptera > Psychodidae > Phlebotomus > Phlebotomus papatasi. The sequence continues at coordinate 47,284,239 of NC_077224.1, forward strand.
AAAAACTTTTTAAAATTAACACATATTTAAACGGTACATTGTCACTATCAAACTTTATGAATTTTTTAAAATATACGTTCAATATATTTTTCAGTGTTTAAATTTTATTTTTTTTTTCCAAAAAAAAAAATATTGTGTGTCTTACCTACCACGGTCGGTCATTTGACAGAGCACGCTAGGAAAAACGACTAAAAACTGTGGTAGGTTTATTGTTTAATTAAAACGAAGTGAACTTAACAGGGACTTAGAAACCAACGTCCTAATATCTTTAAGTCTTTTTTAGTTTAGAAGTAGTCGCGAGGATCCTACAAATATAAGAAATATAATTAATTTTTGATCTAGATTGGTACATTTAAATTTCGACATTAAAAATTTTACTCAAATATTGAAGCTTCCCTTATCAATGAATAGAGGTAAATTGCCCAAATTTTAGAAATATTTTTCTAACGATTTTTTAATTTTTAATAGTTGTAAATTATTAGTTTTAATTTTATCTGTATGGTCGGGCCTCGAGTGGGTCAGTGGATAGAGTAGTAGCTCTATGACTGCGAGGTCTGGGGTTCAAAGCTGAGCAGCAGCAGAAAAAGATTTCTCATGCCATATCGGCTTTGAATTCGTCCAGTGAATGAATGAATAGTAATGTCAATGGTGCATATTGGCAAAAAAAAAAGTGAACCGCCTAAACAATAGAGGCTGGTACGAAAACGAGTTTCGACATGAAAGCGGTACTTCAGTCGATACAAATATTCGCTGTCACTGATCCCAAACACACACCGAGAAGGGATGCTGTGATATAGTAGCGGCACTGACTGCTCACAGAGCTGTGATATTGAGCGGCTACCCGTATCGGGGGATAAGATAGAATAGGAGTGGGGAAGCATAAGGGGCCCAATTGGTGACCTGGATGCATCGGAATATCCGAAATGGAGAACTGACCCCTGGCAAAATCTTATCTTATCTTATCTGTATGGTCACCACTATCATACTGAATGAGGTTTATGCCCAACGCACAATAACTTTTGTTTTGTAAACATGTTTTTGACATTTCAGTCAGAATGAGTGAGATCTAGATCTAGTCATCTCGCTTTTTCTCATGGAAAGTTTTGAAAACATGTTTACAAACAAAAGTTATTGTGCGCTGGTCATTATTTGAAATACATATTACAATGCAATTGCATTGTTAATAAATTAAATTAAACGATTTTCATTAACGCATCTCTTCAATATGAAAGTTTTCCTCCAAACTAGCTAATTTTATCGGAAATATGGCAATTCGTTTTTTGAGTTTGAGTTTTTTAAGAGACTAGCTGAATGAGAAATAGTTTTCTGAATAACACGAATACCACGATAATTACCAATTAGAACTCTATAATGATAATTGGCGTCAAGTAATAGACAAAAATGCCGACTGACTTGGAAAAAAAAAGAAAATGAAGATAATTTTCTCCTGCTGACCACTTAAGACATTATATTCGTGTTTTGGAATGATCTTTTCCTGATCGTCACATAATAAAATTAATTCAACTAACGTCTCATAATCGTTAGAGAAACCTGATCAATTATCGTTATTTTGCAACGATCCGCCATTGCTTGAAATATGATCAAAAATCAGGAATGTTGAATGCAGAAGTCAAATTCTGCGATTATGATCACCGATCAGTGGGCAATTTAGCTAATAACAGATTACATTAATTGTATTACTCAGGTATTCCTAAAGTGTTTTCCGATCATTAATTATTGCATTAAGATAGGATGAGTGGAGGAAAAAAGAGATGAAAAAAAAAGTTTTATTGAGTTGAGAGGGATATAGAAGGAAGAAAAAAAGCGCATGATCACTTGCTTGTTGATGGGGTAATTTATGAGAATTATATTTGATCTTAGCAGATAGCAAAGGCTTCTTCTTTCCCCCCAACTATCACAGCTGGAAAGAGATATGCTGAGGAACTGCAAAAAAAAGTTCCCTCAATTAAATAATATTTACAACAGTTATTTCTGTGTGTTATTAATCTTGTGGAACATTCAATAGTAATTTGCTGAGCAATTTTTTACTGTTTTACTGATCTTCTTTTTCCTCCTATATCCAATTTATTCTCTTATCATGGTGATTGGACGATATGTGTGTCTGCATTGTGTGATGATCCCAAATGGAAGTTTGTGTTGTTTTTGCTGGTTTTTTAGCTAAGCATCAAGAACGGGTGGGTAATTTACAGAGGCTGATATCTGTTGGGGGGGATTGATGCTTGTGCAGAAATTTTTATCTCTAAACAGACTATCTGTCATTTTTAGCTGAGATTTTTTCATATTCACAGCTATTGTAATGCGGCAGTTCGGTCAATCACCTCAGATTGGTCTTATATTCTTAAGATACTTAGAGAATAAAAAAAAAGTATAATTTAGTGATCTAAAGGAGACAGCTTGTAATGGACTAGCGTCAAAAGGTTGGTTGGTCTTAGCGCCTATAGCTCCCTTTTACTGCTCAAACTCCGCAGAAAGAGCAGTATATTGGGCTATATTTTAGTAGAACTTTGGAAACTGAAGTTCCGAGTTTTTTGTTTTCACATCACGTTGTTTGTCCGTCCCTCTGTACGTTAACACTCCTACAGGTCATACGGGCTTCAGACCTAAGGCATAGCCATATGGCTTAACTGCTTTATTTTTTTATCAATCACGATTCCTTGGAAATATTTAACTTAAGATTGGATTATTAAAGATGAATGACCTGTTATGCTCTCAATAAGCAATAAAATTGCTCGCTATTTAGGATTGTGAGACCTTCGGGAACTGAGCTAAAGTCTTAGTCTGAAGACCGCTTCAGAGATAGAGACTTAAGACCTCCAAGAATACCCCCCCCCCCTTCATAAGTCAACTCTAGGACCATTAAAATTCCACCGATTTTTACTTCACATCTTCCCTCTCTTCCAAAATGATGATTTTCTGGTATTTCTCTGGGGTTTTTCAAGGTCAAAGATTGAAAATGTTCTAGGGAGCATATTTCTCAAGAAGGAGTTAATGTTTAGACTCGCTGGAAAGATCTTGGAATTCCTAATAAACCTGAACAGATTCCATTTGGTTATGAATCGATAACTAACTTTTATCTGAACATCAATTTTACTTAATTTTGAGCCATTTTGAGTGATGTTTTGAGTGATTTACAAATCGGTCTTAATCTGATGTGATTATTCTTAATCTCAATCTGATTAAACGGTAAATAATTGGAAAGTACTTTTAGGTATAGCAACTAAGTCACGAGTTTGAGCATTTCGCAAAGTGTAGGACAGTTTGTCACCCCTTCCTAATTCTGTCAGTAGATTTCCCTAAATATAATAACTTTATGTGTATCTTGTAAGCTTTCTTTACTGTAGTATAGGACCTTAGCGGACCAGTGGATAAAGTAGTGTCTCTGTGAAGTCTCGTGTTCGAATATAGGCAACAGGGACAATTGCATATTTTTCAGTTGGTAGTATCAATCAAGAATTCGTCCAGTTAATGAATAAAAAGTACAGCCAACGCTTTAATAAAGAATGAATCGCCTAAAATAAGAGAGGTTGATACAAAGGCGATTTTTGACTATACAAAACATATTGACTGCCACTGGTTTAAATTCGAGGCAAGTTTGTCGTGACATAAAAAGTGCTGTGTATGTACCCTGACGTACTGATAAACTGACATAGAGCAGGTTCATCGCATTGAGAGTTAAGGTAGAACGGAAGGAACGGAAGTAACGGAGAATGAGTAATCTGCATGCAGCGATTCCCAAAAAACGAATAAACTGACTCATTAATAAACCTCAATCTTAATCTTACTGTAGCTCGACCGGGGCTATAAACGAGAATAATTTGACTGGGCGTATAATCGGTACATATTAATCGATTTCAGTGAATTTTGGGTAAGTTATATGGGTATATACACGGAAATATTTTGCAATTTTGTCTTTGCATAGCTTAAAATTTCTTGAAAAAAAAAACGGTTTAAAATCGGTTTCACTTATAAAAACCGGCTTTAATCCCGTTTCAGGAATAGGGCGCTCAACCGGTTTCTCGGTAGCCGGTTACCCGTTGTTGAAATAATAATAATAATAATAATGCTGGCACAAGATTCCATGGAGGAACTAGGCCTTCCCACCAGGGGATTTCTAGACACGCATTATTATTTTTTTCTTGTACGGGATAAGGTTGTCAGTCCCATGCCCGTGGAATCAAGTGCAGTGAATCAATTCCTGGTGACCTAAAGGCGATTCGAACCCGGGACACTTGCATCATAGAGCGAGTGCTCTACCACTTGACCCATTGTGTGCCCTGTTGTTGGAATCACTGATGGAATATCAGTGATATCATTGGAATGGACCCTATCCAATGGAATGTCACACCCCTCCCCTGCGATATCAATATACCCTAGCGTGACCCTTACTATACCGAAATTGACCGGGCTGTCTATGACATATATTAACTGAATCCCTATAAACTGTTACTGCTCGAACTCTACGGAGAGAGCAGTATATAATCCCTCGATTTCTTTACTTCGCAAAATTTCCACCGTCCATCCCATTGAGACCACTTTTCTCAACAAATATTCGCGTTTCAGACGATTTGTGAGATATGTCATACTGTTTGTCCGTCCGGCTGTCGCCAGATCTAGGGGCCAAACGGTTAGAGATAGTGACTTGGACCTAAGGGGCCCCTATAAGTTGACCCAAAGATCGATAACATTCCCGTCATTCTTTCGCCAACGCGTAGTACGATTTTTTTCATTTTTGGATATGTTTTAAAAATTACCCAGCCGGACATTTGATCCTGTGTAAAAATCTCGTTGAATCATTCCTAATAACGGTTTTTCAAGGTCAAAGGTTAAAAAGACACTAGAGAGCGTATTTATCAAGACAGACTTAAGGATTATCCAAGAGACGGCTTAGTGTAATTATATTAGAAATAATGGTTAAACAACATTTCCATCATTTTCCACTAAGTCGTCTCTCGGCTTAAGTCGTTAGTGTGTCTAGGGCATTAGGTAACTGTCCTCAGTCTTCAGTGAGTAAGCATCAGTCTCCGTGGACGGTTCACTCTAATGAAGTGAAAAATGGGTGGCATCTATGGTTTCACAGTTTCCCTTTATAAGTTAATTATTTAAGTAAGCCCATTACAGGCTTACAACTGATTTCTTGTTATAAAAGTAATCAAAGTATTTTATTTATTTTTGCCAACATGTGTCTTTACAATAGTCCTCTATACTACGCGTCCACCGCCGACTTAGCGTTGGTAACCAGCCTCCAAAGCCAAACGGCGGAAATGCTTCTTCTCGGGCTGTATAGTCTTTTGCCGTATTTAACGATCTTTTTCTCTAGACTGGAGAATGGAGTAATATGGATGAGAGGGAAACTATCAAATAAGACACATCGGAGATACGACAACGTTGCTAGATACTAGCACGTGTTGTTGCCGTAGTGATGAAGGAAATTAAAAAAATTTAAAAATGTTTGTCTATATGAAACAAAAGCGGACATGAAGACACCCAGACCCAAGTCTATCAAGTTTCTAAACGAACTGAATTTGGAACTAAAGCAGGGGTGTACAAGAACCGTTTGAAACCGAATAAATGTGAATCAGGTACAGTAGGTAGACTCTCACCCCATCGGCTCCTTTTCAATCGGGCGAAAAATGTTGTTGACAATTTTCACTTTTAATTATGAAGCTAATTCGCTCGAATTCGCTGTAGTTCTTCCTATTTTATCGTGATTATTTATAATTAAGCTCTTTTTGTGGAATTTGCAAAGGCTTTGACGACCAAATCTATCGATAAACCGGATGATATTTTGCCCCAAATGCCCAATTGAGAGAGAGAGTCTACTGTAGCGTTTTGACTATTGACGTACAAGTTTCATTGACGTTTGTTCGGTTTCAAACGGTTCTTGCACACCTCTGAACTAAAGAATCACAACGATCATAAGGTTATCCAAGCTCATCACTAGCTTCCTATTTGATTGTTGCCTTGCAATTGATACAAACAGTTTAAACCAGTTATGAAAGTTACTTTATCACACAAAATTGTTAATGCAATGTGTTTTTTTGGTGTTTTTTCTGTTGTAGATCTGCACCTGTAAATCATCACAGAGTACCTACAAATTCGTGGTATGAGTCAAATTCAGCTGGAAATGTGGGTTCATCGAGTGGTGTTGTCAGTGGATCAGGATCATCACGATATGCTGGCGTTAGTGGTGTTTGTAATTCATCATCGGCATCATCAATAGCTGATCCAGCTGGAGGATATGATCTTCCCTTGAGTGGATCTGGACTCGATCATCGGATCGAAAGGAGGAATTCTGAGACGTCAGAGACCTCTATTAATAAAACACCATCATCCACTGTTAGTGGCATGAGCAATAGTAATACAAAGAAGAAGAAGAGTCGATCGGGGTCTGAATCCCCATGTGGTGGAAGTTTATCATCGCGATCTCATTCACGATCTCCAAGCAGTTGCAGTAGTACCAATAGTTCATCATCCAATTCACATGGGAGTAGTAGTAGTCCAAGTGGTAATGTTGGTGGTGGTGAATCGGGCAGAGGTACACGTGGCAGTGGTCAAAGTGGTACTGGATCGAGTTCGGGTAGTAGTGGAGCTAATCCGGCCACACATAGTGACGATAATAGACCATTGGCGATATGTGTGAGAAATCTTCCTGCTCGATCATCAGATACATCCCTCAAAGATGGACTTTTTCATGAGTACAAGAAACATGGAAAGGTGACATGGGTGAAGGTTGTTGGTCAGAGTACTGATCGTTATGCCCTGGTGTGCTTCAAGAAGGCCGATGATGTTGAAAAAGCCCTCGAGGTGAGTCACGATAAATTGTTTTTTGGCTGCAAAATCGAAGTGGCACCGTATCAGGGATATGATGTTGATGATAATGAATTTAGACCGTATGAAGCGGAATTGGATGAATATCATCCAAAATCCACGAGAACACTGTTTATTGGGAATTTAGAGAAGGAGATCACGAGTTCGGATATACGGAAGCAATTTGAGGGTTTTGGGGAAATAATTGAGATTGATGTGAAGAAGCAAGGAATCTCTTCGTATGCCTTCTGTCAGTATGCTGACATTGTGAGTGTGGTGAAGGCAATGCGAAAGATGGATGGTGAACATTTGGGGAATAATCGGATAAAATTGGGCTTTGGTAAGTCAATGCCGACAAATTGTGTGTGGATCGATGGGATTGCTGAGAGTGTCAGTGAGAGTTATCTCACTACGCAATTTGGACGATTTGGTCCAGTGTCTCAGGTCACCATTGATAAGGATCGTCGTTTGGCATTGGTGTTTTTCGAGCAGATTCAGTATGCTCAGTTGGCGGTGAAAGAGATGCGTGGGATTGTTTTGAGAGGGAGAAAACTGCAAGTGGATTTTGCATCGAGGGAGTGTCAAGATGCATTCTATGATAAAATGGATAAATCGCAGTTGCCCGAGAGGAATCCGGCCATCTTTGAGGCACAAGTGACAACGACAGCAGCTGCTTTGAGTGCCGTGCGGAGCTTTGAGGCATCAACGGTGGGAGGCGCAAGTGCTAGATTTAGTCGGTACGACGGTCCTCCGAGATCTCGAACATCTTCCTTCAGTCGCCATGGAAGTATCACAGGGGGCAATAGTGGAGCTGCAAGTCCCATTGCGGGAGTTTTGGAGAGAGCTTCATCGGGCAGTACGACGCCACGAGGTGCCGGAAGGCCCCGGGTCGTTAGGTACAATACCGTTGACTTCTACGATGGTGAATACAGTGATCGGAGATCAAGGAACTACGATGAGTACAGTCAGGGCTCAGGAGCATCGCATGATGGTGATGCGTATGATCATAGTGGTTCCGGGGATGTCTTTACTGCATATAGTCGTGGTACTGGAGGCAGTGAATCACCTCCAGCGACACGGTTAGTTGAAGGGGGAAATGGTGGAGTGGAAGTTGTAAGGAGGCGTAGTGAAAAGAGTCCAGGGGATATTCGACATTTGCAGAAGGAGAGGGTACATCTGCTGGAACAGTTGGAAGAGTGTCCGTCGAGTGGTGATGAGTTGATGAGTCCAAAGAAACGAATACGCTATGATTCGACAATGACAAATGACACAGTAGTGTCGCACCAATCCTCCTCATCCGTTGTACAAAATAATAATGTAGTTGTCAGTGACTCCATCTGTGATGCTAGTATTAACCATAGTCTTGAATCTACTACACTGATGCACCATCATCCAGGAGCGCCTGCTGTAGTCCATCAACATAGGAAAGTCGAAGTACGACGACTGTCGGAATGTAGTCAAAAGATGGCAGCAGCAAATGCTGCTATCAATCGACGTCCTTCGACAGATAGTCGAGGTCCTGTTGTCACCTACGGCACTCCCCATGTACTGTGCAAACGTCGCAAAACTGGCTCAATTGGAGACAGTGATCATCATACATCAAGGGGCCGTGGTCATCAACTACACTCCCATCATAGCCATGAGGCGTCGGGAGGTGAAAGTGCCGATGGTTCACGTCCGGGTACACCTCTGTGCGATGAGAGGCCAGAGAATAGTATTCCGACGGAACCGAGGCGAATGCCACGTGAACGACCACACAATGTCGAACCAATGCTCTTACCTCTGCCACGCTTCTCTGCCCAGTTCTACCTCCAGAATCGCCTGCTAGCTGCCCAGGCGGCTGCTTCGGTGGCCAGTAGTGGACCAGCTACAACTAGCACTCCAACCACTGTGGCTCCTATCACAACAGCAGGCACCACAGTGACCTCTAGTCTTGCACATTCACTGTCCAGTCCACCGCCAAACAGTATTCTCGTGGCGTCGAGTCCCAAGGTGCCGCATCACCATTCACACTCGCACCACCATCATCATCATCACCATCATCATCATCCACCGCCACCAATCGCCTCGTCAGCGTCAACCACCTCCAATGTCGAACAACCACCGGCTAGTCCCCTACGACCACCCTCGCTAAGCTCCAACAGTAGCGACAGCGAAGTTGCACCGAGTTGTAGTCCAAGTCTCGAGGAACGTATCAAAACCCTCGATGAGATGTTCGAAAAGTGGAATGGAAACAATGCCAACAGAGGAGGCGGAGCTGTTGGTACACACATTACCAATCCCGTCAACACTCCAGCTCCAGACTCTAGTGCCAAGATCACAACACTCCCAGATGGCAACAGCGGAAGCGGAAACAGCGCCTCTAGTACCACAAGTACAGGAACCAATTACAGGCATAAATTCCTGGACTTAGACGTCAATGAGGTACAACCATCAGACATAGTACGATCCGTTCTGGCTAAAAAGTCCATCTTCGATGAAGATTCAAAGAGACTGGAAAATATTGGTGATAAATACGAACCAAGGGAATATCACAATTTTTCCCGAAGTACTACTACATCATTTCAGGCCACAACTTCACCCCTTCCGGGGACATCAAGTGCAAAAACACCCACCCTGCCTGGACAACCAATATTCCCTTCGCCAGCTGCAGTGACACGTTTGACAAATTCAACGGCATCTCCCCTCAATAGTCCCATTGGGGGTATGTCATCACCCTACAATAGTCCATCACCGTCGCCAGTTACGCCAAAACCCAATACACCGGTCATGGCTCCGGCCAAAGGTCTACAGTATCCATTCCCGAGTCATCCACCGGCTCCAGCACCACAGGTACCACCAGCAACAACACCTAGTAGTCAACCCCAGGCAACGCAGCAGCAGCCTCCGGTACCGGCACAGGCCGAACCGCTCAAACCGAAGAATGTGCCCATTACCAAGAGTATCAGTTTGCAGGAGAAACCTGTGGTGTGCGGACATGCCAATAGGGTCCTCAACAAATCCACCTCTCTGCCTGGCAGTACAAATTCCGGCACGACGAAACCCTTTCTCACCAAGGACGATCAAGATGAAGTGGTAAGTTCAATTTTTTTACAACTAGGTTACCTATCCTAATTCACCACCATTTCCAGAAGAAGAATTCTGTAACAGTATCACAATGTCATGTGACAAATTTTCGTGCTAAAATTCCGAACTCGGGTAAATTAAGCTAATTCAAAACCTGCTCCAAATGGAAATTTTTCTCTACTCTAAATGGAAACGTCATTGTGTTCATGATAAATACAGTACTAAATTACTATATTTATATATTTTCAATACAACAGTTTCATTATTTAGTTAATTTTGCTCCAAATAAAGCGAAAATCCATTCATATTCACAAATTTTAATTTGTTAACTCTTTCGTCTCCTTTGGGACACTGGGTACCCATGGAAAAAGAATTTTTTTAGACTATCTAGAATCGATAAAAATCTGATTCTTGTGGATAAGTACAAACTATAAGGATGTCCAAATCTAGGATATTTTTTGCAGGACCCTAATTAACTCCTGAGATTAGATATTTTTGGTCAAAAATCGTGAATTTTCGTTTTTCTGCTTCCTTGCAGATGTCCTGACATTTTTTATATTTCTAGACCCAAATAAGGAAAAACCTCTCGGGGCCAATAATTATCATATCTAACAATTACAGATTGCATAAATTCCAATTTGAAAATTTATTCAAAATGGTCAAAAACATGCAACTAACTTAAAATAAACCGGATATATTTTGAGTTTATGTCATTTGAGAGACCAATGGTGGGTTTAGACATTTCTAAAGTTATCCATGGTACATACACTGAGAGAAATCCGAAAAAGTTAAAATAACATTCCGTAAATGTTAATTTTACCCTGCAGTATTGATCCAAAATCGGTGTAAATTTTACCCTTTTTAGGTGTATTAGGTGTTAAAGGTATCCTTTTTTATGTTAATTTTACCCTTAAAAAGGTGTAAAATTAACATTAAAAATGTTGATATATTTTTACACCTAAAAAGTGTTAAATTTCTGAGGAAAAAATGTTAATCGCATCATCTTTTTTTTCTCAGTGTAGATATGTATTAAAGTGGTGACAAATAACGAGAAATATTTTGTTTTTTGATTCTAAATTAAATTATAAATTATCAAAAAACAGATTATTTCTTGTTATTTATTATCACTTTTATGCACATATATTTTCCATTGACAACTTTAGAAACGTACAAATCCACCATTTGCCTCTCAAATGACATAAACTCCAAATGTAACTGATTTACATAAAATTGTTTGCTAGTTTTGAACATTTTTAATTACTTTTTCAAATGAGGCAACACACTTTTGAAGAATTAAAAATGATCGGCTTTTGGAAAATGATTTTTTATATGAAATTATATTATTTATTTATTTTTAAATGTATAAATAAGATCAAAGGATTACAGAGAATTTATTTGCAAAAAGAAAAATTTGAAAAAGTAATCTTTTATGTCAGTTTTTGCACCTGGTTTCCTCCGATCATACATGAGGCAACAAACTTTTGAGACCTACTGTATATAGCACTTTCTCTCTGTCTCTCTCTTTCTCTCTCTTTACTTAGTGAGTCTATATTCAAAGACATATACAATTCGCGATACGCGAATTTTTTTGCGGATCTTCACGGGGCGCGATTTTTTTCGTGGATTTTCGCGGGCACTAATTTTTGCGCGAATTTTCGCAAGTCACCAATTTTTTCAAGTATTTTCGTAGGTAGCGAATTTTTTTTGCGGATTTTCGCGAGGCGCATTTTTTCGCGGATTTTCGCGGAGCGCGTATTTTTCACGGAACACGATTTTTTTTGCTAATTTTCGTAGGTAGCGATTTTTTTCACGAATTCTCGCGGGGCGTGTATTTTTTTCTCGGCTTTTCGCGGGGACCGAATTTTTTCGCAGGCAACGAATTTTTTCACTGATTATCACAGGTCGCGTATTTTTTCGCGGCTTCTCGCGGGTAGTGACTTCTCGCGAATTTTCGCGGGGCGCGTATTTTTTCGCAGATTTTTGCAGGGCCGCGATTTTTGGGCAATGAATATTTTCGCGGATTCTCGCAGGTCGGCTACAGAGGCTCTAAACGGATGTAGAGTTTGAGGCGTCTATCTCTGCTAGTTTCCGAGATAATCGATTTTAAAGATTTTCAAATACTTTTATGTATTTCTCATCCAATTTTCCTTATTAATAACGATAATAAGTTACATAAAGTTTAAGGAATATTAAACGAAATTTGCATTATTATAAATATCGTTCGAGTTTGCTACAATCCAAATTTGCAATGAAGGAATCGCACCTCTATAAGCTGATTTAGGCTTATCACTGGTTTTTTTTTATTGCCATCTTCTAGCAACCTCAGCCTCCACAGCAAGAAAAAGAAGACAGTGGGAAACGTCACAATTGCACCACAGTCAAGGAGGAGTCGAAACGTCGTCCAGATAGTCTCGATCGTCGGAAAGTGGGAAGTGAAACGTCGTCGTCAGAAGGCATCACTGATCATCATCAGACAGTTGAACATCCAACTGAAGATGATCGAAGTGAGAGTGAAGAGAAGGCACGGCTGGAAAAGGAACGACGTGAACGTGAGAAGAGGCGAGAACGTGAAGAGAAGGAACGTGTTGAGAATGAAGAAAAAGAACGACGTGAACGTGAAGAAGAGGCTAAGCGTCGTGAGGAGGAGAAACGTGAGAAGGAAGAGAAGGAACGAAAAGAACGTGAAGAACGTGAACGTTTGGAGAATGAGAGGAAGGCTGAGGTGGAACGAGAAGAGAATGAACGTCGTGAAGCCGAAGAGAGACGTCATCAGGCCAAAGATAAGGAAAATCGCGAAAATCCAGAGAAGTTTACCACCGAAAGTACTTCTTCGTATGAAAAATACGAGGATACTGCTAATACAAAACGTCGAGAAAGGAACAATTCTAGGAGTTCATCTCCATCACGTACAATCAACAAGAGACGCTTGAGTTCCCAGGAGAACTACGATCTGGATGAGATTAAGCGCCTAAAGACGGTCAATGATCACAGAAAAATGTCAACTGATCGTAAAGAAATGTCGCGGGAATCAAAGAATAAGCATCATAAGGAGAAGCATCGTGTTCCGGGAACGACAAAAAATGGTGAAGATCGACCAGTTAGTGAGGATCGCTGTAGGGAAAATCGCAAGGATAGTGAGAGAAAGAGCAGTGGCAGAAGCAGTGACAAGCACAAATCCAAGTCAAATCGCAGTCGAAATGAAGATCATCATCATCATATGAATAATATTGATCATGATTTGAGTTCGCCATCTGAAAGAGGTTCAAATTTTCTCGAGCATTTGGACATGAGATCAAGCGAGGAGGAACAGAGACAGCATAAAAAGGAGCAGCAACGCGAGAAGAAACGCGATAAATTGAGATCGTTGAGTGAAATATCTCAGCAGGAATTCCTCGGAGAGTTCAATAAGCACGAAGGCAGGGCTAAGGGAGAGTCCGGAGAGGGTAAGAAACGATCAGGTGGTGAACGGAGAGGAACAACCGAGGAGAGCAACTTAAAGTCCTCCTCCTCGTCGGACAATGGGCGCAAGGGAAAGTCCACGTCGTCATTGAGAAAGATGAACGCCAGCAGTGATTCGGATGATTCTGATGAACCCAAGAAGCATTCCATCTTCGATATACCCGACGAGGGCCCCACTTACATATCAATGTACGACAAGGTGAAGGCTCGTAGTTGCAAGAATATGCAGCGTCAGGAGGAAGAGAAGAAGATTAAGGCCAAATTTACGCAGCTCAAACAGTCTCGGGCAAAGAGGGAGGAAAAGAAACGTTCAACTAGTTGGGACGATGATACAGACAGTGAAATGGATGATCGTAGATCTGTTAAATCTGGTCTCAATCATAAGAAGATCAATTCGTCCAGTGAAGATGAAATGCTGATCAGTCGTGTACCCAAAACCGAAATGATCTCAGATTCTGAGTCAGAAATGAGAAGATCACAGTACAATCGAGATAAGATCAATGAACTCTGCGATGGAGAGAGTTCCGAAGCCAGTGCCATTCACCAGAAACCACGAAGGAAGATCTCTTCGAGAAAGAATTCCCGTTCCACAAGAATTGCTTCGGACAGTTCAGAAGATGAAGCACTGTCGAAGATTAAGGAAGAGAAACTCGATACAGATACCATCAAGATCAAGACTGAAGTCAAAACGGAGTCCGACGAGAAGCTCAATCGTGGCAAATTGTTCGAACGCAGTGAGAGCGAAGAAACCCATTCGATGGGAACTGAATTGATGGCAGCTGCAGCCATTAAGATGGAACCCAAAGATGAACCTGTGGATGTGTACAAAAATTCTCTGTGCAACATCTCATCAGACGAACATGACATCTCAATTAACAGTACAAATCAGAAGGATCCGTTCGATCAACTCTTCAGTCCGGACACTCGGAAGAAGCACAAGAAGAAACAGAAGCGTCAGAAGAGTGTCCCACCTGTCACGCCAACAGAAACTGCTCCGAGCGGAGGTGATAAGGGACTGAAGGTACTCGAAGAAGTGAAAATGGAGAAGCAAGTGCCACTGGATCTGTTTGACGAATTGAAGAAGAACACTGTGATGCCTGAGCAAAAGAAGAAACACTCCAGTCGGAAGGAAAAGAAACGTGACAGGATGTCCAAGGAAGATTATGAAAACAGAGAGAGATTCCGTGATGAACGCACTGGGAAAGTGAAGAAGAATAAGAAGTCAGCCAAGATCAGTGACTCGTATGACAACCAGAAGAACTTCATCAAAGGAGGTAAGAAATGTTAATGATAATCCCAAATCAAATCTTTTGTCAGGGGCATCACGTTTCCATTGTTTCCCATATTTTTCTAGTGTGCCGAAAAAACTTTGAAGTTTATTCGGTGTTTTCTGTCACAGTAGAATGAATTAGCAAAAAATACAAATACAAAATAAAAGCCAATTTAATATAGAATAGGCAACCGAAAACCCCAAATTGGCAGCCTAAGTAGTTTTGGAGATATCTCGTGAAATGTGTACGAAAACAGGGAAAAATTTACACTAAAACTGGTCGCATTACACTTGATGCATCTGCAGAACACTTGATCGCAGAACACTTGATGCATCTGATCCTTTATGAAACCTACGCACTTCTTTAGTAACACCTCGGTCTAGCTGTCACTGTCCCTTGAAAACTTACTTAGATGGCTGCAACGTCGTTGTAAGGGACCGGAGCTCTTTACTAACTTCCTCCGGTCAAAATAATGCTGGCACATTCCATTAAGGAACTACGCCTTCCCCCAAGGGGATTTCTAGACATGCATTATTATTTTTTTCTTGTACGGGATGAGGTTGTCAGTCTCATGCCCGTGGAATCAAGTGCAGTGAAGCTCACTGGATGCAATCCGAACACCTTTAAAGCCAGAAAAATTCCTGGTGACACAAAGGGGATTCGAACCCGAGACACTTGCATCATAGAGCGAGTGCTCTACCACTTGGCACATTGAGTGCCCTTTGCTCGCAAATGAGCACAAATAAATCTGTTCGAATCGATTGTAAACTGATAATAGTATCACATGTTTAAAAGACCCTACAAAGCGTACTCCAGAATAATTACTTTGGGTTTAGCGCCGAAGTCAGGATTTCGATAATCGCGGGCCCATGACATCAAGGTTAATATCCTACGCTTGTCGATCCTCCGCCACTTCAGGAAGATGTTCGGGTTTGATCCCAAGGCGCTCCAAGGCAAGATTCTGAATTTGATTCAGCCACCTTGTTCTAGGTTTGCCTTGAGGTCGAAGTCTCCGCACAATGGCTTGCATAGCATTTCTGGGGAGTCTTTTCTATTCATGCGCTGAACATTTCCTTTCCTTATCACCTAAGTTGTAATATCTCAACTCGTAGAAGCAAGTCTTCGACTCTTAGTTCCATACGAACGGCTACGTTCCTCACTCGATCTCGGCGAGTGATTCCCTTAATCGCCTGGAGATACCTCATCTCGGAAGCTTGTACTAACGATCTTATACTTTTCGGTCATTATCTAAATCTCATGAATGGATGAACACAGTTTTGAAAACCGATAATTTAGGCGAACGGCTAAGTTGGGCCTTCCTCACCACGCTTCCGCCAAGCTCCCTCATAACTGCAGAAGCTTGACCGATTCGCGACGAGAGTTCTGCCTCCATGCTACCATCAGTCGTAAATAACACCCCGAGATACTTAAACTGCTCCACCTGTTTCAATGCGACTCTACTAACATGTAGACTGCATTGTACAGGCTGCCTGGAGATTACCATTACCTCCGACTTAGCCACGTTCACCTTCGTTCGGTCAAGTGCGCACTAAAACTCTTCTTTGGAAGATCCAAAAAGAATCAAATCATCTGCAAAGAGGAGATGTTTCACCCTGCAATCCCCAATGCGAATCGCATTTCGCCCCCGACTACGTACCATAACCTTGTCCATAGTTTGAACAATAATGATGATAGAACACACCCCTGGCGCGATCCAACACCCACCCGAAAATCTTCCGACTTGGATCCGTTTACACGAACACAACTACTACAGTCTCTGTACGATGACTGAATGGGTCCTAACAACTCCTCATCCAGTCCGTATTCGTGTAACTCGTGTAGTACATCCCAAAATTGTTCTCTCGGTACTCGATCATGTGCTTTTTCCAAATCGAAACAAGCATAAAATGGAATTACATACTCCCGGGCCTTTTCCATGTAGCCATTTTGAAGTGCCGTTGTCGTCGTAGTAGGCTTGTCAAACCTGGGGCGAATGATAACTTTTCGACACTTGTCCATTGTCTCGCGTAGATCGTTTGTTGTGCAATCCGTCGTTGAAGTCACAGGCCTCCTTATGGCCTAGACACCCTTACGACTTAAGCCGAGAAACGACTTAACGTAATTATAATCAAAATAATGATTTGACTAAATTCCCAACAGTTCCCCACTAAGCCGTTTCTAGATTTAAGCCGAGAGACGGATTAGTCAAAAACTGATGGAAATGTAATTCTCAGCTTAAGTCGTAAGTGTATCTAGGGTCTTACCCCGGAGACACGGATTTTGAGGTAGTCCGTGGTTTAGTATTCACTTCTCGTAGACACTGTAGCTATTTCCAAACAAACTCTAGCCAGTTCTAAAACCAACTACAGCCGTTCCCTATCCGCCACCTGGGACGCGCCCGATGGGTACCCCAACCACACGATAATGATAATAAAATATCAAATTCTGAGCCAGGATTGCATTTAGTTTATGAAATCTCTCATTTTCCATTTAGGTGAGAAAATGGAAGATATCTTTGGACCACTATCCGATGATGATACAATCCACTCATTTCCGGACATGGTTAAAACTGAACCTGTCTCTTCATCCCTTTCTACCTCAATGGCCAGTATTTTTGATGCCCAATCGGAGAGCATTAAGACAGAAGACATTAAAGTGGAAAATCCACTGGTGTATCCCACCAAAGGGATCTCTGGGGATGACTTTAAGTCAGCTTCGACAGTTTTGCCAATGCAGTCCGAACGAGAGCGCCATAAGGATGAATCTCGTAAACGAAAAGAGAAGAAGCGTCGCGAACGAGAGAAATCCCGGGCAGCAGCAGTGGCCAAAGAGGATGAGAATAGTGTGGATTTGGATGAAGCTGGGCGGGCTCTCGAGGCTCAATTGCTCAAGGATATGGACACAAAGATCGATGAGTTGCCAAATGCTGTGAAGCAGGAACCTAGAGGCAGTGTTGGGGATGTTATGGATGTTTTCCGCTTTACCGATGGCGATGATAGCATTGAGAATGTTATGTCTAAGGACAAGGAGAAAGAAACTTCTGGGGAGCAACATCGATCTAAGGAGAAGAAGAAGAAAAAGAAACGGTCGAAGGAAGAGAAGCATCAAAGGAGGGAACATCATCAATCGAAGAATTCTTCTTCATCTATGGACTCCAAAGGAAGCAATGTGGACAAATTGGTGGATGAGCAACAAAAGCTGAGTAAGCAATCGCCAAGTTTGCCATGTTTGCTGGAAGAGAGTCCTCCACCTCCATCGAAAAATGCCAATCTCTCTGTGTCTGTAAATCGGGAGAGTCGGTCTCCGGGGAATGCTGTGCTGAAACCGGTGACGCCAAAAGCCAATGTGGAGAGCAAGAGAAAACCTGAAAAATTCATTCCAGGATTTGGTGGTGAAGTTGATGAGACAATTCATGAGTCAGCTGTCAAGTCAATCAGTACGGAATTCACGACAAATCAACCTGAAATTCCTGCGGAAATTGATGATAAGACAGATTTGGCTGAGAGTGATCTGTCGTCGAAGAGTTCCGAAGGAGACAAAGCAGATGATAAAACATCTCGGGTTATCATTTCGCAGGAAGAAACTGAGGATGCCGTTGCTGCTCTACTTGGTGAGAGTTTTGGCTCTTCAAGTGTACCCGACTATACGGATTGCTATACAACTCCTACGCCAATTGAGGAGAGTCCGTCAGCTCTGGCACCGGATACTATTATTCCGGAGGAAGATGCTGAAGAGATGCGTAAAGCTGTACAGAGTTTGAATACAGAAGAGTTGGATTTGAAGCCTGATACTCCTCAATCGGAGCATGATTTGCAAATTGACACGGATACCGAAGAGCAAGAGGAGGATTCTGCTGGGAATGCCTTGCGCTTTGATCAACCTCCGAAGACGCCAGATGTCGATTTGACGGCAATCCGGAAGGAGGCATCAAGTGAAAAGGCACAAGTTCAAGCATCTCCCAAAGAATCCACCCCTCCAGTTGCTCCGAAAGTCACTACTCCTCCAGTTACGGGAACTTCTGTCATCACAAAGACAGTTAGTCAACCAGTGTCGCAGCCTGAAGTTGCGATTTCCAAAGTTGTGCAAATTCCTGTACAGGTGTCCATTCCCACGAAGCTGGTAGAAACCCCAGCTCCTCAGCCCGTTCAGGCGAGTATCGTGGAGAATCCTGCTGTAAAGGTAATTCCGGCGTCTTCAGGAACAATTGTGGTTACATCAAATCCACCACATACTCGTGCCAGTAATATCATGAGTACAACTCCAAGACCTCAGTTGATCTATCAAAATGCCATGAGACCAAGTCATCCTCCTGTTCCACAGTCGCAGCCACAGCATTTCCTTCCGCAACAGCCACAACCGCAGAAGATGCAACAACCACCGAGACCGCCGGGTCCGTATCTAATGCAGCCGCCAACTATAAATATTCCCGAACAACCGCCTCAGTACGTCTATCAGCAGATTGGAGTGATGATGTCACCCAGAAATGCTGGAGATCCTCGTTTGGCATCGCCACGACAACAGCAACAACAACAACAAGTACAAACTGCCCAGCAACAGGCATTTGGCAAGAGTGCATCCCAGTTGAGTCCAACGGGAATGATTCGAAGCCAAGAACCTCCGTCGCCGAGGCAATCACCTCAGCAACTGAGTCCTGCTGCAATTTCCACACACCATCAACAACAACAGCAACAACAAATACAGCATATGATGCAACAACAGCGACAAATGCTGTCACCTTCTGGTCAACATCCCATGAACAACAATCTCATGATGAATCGTGTTCCCGTTGCCCCAATACTAACGCCCATCTCGAAACCAATGCCACAATCTCCGATGCAGCCGCCGAGTCAGCAGAAACCACAACAACCACCGGCTACTCAGCCACATTCCAAGGAGATGCCTCCGCAGACCGTGGTGAGAGTGGTGCAGACTACAGCAGCTCCATCGGCCATTCAAGTCACTCCGAAGATTGTTACTCAACAGACTGGGCAGATAATGACGCAACTTCCAAAGCCCCAAGGTCAACCAACTGGCCAACAACCGCCTGAGATGCTCGACAACAAATTGCCCAAAGGTGTGATTCTGCAATTGCCACAACAAAACTATCCGAATCATCAAGTTCTGCAGCAACAAAAGCAGATGCAACAGATGCAACAAATGCAGCAACATCAAATGTTGCAGCATAAGCAAATGTTTCCGAAGCAACAACAACAGCAACAACATTTGGTGCAGCAACAGATTCATCAACAAATGGTTAATCAACAGAAGCATCTGCAGCAGCAGTCAATAATCCAGGGAGTTAGCAAATCAGGCGAGATTATGCGGCATCAACAGTCAAATATTGTCATGCATCAAAGTCAACCAACAAAGATTCCACCACAATCGCATCCACAGCCACAACAAGCAATGATGTATCCTTCTGTTGTGAAGCAAACATTGCCAATGGCACAGAAACCTCTGGAGACGACAACCAAAACAAGTCTCCAGGTAATTCCAACAGCAACAATCACACCTACTGCAGCACCACAACCGCAAAAAGTGGAAGTGGAAAAGAAGGAATTTCCAAAAGAGCAATCAAATGTTCCGGTTGAAGTGCCGGAAGAGGATAAATCTGCTGTCAAGGATGATAATCCAACTGTCATAAAATCTGGCACATCAACTGGTCCCGATGGATCGTCATCTCTTTTGACTGAGGAGAATGTCATTAAATTGTCCAATGCTACAGATGAGCATATGGAACAAGATTCCAAGGAAGACAGTGACTATTGGTCAGCCAAAGAGGTGAATATTGAATCGGTAATTAAAAAGGTTGATGCCCTATGCTCTGGAGAAGATACTTCGGAGGAGGGTTCAGAAGTTACCACAAAAACAACAGAGTGGACAGAAGAGAATCAACAAAATGCTCCAGAAAGTGCCAAATTGGAGACTGAGAAACACAAAGAAACACCAAAAGTGGCTGAAAATGCCGAAACAAAGCCTCAACCGGAAGTGCCGTCGGAAAATGTTGAAGCTGAAGAGGAATTTGATGAAGGTGTCTGTGACAATCCAGATGCAAAGGATGGTGGAAAGAAACGTGGAAGGGGTCGAGGTAGAAAGACTGAACCCGAAACTGTGGAGAATTTGAAGGCTCCTCCACCAAACAACAACAACAACATTGAGTCACCAGAAGTACTTTCAGCAGCAGACACTCAAACTGGCGGAGTACAGACAAGACGTGGTGGAAAGGCAGCCAATCGTCGAAAGGGTGGAAGAGTAACAAGAGGAACTGTGGCTAGTGTATCGCCAACAACAATTCCTTCAACATCTGCCTCTGACAGAAAGACACGAAATCAGAATTCTGAATCAGATGTCTATGAATTCCATGAAGATTCGGGCGAGGAAGTTAATCCGGGAGCAGCAAAGGCTGCTTCAGGTGAAGATAGTCGTCCAAGGCTCATATTGACCATCAAGAGTCCGGCTCCGCCAGTTCAAACAC
The DNA here is from genome assembly GCF_024763615.1 of Phlebotomus papatasi. Classification (NCBI taxonomy): domain Eukaryota; kingdom Metazoa; phylum Arthropoda; class Insecta; order Diptera; family Psychodidae; genus Phlebotomus; species Phlebotomus papatasi. Next base: position 47,305,338 of record NC_077224.1, read on the forward strand.
CCACAAGTGTCTCCTCAAATCCAGCAATAGTTCAAACACAACCCGTTCAGCAACAGCCTCCTCCTGTTTCTGAACCATCAAATACGAGTCCAAGTCAAGTTCCAACTTCAGGGGTATCTTCTAATGATGAATTCACATCTCCAGCTGCAAATACACGCAAATCTCGACGACTTCAGGAAAGAGATGGCACAAGAAGTACAGTTGATGATGTGATTGAGGATGTTGTGAAGAATGTGACAAATTCCCCGAAGGCTGGTAGTATGACACCACCACGAAGAACTACCAGAAGTACAATGAATCAATCTCCAGCACCAGTTGTAGCTGTCAAGGCAATTGGACAGGATAAATTGCCAAATGTTGATGTTAGGAAATCCCCGAGAGCCAATAGGACAACCAAGAATAAAGATAGAAAACTCTCGGAGACATCGACTGACAGCAATGAGGAACGGAAGATTGAGACTGAGCAGGCGGCACCTGAAGAGAAACCTCCACAAATGGAAATTAAGAAAGTGGATGGTCCTCAGCCTGAGAATCTGGCAGCTGAGAAGACTGAGCCAGTTGCTGTACCACATGAACAGCCAATAAAACCGGAAATGGTACCACAACCAATTCCTGGTAATCTACCCAATGACGCTTCAACGACGTTGATTGATCCTGTAACTGGAGAACTCATGGTGATGCGTCATAGTAAGGAGGGTCAGTACATTCCAGTACCTAGGAATGCTAGTCAGGCGGCACACTTATTGGCTAAGCAACAGTTGGCTAAGGGAATGCCTCAGCAACAGCAGATGAAGCAGCCTGAAGTTCCGAGTGTTGTGAAACAAACGCCTCATTCGGAACCACAACAACAGCAACAGCATATTCCGCCTCCTCAGCAACAGGCTCAACCTCAGATTCAGCCTCAGCCTCAGCAAATGCCAGTTCCGCCTCCTCAACATTCCATGCCACAGCCTAGTCAGAATGTAGCAACGGTTTCCGTGGTATCGCAGGGTTTCCCTACCAGTACCATGATCGGGAAACCAATAGGATCAACAACGGTGACTAATGTCTCAATTCCACTACCACTTTCCGTTTCGACGCCGATTTCCATGCATCCTGCTTCATCGGCGACTACGATTATCACAAGTTCTGCGCCTCAAATGGTGCAACAACAACAACAGCAACAGTTGCAGCAGCAGCAACAACAACAGCAGCAACAACAAATGAGATCGCATTCGCTGAAGCAGCATGTGCTGAACTCTCAGGCTAGTATAAAGCCAATTGTGATACAGACAATGTCAAAGCCACATCCGAGTGTGCAGCCGCCTCAGGCGTCGACACAGCAGTATCATATGCCTCCTACTTCTATGAGTCAGCAACAGCAACAACAACAACAACAGCAGCAGCAGCAGCATCAGCAACAGGTGCAAATAAAGGCTCCACAGTTAGCTCAAAATCCTCCACCAGTTCAGCCACAATCAACAGTCCAGCAGCAGCATCAGGCCAGTGTGGTGATGCAGAATCAACAGGGAAAGATCCTTGGACCACCGCCAAAGCCTCAAGCTCAGTCTGGTCAGCAGCAACATCCGGCAATGCCGCACAATCTCATCATAAATGTGCCCCCGGTGAGCTCTGCTGCATCTGCAGCGACGCTGTCGCCGCGTGTTGTACAACATCAACCACCGCAGCAGATGAAGCAACAAATTACAATTACACAGCAACAGGCTCAACCGTCACCGTCTCAGGCCCAACCGCAACCCATTCATTTGAGTCAGAAATCCCAAGGGCCACCTCAATCGCCACAGCAGCAACATGTGCCACAACAAATGGTTATCCATGGTGGCAAGATGATACCACAACCGCCACCGATTGGATACGCCACAGTGCTGCAGAGTGGAAAGATGATTCAGGCTTCGCCGCCACCGCCACAGATCCAGTCGCCCTCAGTGGCAAACTTGACGAAGCAGCAACAACAGCATATGCAGGTGCAACAGCAAATACAGCACCATCATCAGCAGCTGGCGAAGCAGCAGCAGCAGCAGCATCATGTGCTGACGTCGCAGAAGCATCATTTGGTGGTCAAGCAACAACAGGCACCACAACCACCACAGCAACAGCCACTGCATCTGGGACAGTCAGCACAGCCACAGCCGCCGCAGCAACAACAACAGCAGCAACAGCAGCAGCATATGTTGACCAATGTGACGCCAAGTGTTGCACATCAGGCTACCAAACACATCCAGACAGCTTCGACTCAGATCCTCCCACCGGGAATGCCACCGCAGAACAAAGGTGTTATGGGACTGCATCAGTCACCGCAAATACTCACAGGGGCCGTGGCTAGTCCTCCGCCCAAACAGCCACATCTTACCAGTCAACAACCCATTGTGACAGGTAAGAGAAAATTTTCTCTTGGAATTCCTCGGCCAAGATCTCTCGATAAATCCCTGAATTATTCTCATGTTCTATTGAAAATTTCCAGGTGCTAGCAGTTCCCGTGTTACTGTTCCCCCTATCAGTCCACAAGGTCAGGCCCGTGGTCATATTTTGCAAGCTGGTCTGCCAGTTCCTGCATTCGAAGCCAGTCTGGTAAGTAATGTGATTTTCCATTACTTTCCTTTCAGAAGTCAAATTTCGGAATTTAATGTCTTTGATACTCTTTGGACGCTGCTCTTGTGTTTTTTTTTTATTTTCCCAAAAATGTTTGAAATAATCTGTAGCACAATGAAATTGGCTATGGGATTACACGATCACAGAGTCCTCCACCTGCTCATCAGCAGGCATCTCCGATAACTCCGGTAAATGTCACATTTTGAGAGCAAATTTCTTTGGGTTGATTGACATTTTGTTGTATTTCAAAGTGTCTTCTTTTTTTACCGGAGGATTTTGTGTCATTGCAGGGAGATGGACCCTATCCACCTGTTCCGCTGCGTGGAGTACCAAGGGATCATCACATCATGATGTATCACCATCAGTACATTCGAGCACAAGAAGCTCTCAATCATGGTGCAAGGATTCCATACCATATGCCAAGGTAAATTTAAAGATTAAACGAACTTACCTGTGAAATTTAATCATAATTCTACAAGGTCGTTTTCTGAAGACGATCAACTACTTTTAGTCCTTTTTATAAGTAGTTGCTCATCGAAAGAGAAGGAGCGAAGTAGAATTGATTTTATCCAAGGGATTGATAACTGTGCCGCTCACGATTCCCGCGAGGGCCGATCTGTCGATCTCGTGTCAATCTGCCGATTGCATGCCGATCGGCTGATCTCTGGCCGAATTGTACCGATCTGTCGATCTTCAGTTACAGATCAGCACAATTTTGCTGATCGCTGCTCACGGTTCACTCGAGAGCCGGTCTGTCGATCTCGTGTCAATCTGACGATCGCATGCCGATCTGTTGATCTCTTGCAAAATAGTCCCAATGCCGATCTTTAGCTTCAGATCGGTACAATTTTGTCGATTGCTGCTCACAATTCAGTCTGAGATCCACTTATTCACCCCTTGTTTTACCATAAATAAGGCACTTATAAATTAGTTTAATGTCCAAAAGTTAGAAATGGCAAGGTGGATTATTAGGATCGGAACCGTATCCAGAGGCTTGCATTTGACACAAGATGCAGTACTTTTTATTTCATTCTACTGCACTTTTTACTGCTTCTACGTTACAGAGGGAGCAGTATATCGTCGGTTGCCTCAGCAACTGTGCTAACTGCATTTGCTTTGTGTCTGCATTCATTGCAAACGCCGCGCAGCGATGCGTTGCTTACAACGAATGCTGACACAAAGCAAATGCAGTTAGCACAGTTGCTGAGGCAACCGACGATATATAGTCCCTTGATTTTTTCATCCCCTTAAAGTTCCACCTTCCACCCTCCGAGGAACCATTTTTTTTTTCAACACATTGTCGATTGGATCACCAACTGTGCTAGGTACCTTTTATTTGTGTCTACCTTCGTTGCAAACGCAACGCATCGGTGCGTAGTTTACAACGAATGCAGACACAGCGCGAAACGCTTATCATCGTGTTTCAGACGGTTTCTGAGAAATTGTGTCGCGTAGTTTGTCCGTCCGTCTGAATAAGTCAAAGTAGATCTTATTGATCGAGCTTCTCTTACATCTCAATCCTCGTAAACCTCACCATCTTCTTGGAAACCATAAAAACAAATTGTGGCGATTGGACTCACTTTTTCCTTCTGAATAACACAATAATGGCTTGCATAGCTATACCCTCAAGATTCCTGAATCAATTTTCAGTTACCAGGGCGAATTCCCTGTACGTCGTTTATGGATACCGGAGTGGATTCCTGGGGATCTGCCCACGGATGTTCGGGGCAAATTCGCAGAGAATGACCCACAGTCCACTTACAAGAAAAATCTCTAGAAAACTTCTCGAAAATCAATCTGCTACTGTGACTGCTCAGGCGATAAGACCGCAATGTCTTGCGCTCGACAACCGTTTTACTCGACAGACAGAACCCAACTTCCTAATGAGAATCGTTTTTTATCACTCCTTCACTTTTCACACCGTCGTCGCTTTCCCTCCTGATGGGACTTTGTTTCTGTGCTGGGAGCCACAACCTTTTTTTATTCGTCTAAGATCCCCATCTGGTGCCCAATATCTATAAAATCGTCTTGCGCTCGACAACCGTTTTACTCGACAGACAGAACCCAACTTCCTAATGAGAATCGTTTTTTATCACTCCTTCACTTTTCACACCGTCGTCGCTTTCCCTCCTGATGGGACTTTGTTTCTGTGCTGGGAGCCACAACCTTTTTTTATTCGTCTAAGATCCCCATCTGGTGCCCAATATCTATAAAATCGTAACAGTATATTACCAGACCTAGAAGTCAGACGGTTAGTAGTAGTTACTTGAAACTTTCGGCGAACTCTCCATATGTCATAGGTGTGGAAACTGGTGAGCATCGGGTAAGAAGAAGCGAAGAAAATTCTCTAATTCTTCCCAAAGCTTTCGGCTCGGACTCCAAGCCTTCCTCAGTGGTCAAATTTTTAGTGTTTTCTTGCTTTTTCAAATTGTTTCGGCTCCAAACAGCTGAAAAGCCGAAGCTAGAGGAAGAGAACAATCCGAATCCCGTCAGATTATTCCCTTGCTCTGGTGAGAACTTCCTGGGGGATTCTTCCACTATTTGGACTGACTCTCGGCTGTTTTCACGGCCTCTAGTAACGGCTCTTTCGAGCCACCGGGCTTAAGGCAGTAATGCCCCCTTGTGTAGGCTACCCCCGGGGGTGCCTCGAGAGAGTTTAACCAAGGTTAGAAATAAATTTCCAACCTTGCAGTCCGGCAAATGAATGCCTCTAGGGAAAAATTCCTCCAGAAATATTCTCAAAGCCTGCCCTAGGTCTTAAGGCTTCTTGAAGAGAAGCCGCTGTTTCCTGGCAGTAGGGAGCCAATTGGCCGCTGGTAATCCTTAGGCAATAGGATGCCGCTGGTCTTGGGCCAAAAGGGAGATGCGATTTCTCTGGAACAAGCACTCTCGTGCTGCTAGAAGTGAAACTCAGGAATCTCTATCGCAATCTGATTTATTTAACAAAAATTAACCCTATTTATACAAAATCATTTTTACCCCACTTAATTACTAAGGTGAACTTCGTGAACCCATAATGCGTCATTGCAAAATTGCACATTCTTTATTTTGCTGACGAAAAAATGCTGATCAAGAAGTGAATGAACGGGTGTCATTAGCACTAAGCATAATGACCTACTTTCAATAAGAATTTGACAATTTTCAATCTCTAATATCATAGAAACTACTTGTTAGAATGGTAGCAAATTGATACCAGATAGAGTTAAGGATATAGAAAATAGGATGGTAAAAATTTAGGATCGTTTAGCATCCTAGTTTCTTCAATATTTGCCGTTAAAGTGAGGCTTGTTTTGTATACTTCGTGAAATGACTCGATTTAACCAAAACTAAAATCCGTATATTAGTTAAACTATTCGTCTCTAATTGAAATGACAAGACATTCCTAGTAGTAAGAGTATCTAAAAATAGTGTAGTAGTCCTTAAATCCTTTAAGGATAAGTCATTGACTTAAAAAGTAGGGGTAACGAAAACCCTTGTAAAGTCTTGGTAAAGCCAAAACTTTCCAACTTTTGTGTTGAATAATTCGTATCCTTTTTAGGATGTGAGGACTTATGATGAATATCCTGGCGATTTAACTATTCAAAAGTAGTTCGATATGAATTAAAACCCATTATTATCCCTCAAAGATTAAAAAATTCTAATTTGAAAATAATTTGTATGAACGTGCATGTTCATCTTGAACACAAATGGTCACTGCACTTAATTTTCTACTTATTTTTAAAATTTTAGCAATTTTTCTTTCTTTTTGTGTTTTTTTCTTAATATTTCTTTGTGAGACTACTCACAGTGTAATCGAGAATCGAGAATTTGCATAAGAATTGCAATGAAAATGCGTAAATTAACGAAATACGGCGAGCATTTTACTGATTTTACTGTCAATGTGATCCTTCCCGTAAGCGACACATCGTTGCCTGACGTTTGCAACGAATGCAAACACAAAGCAAATGCAGTTAGCAGAGTTGGTGATCCAACTGAAGAAATGTAAAGATCTTTTAAATAAATTCAATTTTGACCAAATCGGTGGAGAAATAAGTCTTCGAAAATGATTTAACCTTAATCTTGATTTGACATTGACCTTGACTTGGCCTTGAAGTATCCAAAATGGCAATTTTTCTGGTCTGAGGAAACTATAAACGGAATGTCCGCCTCGACTATACCTTTAACGGTTCCCTATCAGAATTCCTTAAATGCTCAAATCCCGATTGAGTCGAAATCCCGAATTTCCGAATTTTGTCCCTTTCAAGATTTTGATCATTCGGAATTTTGGTTATCGAAATTTTGGCCCTTCAGGTTTTTGGCTTTCAGGATTTAGGCCGGTACTGATCCAAAGCATAATATCGAAAATCTAATGCCCAAAGCACAATAACTTTTGTTTGTAAATGTTTACAAAGTTTCCTATGAGAGTGAGCGGAATGACTAGATCTAGATCTCACTCACTCTCACTGAAATGTCAAAAACATGTTTACAAAATAAAAGTGATTGTGCGTTGGGCATAAGAAATCGTTGGAGTTATTTTCGAAATAAAGAATATAACTTAAAATAATTTTAAAAATTGCTTAAAAAAATAGAAAACAAAGTTCTAAATAAGATTTTTTCAACTATAAATTTGCCTTCAGGCAATAAAGAAATTTCTTGTAATTTCTTTGTGGATTTAGATCACCAATGCTTCCGGGATCAGCTGATCAGAAGAGTGAAATATCAGAGCTGGACGATACCTCCGTGGCGAGTCCTCCGTTAGAATTGAGGCGTCCTGCAAGTGGTCCACGAGCTACCACAGCTGTTCCGCATAGCCTACAGAGTCCTCAGGATCGTGCAACTGGTAAGTCCTTGCAAATATTTGTTTTATTTCTCTTTTAACCCTTTAACGACGAGACAGTTTTCGAGGACCGAAAATCAGAAATAAAAATGAAACCGATAGACAAAATCAGTAAAAGGTCTTATATCTAGTCTTAGAAAATCCAAGAGAATCTGATTCGGTGTATTTTTTACCTCTATGAGCAATAGGGACAAAAATAGCCTAAAATTTAAGTTTGTTTTTGACAATACCAATGACTGATAATTTTCACTCTAGTGAAAAATATTATGTTTGAGTACTGTAGTTTCTTTTCCAAGACGGTTTTGCTTCAAAAAATTGGAAATATAAAAAATAATTAAAATTAATTATCATTATGAGAATTTAAAAATTTGTCATTTTTGGGCTTAAAAATTTACTGTATAGCAAATAGCAAAAAAATATCCTAGATTCCTTCAACCTTCTACTTTGCAATTACGTACAAACATAAGGAAAAAATATCTTTAGGTAGTCAGGAAAAATTGTTTTCTTTATGGGATACCGGTGTTCCAATTGTCCTTAAAGGGTTAAAAAAAAACAGCCATCTTGGAGCATACTCCCAGAAATTCATGCTGAAAATTTTCCTGCTTTGGGAGATAAATTGCTGGATTTGAATTTGATTGAAAAAAATTTCCCTCTAGACTCACCCCAAGTGGCTCAAGTGTACGTTCCGGGTACACGAATTCCCCATCCTCACTATCCAGATGCCGGAGCTAGGAGTTACTATGAATCCGCAGCGGCACGTCCGCTTCCGGCTGAACCACCGCCGGCTCATCGGCCGTCGTCGCACAGTGTTGTGGCCCCAATGAGTCATCCACCGACAAATTATGGGGCCCCAAGTGTGCCTACAACACCCACAAATCTCTCTCACATGTACTCCCAACATCCCAAGACACTTGAACGCGAACGCGAGCAGCGAGAGCGCGAGAAGGAGCGCGAAACACGTGCTTCCATTCCAAGTGAGTGTCATGTGGATGCTAGTAGGATGAAGGGATCTCAGAAGGGAAGAGCTGACCGTTTCCGTGTCTCCTCTGCAGGCCATGCCAATATGCCCAGCCATGGGACACTAGTGCCAGCGATGCCGGCGCCAACAGGACGCAATTTGCAAGTGGCTACGCCACCCCATGCCAGTCAAGTGCCCCCGCAGGCGGACTCCCTCATGATGCTGCTGCAGCGGTATCCGGTGATGTGGCAGGGACTTCTGGCACTGAAGAATGATCAGGCTGCTGTACAGATGCACTTTGTCTTTGGCAATCCCCAAGTGGCTGGTGATTCGTTGCCGTGCAACAGTGACGGATCAACGCCACCGCTCAGGATTGCTCAGCGGATGCGTCTGGAACAGACACAGTTGGAGGGTGTGGCGCGAAAGATGCAGGTGAGTTCATAAAATTTTGGCAATTTTTATGCAATTCTTTCTCTGATTCTTGCTCTTTTCGAGACTTTGGAAAATTGTTCAACACGAAAAACCTTGGTTTTTTCAAAATATTTTTCTGAGTATTTTGATTTTCCCACTTGAAATTAAGACACATGGCTTAATTGCATAATTAACATAACAATCCAGATTCTTGATGAAATTTAGATTGGGAAAAGTATCACAAAACAAGGGGAAACATTTCATCAAACCCTAAAAAATCAAAGGTTTTATTTGCTCTTTAGAAATTAGGAACTATAGGAATCGTGGTAATACTTTTAGTCTGAAGCCCTTGTAAGTTATGGCTTCAGTTTATTTTTACTTTTCCCTTAAAAAAAATTGTTTTATTAATATATCGCTCCTTGGAAATTACAAGGGGCCAATTCACTTTTTGGCGATTTTAAGGTTTTAATGCACTCAGACAGAGAATTTAATAAAATTTCAGATGATATGAGTCAATAAATTTCGTTATTAGAAAAGTTTTTCAAAATTTTACTCTTGATGATTGCTTGCGCGGTTTTGTTTGAAGTCAAGGGGCATAAAATAGATTTATCGTTCAAATTATTGTGAAACAAGGGACTAACTCAAGCAAGTTGATCCCATATCATTCTAATTTCATGAAAATTTGCGCATCATTTAGAATGACAAAGAGCTAACTCATAAAAAAACATACTTTGAAAGGTAAAAATATGTAGGGGAAGGTACTCTCCCTTCGAACGTTCATGCCTTCGAATAATGTGAATTTCTCTTACTTTTCCTAAGAGATTTCCACATAATTGTCACATAATTATCAATAATTAATAATAAGCTAACTAATATTTAATAGAAATGTTTAAGGCTCTTAAGAAAACTTAAAGAAAATTAACATTATTCGAAGGCATGAACGTTCGAAGGGAGAGTACTTTCCCCTATATTTCGATGTTTATAATAATGCTCATACAGATAGAAAAGAATTAAATTATTTTTATTAACATACTGAATTGAGATAATTATTTATACAAAGTTGAATCTTTCATACTGTCTCCTGAAAAATGGCTCAAATTGAGTTGGCCCCTTGTAATTTCCAAGGAGCGATATTTTAAACGAAATGTTTCATGACAAGAATTTTATGAAATTTTCTGGCAAAGTGACTTATCCAAGGGATAGATAACTGTAACGCTCACAAAGTTTACTCACGGTTTATTCGACTGCCGATCTGCCGATCTTTTGTAAAAATTGTGCCGATTTGCACAATTTGTGCAGATTTACACAATTTGTGCCGATCTCGTGACGATCTACTAATTCGGCAAAATTTCCACAGAAATATTAGTGTTTCCAGTACTGTATATTAAAATTTACCACCTGTCTGTAGGAAATTTAAGATGTTACACGAGTTTAAACGAACGAGAGGAACACTGGGATAGAGGAAACTGGGGCAAAAAGTCACAAATTGAAAATTCAATATTTTCCAAGATAAAAGAGATAGCGTCTTAATTTTTTTTTTCCATAGATGGCTTCCATAGACCTTCTTTAATGTCGTAAGTTTCTTAGAATTCGAACAAGGATTTCAAAAAAAAAAAAAAAATTGAAATTTTTAACTCTATTTTTGAAATGTTTTCCTTACAGCAGATATCAATTTTGACCTACTTATTTTCCAAAATTGATGTACTGGCAAATATTTCATAAATAATTTGGATTCTTTGAATACGAGAAATCACTATCTATTTTAGAATTTTTCAAAGATTTTTTTCTCCAGAAATCTTTTTATTAAAAATGACCACTTGGGGTAAAAAGTAACAAAAGGTATGGAGCAAAAAGTAACAAAAAAGCGAAGCAATTTCTGATGTCTCACGGCGAGAAGAAACATCATTTCCATGTCTCGAAGCAGTCTCTTGTGTGTTTTTTCTAAAATAGCTTGAAAAGCCCACTTCTCGGTTAGATGGAGAAAACTGTGTTTTAAAAAGGTGTAGGGGAGACTGGGGCACATGTAATCATTTTCGATACATGCGAATTTGAGGTGATTTTCCAAGGACACCGTGATTTTTTGGAAAATATTTCTTAGCTCATGTTTTACCCTTGGGTATAGGCAATCGTCGAGGGTAATCCGGATGCTGGAAAACAATTGAGTTTTCCATAAAAATAAAATTTGTGTCCCTGTGCATTTTTCTCTTTTCACAAAATACCTGAGGTAGAAGTAACCACTTTCTGGGGAGGAAGTAAACACCTTTTTTCCCATCCTTGAAATTAACTTTGCACCACTTTTGATTATTTTAATTACTTAAGAGATATATAAAGACTGTATATTTTTCAAAAAATCACGACACTTTTTACAAAGAATAATTAAAATAGCAAAAAAACTAAAAGCATGCATATCAAAGACATTTTTCAATGGATTTTCCCCATATTTTGACATCATGTGACTTTTTATTGAACACAGTGCCACCAATTTTTTTCGTAATCTATGAATTATAGATATTTCGCATGAAGGTCAATTTCCCGCTCTTTTACTTACTCATTTTGTGAAATTGAAATTGCCTGATTACATCTACCCCAAATGCTGTTTTCTGACCAATTATTAATTCTTTTGAAATAATGAGAATCTCAATTTCTCTAGTAAATGCATTAATATAATCCTAAAAGATGTAGGAAAGAACTGGTATTGCTACATTTCGATTATTTTACACAATTTTTAATTTCCAGGTGGAAATCCAAATGATCAAAATAATCGAAATATCAACATTTTCAGGAAAATGATTTTTATTTTTAAAGTATATTAGGATTTTATTGACCAATTTATCTGTGGACATACATCCCCATGGTATCTATGAATGCTTATGGGTTTTATCCTCTGGAGTCTTAAAATTAATGAAAAAAATCACAGTGTTTACAACTACCCCAAATTACTACTGCCCCAGTTCCCCCTAGAGGAATAAATTTCTTATGAAAATATGTCCTCTAGGTATTTTTTCAAATTTACGGAAGCCTGTAATAAAGCAAATCAAATTGTGATAATATCCCATACCTGGTACTATTTGCCCCAGCATTTTTGGAGAATGGTCACAAAATTACCTTTTAGAAAACAGCTCGATAAGTGTATTTCCTTACAAAATAGAGGAAAATGACTTTCACAAAGTTATAGAGCAGTAAATTTCCTATAAAATTGCACTAATTGAAATGTCTAGGGTACTAGGGTAGCTTGTAAAAAAATAAAATATCCGTTTTGTGACTTTTTGCCCCAGTCTCCCCTACTTTATAAAAGCGAACTAATATATAAAGCTGCCAATTTTTCTCCAAGATTGAGCCGATATACCGATTTTTGCTGATTAATATGCCGATCTGTCGATTTCTGGCCAAATTATGCCGAAATGTCGATTTTTAGCTCCAGATCGGCACAATTTTGCTGATCGCCGCTCACGGTTCACTCTGAGATCCACTTAATCGCCCTTTTAGCACAACTTTTAGATCGGTAAAATTCCCATGAAATCAAAGTTCGCATCTATCCCATTCCTTCAGATTCAAAATTGGACTGAATTAATTTTAATTTGGTGTGAAAGAAAGGGATGAGAATTTCGACTTTATAAAATTTTCCTAATCTTAAAGGTGCGCCGAAGCCATAACCGACCAAAAGTGACTTTTTTCTTCTAATCAAAATTAATTTTGATTAGAACAAAAAACTTTGCGTTTTTATGGCTACGCCACACCTTTTAGATCGGGAAAATTTCATGAAATCAAAATTCATATCCCTTTTCTTTCTTATACGCTTTGCATATGTATATCGCACATTTTTGCACTCCAAATTCGATTGAGCTAAATTGAATTTGTTGCGATGTTTAAAAGAATCAGAAGAGTGCGAAAGAATGAGATAGACATATGCAAAGCGTGTAAGAAAAAAAGGATCCGAATTTCGACTTCATGAAATTGTCTTGGTCTAAAAGGTGTGCCAGAGCCATTACGGGCCATAATCAATCTTATTATTGACCAAATTTGAAATCAAAATTTGAATCGCTCTTCAATCGTTTATAGCACTCTTCTTCTCATGAGCATCACAACAAATTAAATTTAGAATTGAGAAACAAAAGAATGAAAATTTTGATTTCATGAAATCTTATTCATCTAAAAAGTGCTGGATGCTCATCGAATTGATTTTCTTTGTTTTATTTTGAATTAATAATATTTCTAGCACACCTACCTTTTAAATCAAGAAATTTTCTTGGAATCAAAATTCAAGATCCCTTAAAACGATTTGCATAGTCTATTCCAATATTTGGCACATGAAATTGCAATAAACTAAATTGAATTTGTTATGGCATATAAAACAAGAAGAAGAGTCCAATAGAATAGGCAGGTAAATATGCAAACTGTTTAAGATAAAAAAGAAAGTGAGTTTTGATTATTTGAAATATTCCTGATCTAAAAGGTGTGCCTAATTAATATCTAATTATGGACAGTATAAAATAGAACTTAAATATTTACAAGAATGACAAGCCCTTTATTTTCCCTTTGCCAAAATTTGGACAACAATATCACTGTTTCAATTTTTTTGTTACTTCTCAATTTTAACTTTTTACTGTTTATTTATACAATGCCAAAAAAGTGTTCCAAAACTGATAAGATCAAGTTTTGGGGCAAAATTGTAGAGGAGATTCTGGTCTATATTTCACTACCATCTTTCTATCAGTTCATTTACAAAAAAATTTGCAATTTTTCAAAAATTTGATTCCAAATTGCTGTATAATAGGTATCTCTCATCTTTAGTTCCAACCGAGTGTGCTCACATTAAGGATCTCACATATAATAAGTTGATCTAGACTTATCAATACCTTTTGAATTGAATTGGACTGTACCATGATACAATTTATCTCGACAAGCCAATTTCTTAAACTAATTTAATTTGCATTATGATAAGCCTCAGTTCCTTTTCAATGTAGAAGTACCCAATTTCAAATGTACTCAAATTGTAATGGTGCTATCACACTAGGATTTTTCACAATTTAATTTTAAATTGAACTCAGCAAATTGAGCATTAAAATTGCGAGAACCACTTGAAATTTTTCATAGCCAGGACACATTTTTGCGAGAAATTTGCTAAATTCAAAAAATCCGCGCAAATTTCAAGCTGTTTTATTTAGTCATTTGTGATTTTGTTACATTATTAAAAAAAATGAGTGAGTCCATTGATGAGGAAGAAATTTTCCTTCTTTATGTAGGATACATGTTCAATAAAAATGTCGTCTCCTCAAAATGAAACTGTCCTAAATGCATTTACTTTCTATCAGCATTTGTTGCTAATGACACATCATGAAGCGTCGTTTGCTACGATTGCAGATAAAAAGAAAATGCAGTTAGAACAGTTTCATTTTGAAGAGACGATGTGTCTCAAGGTAAAAGGAAGAGATTGTGGGCCAGAAAATGGATCCAAGAGAGATCTGCCCACGAATTCATTGAAAAAAATGTATGATGATATTGCAACTGGTGATTTTTTGGACACAACAATTTTCTTCGTATGGCTAATGAAGTATTTGAGGAACTACTTCACATAGTTGGACCTCATTTGCAGAAAGAAACAACGAAAATGAGGGTGCCTATATCGCCTAAGTCCAATAAAATTGGAATAATTGAGCAATTTTAACATTTTAATTTGCTGAGTTGAAATTAATTTGAGCAACCACATTTATGCATATTTAAACATGTTTTGGTGGGCCAAGTATTAGTTTATATCAATAAATAAGCGAAAATCTATCAATTCAAATGATTTTTTTAAGACCCCTTAATTGCCGCTTATAGAATTTTCAAGATTAAAATTAAGCACTCAATGGGTCAAGTGGTTGAGTACTCGCTTTGTGATGCAAGTGTCCCGGGTTCGAATCCCCTTTAGGTCACCAGGAATTTTTCTGGCGTTAAACTTTTTGCGATTAACTTTTTTTCCTCGTAAATTTAACACGTTTTAGATGTAAAAATATATCAACATTTTTTAATGTTAATTTTACACTTTTTTAAGGGTAAAATTAACATGGAAAAGTGTAACTTTAACCCCTAATACACCTAAAAAGGGTAATATTTACACCGATTTCGGATAAATAATGCAGGGTAAAATTAACATTTCCGGAATGTTATTTTAACTTTTTCGGATTTCTCTCAGTGAAAGTGCTCGAACACTGAGAAAAAAAGAGGGTGCGATTAAAATTTTTTCTTCATAATTTTAACACTTTTTGGGTATAAAAATATATCAACTTTTTTAATGTTAATTTTACACCTTTTCAAGGGTAAAATTATCATGGAAAAGGGTACATTTAACCCCTAATACACCTAAAACGGGTAATATTTACACCGATTTCGGATCTGCAGGGTAAAATTAACATTTCCGGAATGTTATTTTAACTTTTTCGGATTTCTCTTAGTGAATTAAAGGGTTAAAAATGCCCTTCCGGGAAGATCTAGTTTCTTCATTGAATGTTGTGCCAGCTATTTGTTGCCTTTTCATTTTTTTGCTAAGTATCTGCTTTTCTGTTTTATCGTAGACGGACAATGAGCACTGTATGCTTCTGGCATTGCCGTGTGGTCGTGATCATATGGACGTACTGCAGCAATCCACCAATCTGCAGTCGGGCTTTATCACGTACCTGCAGCAGAAGCAGGCGGCCGGAATAGTGAATATTGCTGCTCCGGGAAGTCAACAGGCCGCCTATGTGGTGCACATCTTTCCCTCTTGTGACTTTGCCAATGAGAATCTGGCCAGAATTGCTCCCGATCTGCTTCATCGAGTGGCAGACATTGCACATTTGCTCATTGTCATTGCCACTGTCTAAGACAACAACAACAACAAAAGTATCAAGACGAATCTCTCGAGAAAAAGAGAGAAAATACCTCCCCCGGACTATGACGAACAATACAAGAAAAAAATAGAAAGATTGAAGAGAAAGATGGATAATGAAAGGTAACACAAATAAACTACGATATTTGATCTCATTCTTATTAAGGAAAAAAAAAAAACAAAACACAAGTAATTCATCCATGTTTTTTAAGCGTAATGTCACTTCGTGTAGAGAAAGTCAACAAAAAATATTAAAGAAAAAAAAAAAAACAGAAAAAAGTAAGCAAAAATGTAGAATTATTTACAGCTGATGAATTTCTTTGAAATAAAAAAAAACATAGTTCTTTTCTTCATAAACTAATCGCCCTTTATAAAAAAAACACAAAATCATTTTGCAGTCGCTCCTGAGGAAAAAAAACCTAATAAAAAAAAAGATAGATAAAAAATAAAACGTAGGAATACTTTATGTTTAGAAAATGAAAGCAGAATGTCTTTTTAAAGAACTCATACCACCAAATAGATTTATTGCTATTTCTTCAACATAGAAGCTGAGAAAAAAAGAAAGAAAAACACTAATCTGGAGAAAAAAAAACATAGAAATCACAAGAAAATTCATTTGTCACTGCAGCATAAAAAATCATACTGAGAAATTGAAATAAATAAAAGAAATCTTTAAAAATCGTGAGAAAAGAAGAAAGTTCTCTTTTTGAAATTTTAAAAACTCACACACTCACACACAGATGGCGCATGTAAAAAGAATTTAAGAATATATAAAAAAATGTAAGTTTTGTAAATTTAGAAAAAAACAAGAGTAAAAAAAAAACACCTAAAACGCCCGTTGTATAAAAAAAACTACCCCTTTGTAAATATTTTTCTTTTTATTTTCTAATGATGTAGGATTAATGACATTAATTTAATCCCATTTAGTTTGTAGAAAAAGCCCTTTTTTTATTAAATCTAAAACTATATATTTTCTAAGAAGATGACTTTTATTTCCTGATTATTTTTTGCATTTGCAAAAAAAAAACAAGAAAAAATATCTTTTTTCTGTCTCTGAAGAAGGATTTTCCTTTTTTTCGAAAAATTCTGGATATTTTTCCTGAATCTTAAAAATTCATTCGGAAAATGTAAAAAGAAATTTTCACACGGTTTTTTTTTCTATTTGACTACTTAATTCTCACTGACGAAAGGAAGAAATAAAAAGAAATAAATTGAAATTAGAAAGCATGAAATAAAAATAACTAGAATTTGTAGAAAATTTTGTGAAAAAGAAATAAAAAACAGAAGAATGAAAGAAAAAAAATCATTCTCGTTGAAAAGAAAGTTTTTACTAGTTGCAAAAAAAATAATAAATAAATAAATAAATAAAAGTAAAAAAAACCAAGTGAGAAAAAACGTTAGAATTTTAGAAAAAAAAGTGAGAATGATGAAAAAATAAATTTGACTAAAAACTTATTGGAAAGAAAATTGTTTTTATGTTACTGTAAAACTTCTTGTACAGAAAAAAGAGAAGAAAAAAAAATTGCAAAAAATATAAATTAGTGAAAGAAGAGTAAGTTTAAAAGAAAAAAAGTGAATAAACTGCTGTAAGTTATAATATTTACAATATAAATATTTGCATTAAGTGAAAGAGAAACAAATATTATTAAAAGAAAAAAAAAGAAAAATGGAGACGAAAGAAAAATTTACGAGTAAAAAAAACTATTAATAAATAAACAATATAACATGAAAAAAAACTATTGAGAGGTAAAAAGTAAAAAAAAGCAAAGAAGTTTAAATTAAATTTAAAAAAAAGGAGAAAAAAACAACAACAAGTTAGATAGCGAATTAACGTAAAAAAAACAAGAAAAAACCCTATAATATATTGCAAGAAAATATTATAATAATGGAACATTATGTAATTGAAAAAAAAAATTAGAAAGACGGACAACACAAAGCTATTAATAAAAAAAAAACAAAATCATGAGAAATAACATAGTGAGAAAAAAAATAGATGAAAGTCTTTCGTTGCAGCCCGGAAGTACTTCAAATTTAAAAAAAAGAATTATAATCCATAAATAAAAAATAGAAAAAATTCATTTTCTACCATTTTCGTGTCACTTTTTTGGCGTAATGTATGTTTTTATTGATGACAAAAAAAACAAAAAATCACCTTTCTTTGAACAAAGAATTTTTTATTCCACTGAAGAATTGACAAGAGAAATGTTTGAAACGATAGAAGTTTTTTGAGGAAATGAAGTAATGCAAAAAAGCCTCGTAGAAGATTAAAAAAAAAATATTATTATGTAAAAGTAAAAAAAAAAGAGAAAAATGAAAAGTTAATTGTGATCATTATAATAAAATAATATTGAAATATTGTACCTTCTGTATATTTTGTACATATAAAATAAAATATAATGCAAATATATAAAAGATTTAAAAACTGAAGAAAACAAGAATAATAAATAATACATAAAAATTAACACGAAAAGTCTTTTAATGAATTTTGAATTGCAATCTGTAAGGCTGGGTTTTCTCTAGTGATTAGTTATTTGCACAATTTGGTAAGTACATAATAAATAAATTCTTAAGGACACCTTTGAAATTGGGATTTTTCACCAATTTTTAAATAAAATTGAGCCTTATCGTGATATAATTTAAGTGCAGAAACAGATTGAGAAGCTAAATTACATTATGATATGGCTCAGTTCCACTTAAACATAGGAGAAAAATCCCAATTTCAATTTGATCTATTTAAATTTTGTAAGAAATTTTTTAAAAAGGAATTGAAACAGAAGTGCAACATTTCATGTTTCAAGCATGCCGCATGATTCATGCACGCTACATGCCATGTTTCATATATGCAGCATAGTGCATACGATCGTGTTTCATATATGCTGCATGTCGTGTTTCATGCATGCTGCACATTTCATATGCTGCATGTTTCTTACATGTTGCATGTTTCGCAGATGCTGCATGCTTTAACTCTTTCCGGACCGCAGCATATGCTGCAAGCAAATTTCACAATTTTTTAATCAAAAATATCTAAGCTCAGAAATTAATTGAGGTCCTACAAAAAATATCTTACATTTGGACATCCTTATAGTTTGTAATAATCCAAAAGAATTGAATTTTTCTCGGTTCTGAATAATTCAAAAACACTGTTTTTCACTGAATATTCATATGCTGCTTTGGGTACTCACAGAGTCCAAAAAGAGACGAAAAAGTTAACCATCATCATTCCCTCTTAAAAATTTTAAGAGAACAGATGCCAAAAATTTCTGGTGAGAAAAAAATAAATTAATACAGTGAAACAAGCACTGATTAAATGAAAATAGTATACAAGTGTTTAAAATCGAGCGATCAATTTAATTTTGTTGCAAAATGTAACAAATTTGATTAAAGTTGTAAAATGTACAAGATAAAAATTTGTAATACACTCAATCCCGATATTATGCGCATTTTCGGGAACGAGAAAACGCGCGAAATGGCATTACGCATTGAGAAAATTTGCATATCCGCAGGGGCTTTTTTTTTTTTAGTAAATCTCCCATAGAACGAATTTCGCGTGGAGTAAAAGGTCCGGCCCCTATACAAAAACTTTAAAGAAGAGAAGAAGAAGATCAAAACGCTTACAAACATGAAAAGAAAATTATTTTATTGGAAAATGATTACACGGTTAATATAAGAATTTTATCGTAATTATTATTTGAGGTTGTTCCGTGGAAATTTGGACACTCTATTTTTAGCCTCGTGGTGGGAGGATTAGTCAATCTCCAGGGATTGTCCAGGAGCACCGATTTAGCTTTAAAAAAACTAGCTCTAAATACGCGTGGAGGTTCCTTCATTGCTCCCATTACCATATGTACTTACAAAAATGTTTTTATTGTGTTAAAAACGTTACATTGGTACAAAAAAAAAGACTAGTTTTAATTTCGAGAAAACCATAGTAAAATCATATAATATTGTTAGTTCAATAATAAAGGAAAAGTTGACTCTATTGGGGTCAATTTAGGTCCAAGTTGCCTCTATCGGAGTCCGTAGAGTGAAAAAATATCAGTTGACTCTATTGGAGCTATTGGAGATTGCCCCTATCGGGGGGTTGACTCTATCGAGGTCCCACTGTAATTTCTACATTATAATTATATTACCCCAAAATAGAAGTAAAATTAATCCGAAAAAAATGTCAAAATCATCCCTAACAAGGGAAGTAATAATAATAATTTATTGCCAATCTCCATTTTTTGCGTCTGCTGCCGACTTCAAAACCGACTTCCCCGGGTAAGACGGCAGAAAACCCCGGATCACTAGTCGTATAAGCCGCTGATGATATTACCATAAGTGATATAACAAAATAACTATAGCAGTGTAAAACAAATTAAAGTTTACATAGCATTAACAAATTGTAAAAAAAATACAGCAAACATTGATAGTCACCGTGGCGAAAAAATGGAGAGGGGATCAGCAGCTGTACAAATAATTACAATAATAACAGCTGTGCAGGTTTCCAAAAAAATTGGTTTGGGTCTTCGACCTTTCTAATCTTTTATAAAATTTCAATAAAAACTTTAAATAATATTTACAACGATCCTCAGATAGCTGATTGTAAGTACATACAGGTTTTTTTTTATTTTTCTACTAGTAAATTGATTATTTGATAAATTATGGGATGCACTTTCATCGGTTTAAAAAATTTGTTGGGGATTTTAATTCAGCACTCTAGATAAGCAATTTACACTACAATAATACTACTTAATAAAGAATAGAATGTTTAATTGAAAAAAAAAAAGATATTAAAAGGAAAAAAAAGCAGAAGGAGCCAGGAATCGAACCCGCGGCACTCCCGTTAAACGTCCTGTGCTGTACTGCTGAGCCAGCGCTACATGCACTCCCATACGAATTTTCTTTATTATGTGCTGCGTAAGGTGTCATTTTCAACTTTGGGGAATTTAAAAAAAAAAAAAAAACTAACCCGATTTCGCACTTTTTGAATATACCACGTTTAATTTGATGCCTTTATGCGTAGTTGAGTAAAGCCCCAGACGAAGCTGGAATTGATGACTCGAGTACTTCCCTTGAACACGGTAAAAAATTTCGGCACGTATTTGTTCCAAAAATTAGCTCGTCCACGGACACCCAAATTTTTGGAACAAATTTGTACCTTCTATTACACTCAAAAACATCCTCATATTTGTAATGAATTTATTCTAAAAATTAGCTCGTCCACAGACACCTAAATTTTTGGATCAATTATGTTCCAAATGTAGGAATAATATTACAATAAAAACATTCATATTTTTATTCAGAACTTCAGTCTTATATTTTCTTGTCTTGTTGTCTTAAATTAATGTCTTGTGAGCACCTTTTTCCAACAGTTGTACACTGCCATCCTTATGCACAATCACTGTCTGACATTGGAAGTGTCTTCTGAGTGCCTCAATTGCGATGGTGACTTGAGCATCTTCGGTACCATTTGACGATGTCAGGGAACAGGAAATTAGTGAATCATCTGAATCTTCAGACTGGGTAGTCAGCGAAGGGACAGATTGTATATTTGATGTGGGGAGTATTTGCATACCCGGAGATGCCGAAGATGAAGGTTGATCCGGAGAAGGCTGAAAAGATTTCAACGGAGCCGCCTCCCTCAACTCAACTGTCCTGTTTAGCTCTTGCCATTCCAACTCAACCACTCCTGGTGTAAGGGTGTATCCCTCAGAATCAACGAGATGGCACTCGAATCCTGTATATGTAAAATAAAATGAATTACAAGCTGAAATTATGAAATATGCAGGCAATTAGAGGTTATGAAGATACGTGAAGACAGAAAAACAAAAATTTTGGTGTTTTTACACCATCAACCTTACCTTCCTGGATCAGGTGCCCGTAACTTGGATGATTGTCTTCCTCTGAGTAACTCAAGACCACCTTTTTTTGCTCACTTTTATCTTTTATCTTCCAAACTTCCACCACGATTCTTTCATTTCACACGATCGACGCCATGTTGCAAAGACACACTACTACGGAATGTCATAAGATTAAATGTGTACCAACAGTGTATACGTTCGATGAAAAATTTCAGGGACAAATTTGAATAAAACGAAATTGACTCAAATTTAAAGACATTTTACCATATCAAATTTGTTCCCAAAGAAAATTGTAATGGAATTATTATTAAATTTTGTAACAAAACCGTGAAAAAAATAGTTTAAACAAATAAATGTCTTTTGTAGGTACACCTAATCACTATTATATTTTATTTACTTACCTTTTACAAGTGGAAGCAGCTTTAATATCCAAATGATTTCCTTTCCCTCATGCCGGTTAAAATATTGTTGATTTTTAAAATTCCACAGTAGCTCCGGTATTCACCCTCCCATCCCCTAAATGCATGCTGCTTATACTCACTTGAAGCATATGCTGCATATCAAGAATGAAAACTATTTCGTCATGCAATAAAAATCCACTGATAATGCCGCAAAAATCACTATTTCATGATTTTCATTTATTAAAAATCAACGCAGTGCCTACTTGAGTACCCGTTTTTTTTTTTGCTGACACCATGTCCAATCAATTGTTACGTAGTCTCATTGTGAAGCAAATCAACGTACATGCTCGATAAATGAGGCCAAAGGTCAATGAACAATTCCCAAAAAAAAATTTCCATTTATCCATCTTTATTTTCTATTCCATGAAATATATTCTTACACTACAGGCAACAAATTCAAAGTTCTGCCAGCTGAGAGGGAAGAAAAAATTAGACGAGATAGTTTTGTGGGGGGAATTTGGGTGGATTTTTTTGTCATTTGGAATTTTGATTTTTAAGGCGTCTACCATTGGGAGCAATTTTCGCCAAAAATTGCGTTTTTGACAGAATTTTGACGTTTTCACCTACAGCAGTGCAGACAATTTCATTCAAAAACACATTTTTTGACGGAAATTGCTCCCAATGTGTAGAGGCCTTTAAGGCGTCTAACAATTGGGAGCAATTTTCGTCAAAAATTGCTTTTTTGAAGGAAATTGGATGCAGCGCTGTAGGCAGAAACGTCAAAAATGCAATTTTTGACAAAAATTGCTCCCAAATGTGTAGAGGCCATTACGCTCACAGAGGCATTTGTTTTTTTCTCAATATATTCCTCAAAGTGAAATATCTTTTTAAGGAGAGACAGAAAGAAAAATCTACTGGAAATGGAAATTGAATGAACCGCCATTGGTGGAGAAGAAGAATCTCTGAAAAGCTTCTGTTGGATCAAAATCAGCTCCAGTCTCATCAATATCATGTCCACTGTCATATCGTGCCTTCTTCTGTGGATCCGACAGCACCGAATATGCTTGACCCACTTCTTTGAACTTCTTCTCTTGCTCCTTCTTCTCGTCATCCGTGGAATTTGCATGTCTGTCCGGATGATGAATCAGTGCCCTTTTTCTGTAGGCCTTTTTAATCTCATCATCTGTGGCATTCTTCCCAACGCCCAATATTTTGTAGTAATCCTTCCTCTTGGAACGCTTCAGTGCCAATTTGGCATCACGCAGCATCCCCTTGATCTCCTGTGTCTTCTCCAATTTCAGCGCCTGCTCATAATCCCTCACGCATTCCTCATATTCCTCCAGTTCATTGTGACATTTGGCACGCAAGAGAATCGCCTTGAGATAGTCACTTTTGATATTCAACGCTGAATTGCAATCTTTCACTGAATCCTTCTTCGAATCCAATTTGTACGACATCAGAGCTCTGTTGTAGTACAATTTACTATTCACCTCTTTGTTACCTTCATCAATTTGCAGGGCCTCTGAATATGCAACATGAGCTTCACGGAATTTTCCCGCTTTAAAAAGTTCATTGCCATGATCCTTCTTCTCTTTCAACTGTCGCGTCTTCACTCGCCAAACCTTTGCCTTCTGATGATCCGGATCCAGGGACAGTGTTCGCTGAAAATGTATAACACTCTTGTCCAAATTGTCCAAGTAGTACAGACACAGACCCCGCACAAAGACCGCATCGGCAGCCGTTGAATCTGTCTTCATGACATTCACCGCAATGTCATTGGCCTCCTCAACGCGACCCAACAACGCCAAACACTCAGCCTTGAGCAATTTATACCTCTGACACGCCGGTGCAATCTTCAGTGCACTGTCCATCTGAAAGACCGTCGTGCGGAAGTCTTTTTTGTCGTACGAAATGACACTCTTGGCCTCCAGGTCGCGCAACTGAAGGACACTCTGAATCTCAGCATTGAGAACATTGCTCCTTGGCTCCAGATTCAGCAGAGCCTTCACCGCCTGCTCAACTCCCACGAGGTCTCCTGCAACAACATTCCCAATAAGTAACCAATACAATAATTTAAAAAAAAAAATAGCCTGAGAAGCCAAATATCAATTTAAGGGAAGATGGGGCAGGTCATGAAGGGACATTCTCAGTTTGTGCATTTCTTCACAATTTTCGTCATTACAATCATTTTTAACTGATTTTCATAGAGTTCATAGAGCACCTAAAAAATTTATCAAAATAAAGCATGTTCATGATAAGATTGTACCAAATGATTTGATATTTACATGAAAGATGTCACTAGCTCCGCATTTTCATTGTACGTAAACATTGTAACACGTGTTTTTACCTTTCTTTTAGCGAAACTCTCATCAAATTCTGTTCATTTTTCACTAAGATACAAAATAATAATGGAAAAGAGAAGAGAAGTGATCGTGTATAGGATAAATTAAGCTAATTCAAAACCTGCTCCAAATGGAAATTTTTCGCTACTCCAAATGGAAACGTCAGTGTTTTCATGATAAATACAGTATTAAATTAAAGTAGACTCTCAATCGGGAATATGGGGCAAAATGTCATCCGGTTTAGCGATAGAATTGAGCATTAAAGCCTTTGTAAATTCCACAAAATGCGCTCAATTATAAAGAATCACGATAAAATAGGAAGAACTACAGCGAATTTGAGCAAATTACAGTAGAGTCTCCTAAATTCGAACGTTCGGGGGGTATTTTTGACATTTCTCACTTTCCAAATTCGAACGATTTTTTCAAAACTAACGAGATTTGTGTAAGATTAAATTGTACTTTGAATCAAATTCCCGTACTTTCTCGCAAGTCTTAGTAGTAACATACTTCCTTTTCATTTTACACGACCATAATGTATGTAAACATTCAGGAAGAAGCACATAAATATGATTTTCATTCTCCAAAGAATACGAACTTTCTAACATAACCTCACAATTGACATTTTGAATCCAAACGTCGTTCGAATTTGAGAGATTAAGATTTGTAGAGACTCTACTGTAGCTTCATAATTAAACGTGAAAATTGTCAACAAAATTTGTCGCCCGATTGAAAAAGAGCCGATTGAGTGACAGTCTACTGTAGATAAGGTAAGTGTGCCAAATTCCGGCCAGCTTGCAATTTCGGCCACCTTTTTTGCTCCTCGAATTTCCATGAACTCTTAGATTTTACGTACTCTAGAGATTATACAATGCAAGCGAATAACAGAAAATGTAGCTTCGACAAAACAGATGACGTGAAAAAGACATTTGAAGAATTCCCGAAGAGCAAGGAACTATGAGAATGAAGGTGGCCGGAATAGGGCACCAAAGCTATGTCTACATTTTTATTCATTTTAAAATGTATTAAGAATGATTTTAGAGTAAATCAAGACGGTAAACTCTTTACAAGGTTCCAAGCAACACTCTTTCAGAAGAAAGAATAAGAAAAATCAATTTGTATTTAAAATATTACATTTCAAACTTGAGACTTTGACGCTTGCATGCAACTATGCCGAAATTTGGCACACTTACCCTAATCTGATTTTGAAGTTTTTTTTTTTTAAATATAGAATGTTTCACATTCTAAGCCCAGAAACATAAGAGATCATGATCATATAAATATAAAATATTTATTATACATAACCTTGAATGGCAGAATGAGGCCCATTCCTTAATTGAAGCTTGACTTCAATGGTAAAAAAAAAACAATAAAATTCCATGTTCAAAAAAAATATTGTTGATGTACGATAACGTTTCCAAATGTCATATCCTCGAGAGTGATCGATTGAAGTGCATAATGCAATTGATTAAAATCGTATGGAAAGTCAAACGATAATTTTGTGAAAAATTTAAATATTTTCTCAAACATCTTAAAAAGATAAAATAGAATATTTATCCATTAATTTGGAATTATTATTAATGACTTGAAATTGCAATTATATGATGATTAATAAAATGAAATAATTTTTTTCAATGGGTCTGAGCAAAATAAGCGTAAAGATTGTTACACTTCTTACATAAAAGAAACTCAACATAGGGGAAAGGCTCATAATTTTGTCCAGTTTCTTATTTTGGACAATTTGAGGATAAAATTGAACACTCAAAATAAATTGATTAAAATAATGGATTTTATTCCAATATTTGATGATTAATGAATTCTATCTAAATATTTGTTCTTTCTGGGAGATTTTGACACTAAATACGTTAAATTTTGAATATGATTTGAGTTGAAATTGCTTTGTTGACAATACAGTGTGAACAATTGCTTACGAGAAGTATAGCAGAACTTCGTGTTTACTTCAGTCTTATTTAGCTGTGATGAAGTACTAACAATGTTTCTTTGCTTTTTTTTTTGAGTGATATTATTGAATATTGTGATGATTCATGTTAGAGGTGATTTGTACATTTGACCTGAAGTGAGATTTGCCTTGTGAATTATATTTTTCGTGTGAAAAATGGGAAATTTTTTAAGACATTCACCAGTGAGGTGATGATTCTTATTTTGGACAGGTGTTTTTCTCACGAAATTTCGTGAAATTTTAACTTTTGTGATAACTAGGTTGGACAAATGCCTGAAGAAACAAAGGAGCATCATCTCTACGAAAGAGATGTAGCGAGAAATGCCTTGAAAGGCTCCCGGAAAGGTCAGGGAATGAGTGAATCCGCACGTACTTGGAGTACCGAAGTCAACTCACTTTAATGAATGATATGGAAAGTTTCCTGGCTTCTTGTGATATTCTACGTTTCCCTTACATGAACAGGAAGAGGATTTGGTAAGATTGATTTATGAAATGAAGAACATTGGGCATCCTATTGAGGCGGATTATCTGTCCAAATTTACAGCCAAGTTGGCCAAATTAATAACCAAGTTGTCCAAAATAAGAGTCAAATTCACCTCTACATATCAATTCATTTTTAAACGTATTAAAACTAATTTTAGTAAAAATAAGATGATAAATAGCTTGCCAAGTTTCTAAACAACCCTTCGGAAAAGAGAGTAACAAAAAAAGTCAATTACTATTGAAAATATTGCACTTCAAACTTGGAACATCGATGCTTATAAGCAGACTGTCCAAAATTATGAGTCCTTACCCTAATTCCTTTTTGCATTTACGCATTCTTAAGATAGTTAAGGGATTACGTTGGTCAAGAAGACTATAAAAATATAATATTTTCTCAATATTTTTTCAGCATATTAAAAAAATTGTTTAATCGAAGCTCTTAGGCATATAAAAGTACAATATTAACATAACTATATTTTCTAAATTTTTCATTTAAAAATTTTATAAATTTTGTCATTGAAACCTCATGTTTGGAAATTTGTCACTGGATGTTTGAAAAATCCTTTATTTAACGACTAGTTTAACTCATCAGGAAACAGGAAATATTAGGTTTTTGATTTTCAGATGAACAAATTCCGAGAAATCTTATCCATCGAAAAGTATGTGTTTTTTTTTAAATGTCATCAAAAATCAAGTCCCACAGAATAAATTTGACTGCTCGAACTCAAAAAGAGAGCAGTTATATAATCGATTTTTTTCAACTTATCACTCTTCGGAAAACGATCCAGTTACCCCACTTTACTATAGTAATATTTTAAAAACAAAATTAAAGAATGTCTTTATTCGATTATATAATCCTGAGGTGACATGATATTTTTTCGATAGTATCGACTATTGATTGTTCAAACAATGCGTAAAAATCGTCATTCATTTAATCTAACAAATATAGATTTATCGATACTATCGATTCGATAGCATCGATCGATATTTAAAAAAAAATGTTTTTAAAAATGACTGAATAAAAAATTAATATTTTGCAATACTTTAACTCAATATTTATTGTAAGCTTCGTCAGCCTTGCAATAAATCCTTAACACAAAAAATACAAAAATAAAAATTGAACATAGTACAACGTACAACTCGGAATTCCTGCATAAAGAATTAATGTATTTGAGAGAAATATGAGTTGTTGTTTTGGAGTACGTTCAATATTTTCTCGTGCAAAGGACATTCGTTGCACTCATTTGCAAATAACCGCTATATAACTGTGATAAAAATAGATTTCACCTGGACAGAGTTTTCATTTTAGTTCAAGGACTCTTGTTGCGTTGCTATATTTTGCTACACAAGACAACTAGAAAAATCAATAGCATCCTCATTTGTCGGATGATTATTCTAAAAATTCCCATATTTTTTGCAAAAAGGTCAATTTCAAGTCAAAAAAGAAATTAATATAAAAATTTTCCCCTTGAATTTGACTAAGAGAATTCTTTAAACAATATCTTTGCTACATAATCCATGAAATAGCAACAGTCCTACGACAAACCATTTAATATTATTCAAATCCGCTCAATTACTATTCATCAACACCCATTTCATTTATTTGCTAAATTTTCCAATCAACACCTTTTTCCGTCTATTTTGTATTATTTGCAGAGGCTCAGTAGTTGCTTTATTCTGCTTTATTAAAGAAAACGGCATTGAATACAATATCTTTCTCTATATTACTTTGCCAAAGTAGTAAAATGTTCAGTCAAAGGAAATACAGATTTTTTTGTGGTATGCAATTTTCTGCATGTCTAGTTGTGCTTCCTCAACCAGTAAAAAATGAAAGAGTGCTAGGAAATGTTTTATAAAGAATATTTTCTTTTTAAAAATTGTACAAAAAAAAACAATAAATTGCCTTGAAGATGGAAGAAAGATTTAATTAAATTTCTTAATGGCATTTCCTCCTGTATTTTCTTCTTTCTTATTTGGGAAGCTATCAAAAATAGAACTGAAATTTCTTACAGAGATGAAGAACGTCATAGTGAGAACTGAGAACACTTCACTAAGTTATACAGGGTGTATGAAAAAAGAAACTATAAAAAATATACATTGATAGATCAACCTAACGAACGAATGTTTAATTTATTTGTTAAGGGCTCTGCACATTGTGAGATATTTTCCTCAAAACCCTTCTTTCATTCAAAATGATCCATTTTGACGAAGATCTCTTACAAAGTGTAGAAGTCGTGAAAAGAAGTGTCGGAATTCCATCAAAAAGACATTTTTTTTTATGTAAATCAATCCCAATGTGTAGAGGCCTTTAAATGCAAAAGCTGCAGCACACTAAAACCATGAACTGATTGTACAATATTTTCGTCAAAATAAAGCATTTCAAAATGCTCCATTTTGACGAAAATATTGTACAATCAGCTTTGAAAATATAGCTTCAAGGAAACTTCAAACGCGATTATCTCACAATCTTCTTTCTAGATTAAGATTTTGGTTTTACTTAAAATAAATTTAGTATGTTTTTATTTTGAGCCAATAATAGATAAATATCAAACCAGTCGACGGATTGAATACGATTTAAAAAGAAATTAAACAATGTATATTAATTTTGAAGTAGTTGAATACAACATTTAATAACAACCAATCTTATTTTAGTATTTAAAATTTAAAAATATGCTTTTTTTAATTTTTCACTTCATTTGAAAAATGTGACAAATAATATTTTACATTTTATGACATTTTTATGGTCCAAATCTTTCCTTGATATAAGAAAGCATTACTTAAAGCTATCTATAAGTGCTGCCTGTGTTCCAGTACATTTGGGATTGATTTTAGAAATTGTACGATTGTTTATAAAAATTTTACAGAATCAAATTAAGAAACTTTCTGGTTTGATTTTAGAAACTTAAAACTTAATTTTAGAAGCTTTGCAGGATTAATTATATAAACTTTTCCGGTTAGTTTTAGACACAGAACCCTTAAGCTTATATTTTCACAGTTCGATTTTAGAAAACGCGCACACCTCAAGCATAAAGAAAAAGGTTAATAAAAGGTTAATACATCAAATCCCAACTGCCTTAGAATGAACGACCTTAGTTGTGTGTAAAATAACACGCACAGACCAATCACAAAACGATTTAGATTACGCTTAAAATCACGCACAGCTCAATCATAAAAGTGTTAATGCACTAAAAATCACGCACATAAAACGATCAATACGCTTAAAAAAGCGTAAGCGTAATTTTAAGCGCATTAAACGTTTTATGATTGAGCTGTGCGCATTTTCAAGCTCAATCTGAACCGTTTTATGATTGACCTGTGCGTGTTTTAAGCGCTTTCCGAAAAACCGATCTAAGGATTTCTTGTTCTTTTAGAATTGTTATACAGAAAACGTAATTGAACATCTTTTCATCCTTAAGACGTCTACACATTGCGAGCAATTTTCGTCAAAAATTGCGTTTTTGACAGAAATTTGACGTTTCCACCTACAACACTGCAGGTAATTTCCTTCAAAAAAGCAATTTTTGACAAAAATTGCTCCCAATGTGTAGAGGCCATTACACAATAACTTCAATTCATTCTTTCCATCAATTTTTTCAACGTCAAATGTTAAAGAAAAACATCTCAAATTATTTTACGGATAATATATTTAAAAAAAAAATGAAAATTAAAAAATCTTTTGTAAAATTAGCAAAGAGTTCTATCTAGTAAGATCAAATATTAAGCAACACTAGTACGCTTTTCTAATTGCTTTGGCAGCTTTTTAAATAATTGGAGGGATAAATGGTACTGTTCTCTCTGTGGGGTTCGAGCAGAAATAATTGAAACAGTAGGGGAAAGTGGTCTGCCTTTGAATGCGGCAGCCTTTGGACATTTATTTTTCTCCCTTATTTCCCAAAGCAAAAATTCTATTTTATTAATCGAAGTTAATAGAAAATAGTTAGTTGTATTGATTATAGTTTAGAGTATAGGATTTTTGCTTTGGAAAATAAGAGAAAAATTGAAATATTCAAAGGCTGCCGCATTCAAAGACAGGCCACTCTCCCCTAAATAAGTTTACTTTTCAGTTGTTGAATATCAAAATTTTCTACATGTACAGAAATTACGCTTTAGAAATAAAGTGCATAAAACATTAGTTTCACATATACATTTTGCAGATGAACTAATACATTCTTAAGAAATAATTAAAGAAAAAAAAAACGATTTTCGACCAAGAGTGTATATTTTTACATGGGATATTTTTATATAACTGGATTCCAAACTTTAAATGTTTTTTTACAGCTATAGAAATTATATTGATTTTCATTTTACAAGAAATTTTTTTTTAAACAAAATTCGGAAATATGCAAAAAATATGCAAAAATGCAAATATGCAAATAAACATAATATATGTCAAAATATGTATTTTTAAACAGGGTTTATTAGAATCGCAAGAGCCCAATTCGTGAAGATAAAGGGTCAAATAGGGCCTGAGAACGCTTAATAAAAACATGCAAATACATATTTTGGCCAGCTCTAGTAATAACCTTTCGAAGAAACAAAGCCACTCCAATGCCATCTGTGGTCACTAATGGCTTCTACACATTGGGAGAAATTTTTGTTAAAAATTGCTTTTTGAACGAAATTCCCTGCAGTTCTGTAGGTAGAAACTTCAAAATTCTATCAAAAAAGCAATTTTGATGAAAATTGGTCTGAATGTGTAGACGCCTTTAAGGAAATTGCCTGCACTGGTACAGGTGGTAACACTAAAAGTCTGTC
Source organism: Phlebotomus papatasi (assembly GCF_024763615.1). Classification (NCBI taxonomy): domain Eukaryota; kingdom Metazoa; phylum Arthropoda; class Insecta; order Diptera; family Psychodidae; genus Phlebotomus; species Phlebotomus papatasi. The sequence goes on from NC_077224.1 coordinate 47,336,740, forward strand.
AAAAAACCATTTTTTCACTAAAATAGTTCCCAAATGTGTAGAGTTAAGGAAATATTCTCGTTTTGAATTGGGAGAAATTTTCGTCAAATGAAGCATATTGGCGTAATTTACTTCAAAACGCTCCATTTTGACAAAAAAAAAAATATCTTCCAAAACTGATTTTAATCTAAAATTTGTATGTTTTTCCTACCATTTTGTCTTTATTCCAATAAAATTCAACAAAAAAACTGAAAATATTACAGTGTTTTAAATTTGTTGCAGTCTTTCTCAACCACCCTGTGTATACCTAAATTTATCTCAATTGACGAAAATTTTGAGAGAGAGAAAAAAGTTTTCTTTTTGTGCTAAACTCATCTTTCGTCAAGTATTAGATGAAAAAAATCTTTTTTCTTTAAAACAGGGCATTAAATGTCAAGGTTATTGAAATTCATAATAATTTAGTAAAATATTTATCAATTGTCGATTATCGTTATCTTTTTTTTTTGGCGCCAAGATCTTGCGTACAATTTGTGCTAATTTGATAGAAAAAATAACCACTCCCAAAGTAAATAAGATTGTTTTGATTTTTTCCTCCTCTTCATCTCCAGAGGAATCCATAGAAATTTATATAGAATTGAAGAAGGTTCATTATTTTTGGTCCAATACAACTTATTTTTGATATCTTTTCAGGGCCAACCGGAAGAGAAGATTCTGCCATCAACCAGTAATTTGTATAGAAGAATTTATTATCTCATCGTTAGACGAAAAATACATACATGATTTTTTTGCTTCCCTTCTCAATAAATCACATGTTTCCGAATTTTTCTTTTTGATTTATGACGATGAAATTCACTTTTTTCTTCTTCTCTTTTTACTCTAACACAAGAAAAATATTCTTCCAATTCTATAAATCCTCTCCATATTCCCTTCTTGGCAGGAAGTTAAAAATTAATCTCGGTGAATTATTTAGAAATTTAATATGAATACACAATGTTTCTCCACCGCAATTTTGCACGAGAAATTTGAGAAACTGATAAGAAAATGTTGCAAGAGGAAAAGCAAGTTAATTAAATAGTCCAATATAATATAAATTCTTCAAGTTTAATGTGACCTTCTTCCTATATACGTAAATTGCGAAGTTATCAAAGTGTTTTCTGTTATCTTTCATTATCAATTGGCCAGAAATATTCACGTCATATTTCTCTGGCTTATTGATGTAGAGAACACTTTCTCAATATTTATCGTATACCTAATCAACTTAATCATATTCGATATTAGAGGGAATTATCTAGAAGTAGATTGATTACATGTTTTAGGTGTTGTTTAATTTGAAATAGAAAAAAAATCCATTGGGAGAAAGTTGATTCTCTTAGAAATAGAGCCCCTCTCGAGCTCGATGGCTATTTATTAGTAAAATTAGGGAAAATTTTCCATAAATATAAAAAAAATAAATATTTCGAAAAATTATTTGTAAATGTTTATGATTTCCTATTAAGGACTTACGAAATGCTCGTAAATCGTATAACCATCTAAAAAGTTTGTAAAAAGTTTGTAGTTTTTTACAAACAATATTCAGAATATGATCACTTGACAAGTATTTTTTATTCAATTGCAAATACTTGATAGTACATCTTTGTTTGTCTAGCCAAACTTTACGAAGAAATGACAAAATTTTACAAACTTTTTTTGTCTGTTTACAAACAATTGGAACTTGTTCGAATTTTATAAAAAAAAAGATGTTGTTTACCCTGTTCACCTTTTGACAAATTTTTTTATCACATTTTATGCGGAAAAACATCCTTTCGACAAACTTTTAAGAAGACCAAAATTGGCCACTGATTTGACAAAACTTTTCTGTATTTTGTATGGAGGAACATCCTTTTTACAAACTTTTCTTGCAAATATTACAAGACATTTTTTCAGAGTACAAAGGGAAAGCTTTCAGGTTTCGCACTTCATATTTTTCTCAGAATTAAAACTTAAGTAAAGAAATATAGAAAAAATATGATGTGTACAAAGCCTGAAAGCTTTCACCTCTATGAAATTTTCTTCAAAAGTAAAATTTTCTTCATAAAGTAAAAATTCACTTCTCTTTCTTTTTGAAAAGATTTATATAACTCTCTCCCACTCTGTCGGTCTCAAAATTGGATTGAAGTAAATTTAATTTCCTGTGATGTTCAAAAGAAGAAGAAGGGTGCGAAAGAGTAGGATAGACATATACAAAACTTTTAAGAAAGAAAGGGACGCAAATTTTGACTTTATGAAATTTTTGTGATCGAAAACGTGTGCCAGAGGCATAAAAAATAAAATTTTGTCAGTATAAAATAAAATTTGGTCAGTAAAAAATTAAATTCGGTCGGAGAAAAGTCAAATTTGGTCGGTAAAAAGTCAAATTTAGTCAGTAACAAATCAAATTTGGTAAGTGAAAAATCAAAATTGATCAGTAAAAAATGAAATTTGATCTGTAAAATATAAAAATGGTCAGTAAAAAATAAAGAACCTGGTCAATAAAAAATCAAATTTTCTGTGCTTCGGAAAGTTATCTGTGTCGCCTATTGAGGCAAAGGGAAATTTTCTGTGTTTTGGGAAGATATCAGTAGCACCGGTTTAATTTTTGTACAAAATTTAGGAAAGACGAAATATACTAAAATACGAAGTTTCCGCAATACGAAATGTGCAATACTTTTTATCCGGATATGCAAAGTTTTAACTTTTATTGATTTCCTTTTAGTTTTTATTGACTAAATCATTATTCACTGATCATATTTAATTTTCGACTGATTAAATTTCAGATTTTACTGATTAAAAAAATACTGACCAAATTTGACTTTTTACCGACCAAATTTGACTTTTCTCCGACCGACTTTGATTTTTTCCTGACCAAATTTTTATTTTATACTCACCAAATTTTAGTTATTACTGACCAAATTTTATTTATTACTGACCAAATTTAATTTTTTACTGACCAAATTTTATTTTTTTACCGACTAAATTTGATTTTTTACTGATTAAATTTGACTTCACCGACCAAATTTTATTTTTTACTGACCAAATTCAATTTTTTCAGATCTTTTAAGTTTTTTATGGGTCCGGCACACCTTTTTGATCAGGAAAATTTCATGAAGTTGAAATTCGGATCCCTTTCTTTCTCGCATGTTTTGCATATGTCTATCTCATTCTCTCGCACTCTTCTTCTTCTCTTAAACATCACTCCAAATTCAATTTAACTCAATCGAATTTGGTATGTGAAAGAATGAGATAGTCATATGCAAAATATGTGAGAAAGAAAGGGTTTCGAATTTCGACTTCATGAAATTTTCCTGATCTAAAAGGTGTGCCCGAGCCATTACTGACCATATTTAATTTTTTACTGACCAAATTTGATAAAAGTTATTACCGTTATTACGTATTGGACATTATGCCCAGATGTTTTTGACATTTGAATGAGAGTGAGTGAGATCTAGATCTAGTCATCTCTCTTACTCTCAAGGGAAATTTTGAAAACATGTTTACAGACAAAAGTTATTGTGCGTTGGGCATAATGCCCAGCATTATTGGAATTGGAATTGTGTTAAATATTCCAAAGGGGAAATAACGAAATACGGTAAACATTTACGATAAAAATTTTTTTAATAAAAAATCCCATTTATTTGCACCATTTATTTTGCCTAAAACCCATGTGATATCCCCCTTGATTATACGTGAAAAAAAATGCCACGCACTTGAAGAAAGAATAACAAATAATCTATAAAGATTTCCGGAGAAATTATAAAAGATAGATGAATCATCAAATTCAGACAGTGGAAGATACCCAATATTTTCGTGTTTCAGTAATTCCAAAATTTCTTGCACGACCAATAAACTTTGGAAAAAAATTATTTCACAATAATTTTCCACTAATTTGCAATCTGACGTAAACGGGCCAGTAAAAAAAACGAAGGCAGAAGAAGAGAATTCCCAACGAGTGGGTGTGATTCACGAGGTAGGTCGGGGGCTCAAATTGGCAGTAATTAACTGGGCAAATAGACAAGAGAGACATTGGTTTCTATGGAACTCACCCAGCATGAGGCAGCACTTGGCAATGCGAATGAAGCCCTTCTCAAAGGATGGATCCAGGTCGATGGCTTGCCTGGCATCACTGAGGGCCTGTTTGTAGTCACCCAGCATCATGTGGCAGGCGGCTCGGTTGCCAAAGAAGGCCGGCAGGTTGGGGCACAGTGAGATAGCATCGGAGTAGAGCTTGAGGGCAGCTGAATAGTTCTTGATCTTGTACTGTTCATTCCCCAGATCCTTTTTCTTCTCAGCCAGTCTGAAATGACAGAAATTGGCTATTAGGTATGATTCCTTCTAATCACACCTATTGTAATCCTCGGATTTTCTCAAAGTGCTCAGATCGTGCTGAAATTCACAAGGTATATGTTTTGAACATCCCTGATACCGAAAATCATAAGCCGGCAATTTCGGGTCCGGCTGCCGTCCGGCCGGCCGTCCGACCGTCCGTAGTACGCAATATCCCTGGTTTGGATAGAGATATCTTCATATTTTTTTTTTTAATATATCTACGCGCGCGTACGACGATTTCCCTGCTATTAGTTTTTTGAAAAACCGGTTCTAAACCGGTTAAAAATCACGTTTTGTAGTTTATCTCGAAATCTAAGCATGCGATTTTGAATTTTTTATGTTTATCTTGTAGCCCAGAAAATTTAGACCAATTTAAAAAAAAAGAAATTAAGACATTCGTCGAACGGTTCTCGAGATATTTCACTTTAAAGATTTCAATTTTAAGAAAATTTGCTATTAGCGTCAGGCGGAAAAAAAGCGGGAGAAGCGGCGTCGGACAAGCTTTTCCCATTTATATAGCACTCTCTCACTCTCCCTCTACATGGTGAGTCTATATTCGAAGATTTGTAAGGTGGCATATGCAATTCACGATCCGCGATGTCTTTCGCGGATCTTCGCGAGGCGCTAATTTGCGCGGGGCGCGTAATTTTTCGCGGAGTTTCGCGGGTCGCGTATTTTTTCGCGAATTTTCTCGGGGCGCGAATTTTTTCGCTGATTTTCGCGGGGGGCGAATTTTTTCTCTGACTTTTACGCGGCACGAATTTTTCGCGGAGTTTCGCGGGTCGCGTATTTTTTCGCGAATTTTCTCGGGGCGCGAATTTTTTCGCTGATTTTCGCGGGGCGCGAATTTTTTCTCTCGACTTTTACGGGGCACGAATTTTTCGCGGATTTTCGCAGGGCGTGAAATTTTTCGCGGTTCGCGTATTTTTTCACGAATTTTCGCGGATTTTTACGCGGGCGCGTAATTTTTCGCGGAGTTTCGCGGGTCGCGTATTTTTTCGCGAATTTTTGCGGGGCACGAATTTTTTCGATGATTTTCGTGAGGCGCAAATTTTTTCTCCCTGATTTTTGCGGGGCGCGAATTTTTCGCTGATTTTCGCGGGGCGCGATTTTCTCGGGTCGCTGACAGAGGTTCTCAATGAATGTATCTCTCTAACTTTCATAGTTTCCGAGATAATCGACTTTAAAGATTTTCAGACACTTTTATGCATTTCTCTTCCAATTTTCTTAATTTTCCAGTGAAATTTTGCACATATCAAGCCTGAAAGAGGCTCAACATGGACATAAAGTTTGATGCCTCTATCTTTCATAGTTTCCGAGATAATCAACTTTAAAGATTTTCAGACACTTTTATGCATTTCTCATCCAATTTTTTTTCATTTTCAAGTGAAATTTTGCTCATATCAAGCCTGAAAGAGGCTCTAAATTGACGTAAAGTTTGAGGCCTCTATCTCTTATAGTTTCCGAGCTAATTGACTTTAAAGATTTTCAGACACTTTTATGCATTTCTCATCCAATTTTTTTCATTTTCAAGTGAAATTTTGCACATATCAAGCCTGAAAGTGGCACTAAATGGGTGTAAAGTTTGAGGCCTCTATCTCTTATAGTTTCCGAGATAATCGACTTTAAAGATTTTCAGACACTTTTATGCATTTCTCATCCAATTTTCCTCATTAATATAACGATAATAAGTTACATACAATTTAAACGAAATTTGCATTATTTATCTATAAATATCGTTCAAGTTTGCCACAATCCGAATTTGCAACGAAGGAATCACACCTCTATAAGCAGATCTAGGCTTATCACTGGCTTTGACTCTGTGCTGGGATAACAAAAACAACACCTGGGAATTGAGTCTCGCATGATGCAAGTCTGAGTCACACGGTGTACCGGTTCCCCGCCTGAAATCACTTGGATCTCTTGGCGGAGAGCAAAAGAGCCCACGCAATGTTCTCAATCCCAAAATGAAAAATTTTAATATTCATTTGACTTCCACCTCTTTGTGATGGCGTCGAAAGGTCATCCACTCCATTTCTCTGGAGCTCATAATCTTCCATTGCGATGTGTCCGGGACTGAATTCCCGGAAGCCCCTGGACTGGCCCCCCATCAACAAAACGTGGGGCAATCAGATACAAAAAAAAAACACAAACACAAACACAGAGAAAGTTATGCAAATGTGGAGGGGCCTCATTGTGGCACCAAAAATAGCTTCCCAGCCATCCACCGTCAGTCATTCAACCCCAAAACTATGCTCAACAAATGTGGGTTAACGGGTGGAAAATTTTCCAACTGCTCCCCATTCTCCGTAGCAACAAACAAAGCCCCCAATTGAGTGACAAAAAAAAACTTACGAAATTGAGTCTTGGGGCAGGAGATCGTCGTCCATTGCTGTTCCACTTCCTACATTCACCTCCTCGTCGTCTGTGATCACAATTGGGCTGGTATCCATTGTATATCGCACTCAACTACACCCTTATGCACTTCCACTATCCACCTCACGGGGCTCTTTTTCACGCAATCACGGGGAAAAATGTGAAAATAGAAGCTTTCTGCTTGGAGTGTCGAATGACTTTTGCTCCCCACTTTTGCGCACGACCCCTTCAGAGACACGAAACACTGTCAGATTAACTGTCCATGGGACATGTCCCAGGACAATCTTTTCTCAACGTAGATTGCTCTAATTCTACGAATTCTACATAAATTAGAAATTTTGAAAATTTATTTGTCCTCATAGAAATAAAAATCGCATTTCATATCTTTTTTATTCCTTTGAAACAATTTCTCTACTGTTTTTTAATGTGATTGCTGTGATTTGACTATGGAAATGTCCGATTTTATTCCACTGTGGTAGGTACCCATCAAATAAGGTCGGTGGATTTATCTGGGAAATTTCAAATGTATCATCGGAAAACTAGGCGATTGATCTGCAGAGGAATCCACTACCAGTCTTTATGGTTTAAATTTAATCCAGAGGGCTAATTTTTAAACTCTCACTCGCACCCGCGAGCTCTTTAGTGGCCGAGAGAAATTGACTCGCACACTCCGCGAACCAACCGCACCAACGCGCACAACCTAATTTTGAAGTGTCAAATGGACTCCCGGTATTGTACTTCAAAAATTGGGCTTAAAGTTATTAAATTGGGCTTCGAAATCGATAAAACTTGGTTCTGTGATTCATGTGCAAGTAGTCTTCAGTGATTTTTACTCGAAATTAAGTCAATTTTTAATAGTTTTAACGCAATCAAAATACACCATTAACTCCCTGATAGTTAACTCCCGGACGGACTTTATGCAAGAATGGGGCCTCTTTTGTTTAGTGGATCGTCAATAAATGTTAGAAAGGTGATTCTTTTGAACATCTAAAATAGGTTTTCAGTAATTTTAACGAGAAATTAAGTGATTTCTGGGTAATTTTGAATGACACAAAATACGTGAATAACTCCCGGATAGTTCATTCCCTGACGTGTTTTTTCTACAAGATTGACGCTCAGTTGCACAGTAATTCGTGATTAAATGTTGGAAAAGTAAATCTCTGGATAACCCAAGACGGATTTTTGTGATAAAAATATATGACGATTCTGGTGATAGGAAATCTCGTTCATGCATCGGATTGTGGTGACCCCAACTGAGGCCACCTTGTTGCCTCTGGATCCAGATGATGATGTTTCCTCAATACACTATTTTTTTGAGTTGCTATATTTTTCTTATTAAGGAAGATTATTACACTGCCCAATGGCATGGGCTACGTTTACACAGTGACTGAACCAACCTCTTGAATCTAGCTACTCTTTTTATACTAAAATCCTCCACTCGCACCCTAATTCTATTCGACATTATTTCCCGTGGGAAGGTGTCCAATTAGTGATTCAGGACGAACCTCTAGATAACGATCGTCTGGAGACGATCGTTAAGTGCCTATAAAAATATCCAACTATCCACTTTCGCTATCTCTAGAGTTTTCTCCAACACTTTCTATATCCTTAAGAAAGGGGATGCTTAATTGAGATGACCGAGGACCACACACCTTTTCGATCTTTGTTATCTTTGTCCCTATCTCTTTTCAGGATTTTATATCTTTCTTGGCGCGAGCTCTTATTTTACGACCGTCTCGAAGAGAAAGTAATCTTAAAAGCTTGTCACCATAGATCACCCACTTTACGAGTTTTCCAGGAATAGAGGATGCCTTTGTTTGCTTAAGCCAACAAATGCATCCCCTTTTTGGTCACTCATATCTCGCCCATTGTGATCTTACGAACACCTGCCTAATGGCTTAAGATGTTACTTTGTCTCTCGGCTATAAATTTCGTAAGGATAATTGGATAGAAAACTCTCGCGGCGCTAGACATGATCTATCATGTCTCTTCTTGATATTTCACGAAAGAACCAGCGCGATCATGAATATTTGAAAACCGAGTTGTGATGCACAAAATGCGTCACAACAGGATGACGTAAAGTTTATGGTCTTTCACATGGCCTGTAATATTGAAGAACTAGTGGAAAGTGACCGTAAACTTGAATTTTTCAAAGACAATACCTTAAGTGCATTGATAGAAGTTACATTAGAAAGTGTTCGGTCGGAAGATTTTGTAACTGATATTGAACAATTCGTCAGTTAAATCAGCATTTGTCGTAACTACAGCTTTATAAGTTACGGCTTTATAAACGATGGAAGTTACGATAAAACCCTATTGTGTTTCATCGGACATATATCTCAATATCTCTGCTTTTTTTGATATTTGATATTTTGATAGAATTCGAAAAATCTCATGATGTCAGATTTCACCTGGGGAAACACATTTTTTTTTATTTTAAAAAATTTAAGAAAATCACACAAAATTATGTTAAAATACTTTTTTTATTTTAAACATATTCCAACGACGAACGCATTGTGCTGCTGCACTGAACACCTCAGATTGCCAATGTTCGCTTGCACGTATGTGTGTTAGTGTGACTTTGGCATCAGCAGGCTGTCATACACGCTCACTTCCCTATCCATATTCAGTGCGGCAATGATTGTACGCACCACATCGTTTCCAAATCTCGCAACCCCGAGAGTAAGCGATTGCAGTGCATAATGCAATTGGCTGAAGGTCGTGTAGCAAGTCAAGCAGAGCATGTGGTCTCTAATAGCTCAGTTGGTAGAGCACTTGTCTAGTTAACGAGAGGTCTCCAGTTCGATTCTGGGTTGAGGCAGGAATTTTTCCTATCTCCACTGAGAAAAAAAACTGGATGATTTGAGTGTCATTTGCTCTGATTAATGATTTCTCTGTACATAAATACATTTGGGTTGAGTCAGCCCTTTTCGCCATGTAAATACTTTTTCGCCACCTAATATAAAACAACTAATTTAAGGCATTTAAGAATAAGTAGCATTCAATATATGTTCTAAATAATATGTTCTGTTCTAATATACCAATACGTTATTACGTCTCTTAATAATTAATTGAAATTCGTTTTAAAACAGTTGGCGAAAAGTACTGAAACAAGCATTGGGGAAAATGCATATTTTTCTATGAGATTCTCTAAAATTCTCGAGACGTATCCTTGATATATAGATAGATATTGCTTCAAAGTATCTTTATACAAAAATTTATTTTAGTTTGACAAAAATATCACACCTTACGAGGCCCCTAAAGCTTAATGGTGGCGAAAAGTACTGACCCTACCCCTTACCCTAACATTGAACTAATGTTCGTAAAAATTTTCATAAAAATAAAGTTCGAAATATTTTTTTGTTTTCCCTCCGAGGCCAGAGACTTCTGGAACTACCCCAGTATTTTTATACTTTTTAGCAGGAACTGTCATTTCATTTGTGGATTTCTCATTAAACAATTTTCAATTTATAGTTTAGAAAAGAAATTATTTTATTTTATTTTTTCTAGTTATTAATCGCAAAGCCCTTAATAAAAATAAATGAAATTCTTATACATAGTTGGCTTCGAATTGTAAAAAAATGAAACACTTTAATTTCTCATTGAAGTTGAATTCTGAGTCTGAGAGCTTAAATTGGAAGCAGATGTAATAGTTAATGGGTAAGCAGAGCTTTCTTGTGTTAATTTTTTACCACAACCCGATTCCAGGTCTGTTTCTTGTGTCTCTCAATAGAGTACGCCACTAGACAGAAAAGAATTTCCCCATATTGTACATAACTTTCACATTCATCAATTAATGTTTTTTTACTCTACTTGCTTTTTTGTGGCTAAAAAATTAATTGAGTGACTCAATTTTACTTAATTAATTAATTTGGAAAGATTTTAAAACAGTTTCATATGGATTTATTTTTAGTCAGTTAACTTTGATTCTCAACGTTTTTCTGCCTTCAAAGATATTCACCACTCTTGTACCTTTCATTCTGTTTTGTAAAAAATTCACTTAGCAACACTTCTGGAAAGTTGAAAAGTTGTGGATGTGCCGTCAAAAAATTTCATGTTAAATTTGTGCTGAAATTGTGTGAATATTGTCCACGAGGGATTCGTGAGGCTGTTGCCAATCCATGGACAATGTAAGTCAAAGCTAAATACGTGAAATTGGGACTGTGGGGCCGCCCAGTGACATTGGGCGTTGTTTCCGTTTTTCATCCTTTCCGTATGTTGCTACAAATTTTCCATCCCTGGCTCACAAATCCCTCAATTGTCCCCCTTCTGGGGCCCTCTGGGAGGAATTGGTGTATTTCGTGGTGTTGTGATTGTGCCCCCGGGGGCAGGGGATGCCCTGGTCAGGGGAGAGAGAGCGTCCATTCGAAGCGGTCGATGGTGGACTTGTGGGGCGTCTGCGGTGGGCAGGAAAAAAAAGAAACGACGAAGAAACCGCGATGGGAGATGGCAAAAAGTGTGCAGAGTGGCAAAAAAAGTTGTTTTCTGCTGGAGCGTGTTTTGTTGCACTGTGTTTTCAAGGGCGCCACGCAATTTCAGAGTCCGCAAATGGAGGACTCTTCAGCCGCCGAGATTCACGGCAGAAGCTCTCTCTCAGATTGACGCGACAGCAGTTGGGGAATCCCCCGTGACTGGAGAGTCAAGTTTCTGGTGTTTCTTCGTGGAGTTCTGTGCGAGAAGATGATTCTCAGGGGATGGTTGGAATTACAGCTGTTTGTCAGCTAATTCCTTTGAAATCTTCCCAGGAAAATAATCCAAGTGACTGCCCAAGAAATTTCCATATTTATTGCGTATCTGTACGTCTTTTGCTGACCCAGGGCTGTTGCTTAGGGATTATTTGTCTCTTTTAATAGCTAAGAAGCTTAAAAAAAAACCACAATCCAAAAGACAATTCTCAGGTGATTCCCAAAAAATATTCCTTGAACTCTTTGAGACAGCTCCAGAAAGTGCCCTAAATTCCCATCAAACAGTTCTCAAGATCCATGATGAAGAGAATAATTGTGAGCCGTGTCTGATGAAAGGGATCGGAGAACTTTCTGACCTCCCTCAATGTTGGAACATCAAATGGCGCCCTTTGATGTGCGTGGGAGCAACTCTCAGCTCCCTCGAGAGAAAGAGTGCGAGGGAGTGAAATCCGTGGGCGCTCAATGCATATTATTTTTGTCAGTCTGTTGTCTCTCCATTTCACTCTATTTCTCGCCTCCACAACCCCAACCGCCCTCAACCCCCAAAACAAATTGAGCCCCTCCTTCCCAAAATAACAAAAAAAAAACCACCAAGAGCGAAAGTACCAAGCAAGTCAGTGATGTTCAAATTGCAATAGAATTCTCAATTTCCTTGTAAAGTGGAATCAACTTCATGCTCTTATTTGATAAAAATAGGTTAATTCGAAAAATTTTAGGTTATGTTTAGCTTAACCTCAAAATTTTAAATTTTAGTCGTCTTCGGGTTGCTAATCCTTTAAACTAGTTCATTGTTCATCAGAAATCCATTAAAAAGGTATGGCAAAGCGTCCCAGACTGCGAAGTGCTCGTGACTTAGGGGTTCTTCAGACTAGAGCAAACCTATGCTCGTTCAAAGTCGTGTAATATCGGAAATTTTGTGTTGATAAGTCTAATGGAAATTGCAGATAGCTGTGCTAGTAACATTAACTCTTTCGTCTCCTTTTGGACTCTGGGTACCCATGGAAACAACAAGACTATTTAGATTTAGAGTATCTAGAATCAATTAAAATCCGATTCTTCTGGATAATTACAAACTATAAGGATGTCCAAATCTAGGCTATTTTTTGCAGGATCCTAATTAACTCCTGAGCTGAGATATTTTTGGTCAAAAATCGTGGATTTTCGATTTTCTGCTTCCTTGCAGATATTGTGACTTTTTTCCTATTTCTAGACCAGAATAAGGAAAAACCTCTCGGGGCCAATAAGTATGATAACTAACAAATACAGATTGCATAAATTCGCAAAATAATTTTTTCTTAAATTTTCAAAAAACTTGTTCAAACTTTATTTGTACTCTCGTCCACAAAAATCTAGAGGTCAAATGTAAGGTTATCCTGCCAATGCCCGCCATTTGCTTTTTGACACCAACCTTGTAAGAAAATTCCAAGCGGGAGCGAAATTTTTGCCAATATGGCCGATAATTTTGACATTTGGCAGCGCGGGAGATTGCTTTCGGGGAAGTTTTTCCTGTTTTTCCTGATTTTAATGAATTCTGATTATCAAGGAAGTGTTTTTTTGGCTATTGAGAAAGCTTAATGTGTCTACAATAACTTCGTGTTTAGAGAAATGTGTTTTAAAGTGTTATTGTGTGAAATATTTTGAGGAATCTGTTGGCAAGTAGGAACTTGGTGTCTTCTTGACCACTTCCTGGACATCCCACAAGATACTGGTCAATAATTCTTCTTGTTTCAGTGATCAACATTGTAAAGGAGTCATTTGACATGCAAAAATAATTCACAACATTGATATCATTGACTTTTGGAAAATTGAAGTTTGTCTCCTTTTCGTTCTTTTGGGGACGAGAGTACCCATGAGTTTTCCAATTTCCCAGAGGCGGAAAAAATTCTTTCCCTACAAAAGTATCATATTTAACCACTAAGACTTACAATAAAGTGAGTTTTACTGAAATTCGTTCGCTGGATATGTTGTGGTCCGGAAAGAGTTAAAAAAAGGGGTGGCAAAGTGTCCCAGGCTTTGCGAAGTGCTCGTGACTTAGGGTTCAAATAGACTCAGGCTGATCCTCGAGAATATTTAGCCTGTAAATTTGACAGTAAAGATTTATCCCAAATTTTTATACACTTGAGGGCTCAGGATCATTGATTAGAAGTCCTTAGCATAAATTTCCTTTATCTAATCCTTTACTGCCAAATTTTATAGGCTAAATATTCTCGAGGATCAGCCTGAGTCTATTTAGGCAGTCCTTGGGCAGTCTTCAGACTAGACGTTTATCCCAATTCCTGAAGGTCTCAAAATTCTGAATAGCGAGCAATTTTATTGCTTTTTGAGAGCCTAATAGGTTAATGATCTTTAAAGGTTCAATCCTAAGATAAATTTTTCTAAACAATTGTGATTGATAAGAAATTAGAGCAGTGAAACCATATGGTCTAAAGCCCTTATTAGATGCTATATAGTAGATTCTCTCAAATTCGAGCATTTGGAACCGAAATGTCATCCGAATTAGAGAGAAATTCCGGCGCCAAATTGTTTGAAATACAAGGATTTTTTATTCTTCGGCATACTCATATTAAGCTTACGTAGTCTTATTTATTTTTATGGTAAATTTCATGAAAACTCCTTCACTGAGAGAAATCCGAAAAAGTTAAAATAACATTCCGGAAATGTTTATTTTACCCTGCAGTATTGATCCGAAATTGGTGTAAATATTATGCTTTTTAGGTGTATTAGGGGTTAAAATTACCCTTTTTCATATTAATTTTACCCTTAAAAAGATGTAAAATTAACATTAAAAAATGTTGATATATTTTTACACCCAAAAAGTGTTAAATTTATGAGGAAAAAAAGTTAATCGCACCCCCGTTTTTTTCTCAATATTAATAATGCAAAATCACATTATTACTAAGACAAACCATACTAAATTTGAGCAGATTTGCTTCATTGGAAAACTTGAAAAATGTCGTTAAACTCTTTTTCACATTTAACTGCCGCCTGAATTAAAAAGTGGTCCGATATTAAAATTTCCGAATTAGCGAGAGTCTGCTATTCCTCAAAAGTACTTTCACATAATCTAATGTTTGCCGGTTGTTAACCAATTTGATTCATAAATCTTTCAAAAGATTCCTCAAATAGTTTTAAGAGTAATAGAATTGATTTGCAGGCGAGTATTACTTTTCGGTTTATAACCACTTTAGAACCGTTTTAAACTGATTTATAAATCACTCAAAACAGTGCCCAAAATACACCTCAGGAGCAATATATTTGAATTTTGAATAAAAAATAGCTAAGACGACGATGGCCGCACGGGGGTGGGTCAAAAAAGACATAGAGAAATGATAATAAATAAATAATAATAAAAAAAATTATTATTGGTTTTGAACTGATGATGAACCGCTTCAAAACCAATTAGAACCGGTTCAGTTTTATGGGAAATTCCAAGACCTTTCCAAGGAGCCCAAACACGACTCCATTCTCATGATAAATGTGCCATCTAGAGCCTTCTTGCCTTTTGACCTTGAAAACCGTTATTAGGAACGGTATTTTCGTATAAGGACAAAATGTCCGTCTGAGTAGTCCCTAACGCAATAATAATAATAATGGTGGCAACATTCCATAGAGGAGCTTAGGCCTTTCCGAGATTGTCACTCCCATGCCACCTGAAATCAAGTGCAGTGAAGCTTACTGGATGCAATTCGAACACCTTTAACGCCAGAAATATTCCTGGTGACCTAAAGGGGATTCGAACCCGGGCCAGTTGCATCATAGAACGATTGCTCTACCATTTGACCCATTGAGTCATTTTGAAACATCCAAAAATGAAGAAAATCGCGTGAACAATCCCAAAAAACATGTGTCTGAAGGGGATGTTAATAGTCCCAGGGTCGACTTAAAGATCCATTCAGGTTTATCAGGAATTCCAAGACCTTTCCAACGAGCCGAATTATGATACTATTCGGTTGATTACTGCGCTCTTTAGGGCATTTTTAACTTTTGACCTTGAAAAACCGTTATTAGGAATGACCTAACAGCCCTAACGGTATTTAAAATGGTCAAATGTCCGCCTGGGTAATCTCTAAAACTTATCCAAAAATGAAAGAAACGCCTTTAATTTTTTCTTAAAGCAACTTCAAGCAGAATATTTAGCTAATTTTTGACATTCAAATTTGTCAATAAAAATTTTGCATTCGTGTGATTTGATCTATCATTGTTGATGTCCATAAGCTGTTCCACCTTTAAAAATTGAACTTCGAGGTATTTAGCTTGAGATTAATTTTGCTATTAATATACCTAAAATTAACAACAGTTTTCTTAGAAAATTACGCTAGGATTACCGGAAACGATTGCGATAAAGGTTATTGGGAATTTTATAAAGGTAATTGATCTACTAATACTTCAAATTGAGATGATATTAAACTTTCTTGCAACACATTTTGGTAGACATTAAATTATTTTCTACTAAGAAAAACGATAGGAATTTATGTTGGCGAAATTGGTCACAAAATCTCATTATTTATTGAGTTGATAAGCTTTTTTCTTGTTTTGTAATCAAATCTTCGAAAATAAATATCTTTTCTTGGAAAAATGATAAGTTTGTAGGATGGGCAAAGAAGGAAAAGTGCGATTAAATGATTAATTTCATAAAATTACATTTTGTTTTTAATTTGTCTTAACCCTTTAAGGACGATAGGGATAAAGGTGTCCCAAAAATTTTTTTCCTACGGCCTTTTAAATTGGGTTTTAGTTAATTTAGTCCTTCAATGACGCAGAAAGAGCCCGACTTTGTGGAAATTTTGTTCGTGTTTTTTTCGCTTCGTGTAAAGTTGTGCAAAATTTTTGCATGAATTTTTAAACAGAAAGTTTGTCTTCGCGTCGATTTTGATTATATTTTCCTTGATATTTTTCTCGTTTTGAATTGTATTTGACAAATTCTTTTCTTGGATATTAACATAATATAAATAAATGATTTTTGTAATAATTTATTGAAAATGATTTGAATTCAGTGACCGGTAAGACACGTTGATAGCGTCTCCAGTAGGGGAATTCTGTAACCATATGACAATGTCATATGACAAATTTTCGTGGCGATTTCGGGAGTAGGGCGTTATTAAAATCCAGTGAGGATCGAATTGGAAATGCAAGGAACTTCATAAAGCTCTTAGTAATTTATTTGAATCCGATTTCTTATTTTTCTTAATTTACAAGGTAACAATTTTTAAATTTGTCATATGACATTGTCATACTGTTACAGAATTCCCCTGGACCAGCTCCAGTCTAATTTAAATTTTATCTATTTTAGTATATTGTCTAACCAAGAAACTGAGAATGTTTTGGATATAAGCGATTACTAGACCTGTAGGGTAATTCTGTAACGATATAACAATGTCATATGACAAATTTTCGTAATAAATTAGGGAATAGGACAATATTAAAGTCCAATGAACATCGAATGGCCATTGCAAGGAGCCCTATAAAGCCCTTAGTAACTGATTTACGATCAATGTTTCAGAATTTACCGCATAAAAGGTTTAATTTGTCACATGACATTGTCATACTGTTACAGAATTCCCCTACTGAACATAGAACTTCAAAAAAAAAAAACCAAATCGTATCAAATTTAATTCAACAATAAATGGTCAAATTTTTATCCGTTTTTGGTAACTATAATAGCTTGTGTAAGGGACTTAATCAGGGATTTATACTTGCCAAATTTAATTATTTTTCACTGCTCGATTTTATTTTTAACTTAAAAAATTGATTTGCTGCTGCTTGATGATGACTCAGTTGTCTCCACAGAATTAGAGGATAATTTTAAATCAATTTTATGTTTTATTGAAAGGTCTCACGAAATACAATAATAATCAGAAGTTTTAAATTTGTCAACACAGCACTAAGGGCGTTCTACACTGAAAAAATATTTTGTTAAAATGTTTGTCAATGTTTGTGAAGTTCTACTGGAGACTTACGAAATGCTCGTAAGTCGTATAACCCACAAACAAATTCGTAAAAGATTGTACTTTTTTTACAAACTTTGTTTGTAACATGATGACGACGAGCATTTTTTGTTCTTTTACAAAAAATAGTTCGAACATTTTTGTTTGTGTGGCAAAACTTTATGAACAAATCACAAAATTTAACACTTTTTTGTGTCTTTACAAACATTTACGAACAAATGTTTGAAAATGAACAAAAAATGCTCGTAAATTAATCATGTTACAAACCATGTTTGTGAAAAAAGTACAAACTTTTACGAACTTTTTTGTGAGTTATACGATTTACGAGCTTTTCGTAAGTCCCTAATAGGAATTCACAAACATTTACGAACAATTTTACGAAATATTTTTTTCTGTGTAGTCTCAGTATTGCCTTTAAAATGCAGAGGAAGTGACAAACATACAAATTCTCGAAGATTTCTCAGTAAAACCACTCCTTTTCCTAATATCAAAATATCTGCAATATCATTCAAAGTAAAATGAAAAGCGCGACAATCTTGATCTTATTATTTTTTTCTTTAATCCAGAGAATAATTTGAATGTTGTTCTTGGGTTGTCTTTCGAGGTCACACATAAACATAATGTGAAATAAGAGTGAATTTAATTCCATCAACTCTTGTTGGTATCTCCTTTCGTGCTAAAATACAAGTTTTTTTTTATTAAGCATATCCATTAATTAATATTAAGTATATAATTATTATTTAAATGAATTCATCGATTACCTAATTAATTGCATAGGGAGTGATAGAGTGAGAACTTATAGGAACAATTATTAGCAAATTAGGTTGTTCTTTCTCGTAAATTTTCATCTTGAAAAGTTTTAGAATAGAAATATTTGCATTTTTCTGTGGAAAAATCAAATATAGGATTAATGGGTAAAGTTTTTTTTGTTCAATGGAAAAACCACCAATATCCTCAAGGTGTTATATTACCAAGAATTGCTTTTCTGTTTTGAGATTTATTTATCTGATTAATTTCAAAAGTGCAAGAATGTAAATTACTTGCATCAGAAAATAAATCATGAGATAAGTGCACGATTTTCTCTATAAATTTTATTAATACGAGGTTATTGTGAGTCTTCTCAGAATGTATAGCTATATTCACAATAAAATCTATGTCAAAGAATTTGAAATATTGGTATTTAAAAAAATTTTCTGATAATTTTATGTTGTAATAAGAATATCGAGTTGTGACGATATTGATAACAAAATTTTTATTTAATTTTACACTTCCGCAAGACAGGAGGAAGCTTTTGTGGATGGTTCACAATTTGCAAAAGTACAGCAATTGTCGAAGGAAGTTTACTGTAGGAAGGATGGGAATGTGAAATAAGAATCCCGACAGATTTTATTTGATGTTATTATTTGCGGAGGCGAAAGTATCACCCTCACAGGGAATTTGGAATTTTGCCTTGGGGACTTGGGGATTTTAAAATGTGGTTATTAAAATAGATTTTTTTGGGGAAGGTATTACATGAAAGAAATTATGCATTTTGTAAAAGAATACAGTGGTGGACAAAATAATAGGACCACCCCTGCAAAAACCATTAGTTTTTCTTTTGTATTCTTTTTATTCCAATTTGTTCAAATAATTACCTTACGTCGAATAGTGGAGACTGCGGAAAAAATTGTCAAAACGAGAATTGCAATATTCAATATTTTCTAAAATAAAAGAGACTTAGGCTTGAAATTTTTATTTTAGATAGCCTTTATGAACCTTCTTAAACTTACAAAGTTTCAAGGTATTCGAGGAAGGATCATGTAAAATAAAAAATAATGAAATTTTGTGCCCTATTTTTGGAATATTTGGCTTACAGAAAATATCAATACTGATTAGCTCAATTTAAGCACATTTTTCGTTAAGATAGAGAAAAATTATCTTCGACAAAGTTGTAGAGGAATAAATTTCCTATAAAAATATGTCTATTTGATATTTTTAACGTTTGCGAGAATAAAACGTCACAAATTATCCGAAGACTGACAAAATTTGCCCCAGTAATTTTGAGAATCTCCACAAAATCGACTTTTAGAAAATGATTCGAAAATCACATTTCTTTCGAGATACAGGAAAATAGTCTTCTGCAATGTTGTAGAGCAGTAAATTTCCTATAAGAATATGCTCATTATAAAACGTTTAAGTTTTTTCAGAGCTCGTGAAAGAATTAAATATGCGTTTTGACAAATATTGCCCCAGTCTCCGCTACATTTTGTTTTTGGCCGCGATAGGTCTCTATTTTTCACAGAATATGTCAATAGTGAAATTCTATTTTAACAACGTAATAGGACCACTTTCATTTGAATAAATGAATGTGACCTATAAATCGAATAAGTGGAACTAAAGCTATATATAGAAACATAAATGACAATTTTATTGTCCGAATTGAATTTCAGTATTTATGTATTCTACGATGTTAATAATTTGAAGATTTCTACATCAAAGTTATGGCATCAAGTTGGGAAAAGATACTAAAAATTAAAACAAAAATAAGTTTTACAAAGTGATCCTATTATTTTGGCCACCACTGTATGTCCAATCGGAAAAAATATACCAATATAACATCCAATTCGCTAAAGGACTTAGCATATTTTATAATTCGATTTCAATTCAATTCAATTTATTTTCATCTCATTTCGTCTTTTTACCTCCCTTCCCATGCGTCCATCGCCGTCTTAGCGTTGATTCCCGCCTCCAGGACTAAACGATGGAAATATCCTTTCGCAGGCTGTATATATTATTTGTTACAGTATCATTGTTACATGTGCTTTGAGAAGAGACAAGAGAGAATTGAGAGAGAAGAGAAATCACTTTCGAGTACACTCAGTCCCGGCATTATGCACATTCTCGTAACCGAAAAAAACGTGCGAAATGGCATTATGCATCGAAAAAATTTGCATATCCGCAGGGGCTTTCTTTTGAATAAATCAGCCGTAGAACGAATTTCGCGCGGAGTAAAAGTAGTCAGAGCAGAAACATTAAGCTTTTTTAAAAGCAATTCATTAACAAACAGTACTTTTTGGAGGGAGTTCTTCAATAAATTGTTAGAATATTTAAAATTTTCACCTCAATAAAAGAAATTTAAGTTTTATTCTGAAAGTAAGCATAGTGTCTTCAAATTTTCCGTGTCACAAAATAGTATACATTCAGGCGTATTAGGTGAGATTCTTAACAATCTCACCTACTATAATCCTA
The DNA here is from genome assembly GCF_024763615.1 of Phlebotomus papatasi. NCBI lineage: Eukaryota > Metazoa > Arthropoda > Insecta > Diptera > Psychodidae > Phlebotomus > Phlebotomus papatasi. The sequence goes on from NC_077224.1 coordinate 47,357,294, forward strand.
ACAAAATTTCATGTCGTCCGATCGCGCTCAAACTTGGCCAAAATGTGTTTCAGCACTTCCTGATCACGAATATATATGTGGCTATTTTACGTTCCCGGCCGGCCGGCCGGCCGCTCTTTGGAGCTTAATAGCTCCTAAACTAAAAAAGATATCGACTTGCGGTTTTCGGCAAAGGTTATATATCGGGTGAAAATTGCAACTTGGTGCATTGACCCCCCACCCCCCACCCCTCCTTCCGTCATTTTGAAGACCCCCCTTTTTTTGTTTTCTCAATAGCTCCGCCCCTATGGCATCGAGCGAGCTCAAATTTTAGTATGTTATAGCTGGGCCTTAGAGCTTTCCATCAATACCAAACTTAAGGTCCCCCGACCCCCCTGACCCTAGCTATAAGGGTCCAAAAAAAATTTCTTAAAATGGCCATAACTCCGGTTCTAATTGTCAGAATTTAAAAAGTGAGGGCTTTTTGGAAAGCTCTCGTGAAATGCCACTTCCCCTTCTAACATCGCAAGTTCATAAAACCACCGCTAGGGGCGCTATTATTAAAAAGAAAATTTTTAAATCTTATAAGTTAAATAACTCAAAAATTCCATTGTGCATCGGGCTGAAATTTTAGTATGTTGTAGCCCTTGATTATACCTATCAAACAAAAAAAACCTTAAGTCGATCCATAACCCCTGACCCGAGCTATGAGGGGTCAAAGTTCGAACATTGACCGACCTCTATCTCCGGTTCTAATTAACATAGCGACCTAAATTTTACCTTTTTGGTTTCGTCTCGATGAGCACTTTCAGATGGAAGTTCAAAAAGTCACCACAGGTGGCGCTGTGATAGCGGCAAAATTCATCGAAATTCAAAGTCACTTTTCTCAAAAACGGCATTGTGCAAGTTAATGAAATTTTACTATGTTGTAGTCCAGTCTAGGACGTTTCCAAAATGGTGCAAATGCGCGCTGTGGTTAAAACAGAACCGGAGATATGAGGGGTCAAAGTTCACAAAATTCAAAAAATCATATCTCCGGTTCTATGTGACCGATTTTGATGAATGAGGGCTTAAACGAAAGATCTCACCAAATGCTACAACTTTCTAAAATATTTGAACTTCGTGGGACCAACACCAGGGGCGCCACAGTCGAAAAACCAATTTCAATATCACATAACCTCAATTATCTCGACTGTCGCTGAACCGATTTTGATGATTACTTCGACATAATTGTAGAGGACATTTGTCTCTACATTTCGTCCATACATCATTTTCCACTCAGACTATGCTATCACTCCGATTTTGCCGTTTAAGTGTGAAAAAATTGATTTTTCCCATAATAACGCTTTGAAATCACTCAGATGCCAATTTTACTGCCTCTACTCCACAAAGACACTTAAAATATGGTTTTAAATGGAAAGTCCCACAAAATACAACAATTCTTTGATATAGTTGAAGTTCAATAAATGAACACTTGGGGCACTCTGGATGAAAAAACAAGTTAAGAAACAAAAAACCTCGCTTATCTTGGCTTCTGAGTAATCGATGAGATCATGTTCTATAGGAAAATTATAGAGTACATTCTGGTATACATTTCACCCATATATTACTTTTGTGCCAGTTCATCCAAATCCTTGATATTTTGGTTTAAATACAAAATTTGTATAATTTCACGAATTTGATTCAAGATAACTGAATGACGTCCCACAACTTCAGCTCTAAATCGAATTTGCATGCACTCCGAGTTAGCTCACGTTAAGAATCTCACCTACATAAGCCGGTTAGGATTATCTGTCCCTTTTAAAAATGATTTCATAAATTGACTCCCAACCCAATGGTAGGCACACTTGCATAATTGTATGTGCATAATTCCGTAAGGTATATATTGCAGAAGTGCATAATGCCGGGACTTAGTGTTAAAGGCTGTTTGTAAAATTTGGTATTTGTTTACATAAAAAATACTAAAAAATGCAATATCCAAGAACTAGGGGAAAGTACTCTCCCAAAACGTTCATGCCTTCGAATAATGCGAATTTCCTTTAATTTTCTTAAGAGATTTCCACATGATTGTCACATAATTATCAATAATTGATAACAGGATATTATCAATTTATTAGGAAAACTTAAAGGAAATTCACATTATTTGAAGGTATGAACGTTCGAAGGGAGAGTACTTTCCCCTACTAGCTGGTCAAACTAATCACCACATAATTTTAAATAAATCAGCTATTGATACAGCACAAACTTTGAATAAATTTGTTCTAATTCTACTATAGAGTTCTCCTGAAATTCTCTTCTTAATCTCTTCCTTTTTATTAAGTAACTCATTTATTTCTAAAGTAAATTTTGTGAATTTGAGCAGTATGCAAGGTTCATCACTTTTGTTGCGCATTGTTGTAAAGTGATCATGTTACGAACAATGTGAAAAAAGTACAAACTTTTACGAAATTGTTTGTGTGTTATACGATATACGAGCATTTCATAAGTCCCCAATGGGAATTCAGAAACGTTTACGAACAATTTTACGAAATATATTTTTTTTCTATGTATATTCAAGCTATTTTTTTTCAGAAAATTTGAATAAATAAATGACAAACATTCCCTTCACATTATAGTGTAACAGAATGACTTCAATTTGTCCACTTGATAATTTAAATTGGTCAAAAGAAGTCCAATGCAGACTTTGAAAATGGTTCATGTGATCGGAAGACGTGAAATTTTGTCATGATTATAACACGTGAAATTTTTAAGAATCTCAATTTTCTAAATACAATTAATTGTGAATTTCTTTCTCGTGATTTTCTTATTTCCATTCCCTTCTTTTGCTAGAATTTCAGTCTGTCACAATTTTTATTTGAGAAGACATGTTTTTTTTACGTTTTTGTATTACATGTTTTACATTTAAATTCAAATTTGTCCAAGGATTTGCCTTTCATGAAGAAGTAGCACTTTATCTACTCTTCAATATATAATGGTGTGTTTCTCTTGGTATATTTGTCTTCCCAAAGATGGAAATTTTTAAAGATGTTACTGCGACGTAAAAAAAAGTGCTCAAATAAAATGATTAAATTCAAAAATCAGAAAGAACGTTTATTTTTCGTTGATGTAGGGTAAAGTGATATAATTTGGAATTAGTGTTACAAGTTGGACAATTCGCCGGTACAAGTTGGACATGACTTTTTTCTTGATAAATACAGTACAAAATTTGTTTTTAAGCACAAGGAACCAAATTATAAAACTAAAGCATTAAAAAGATTAAAAATATACAAATAAAAATGAAGTACTAAATTTATCAAGACAAAAAGCCCTGTCTAAATTGTACCATTGTCCAATTTGTACCACTGTCCAACTTGTACCACTTTAAAGTCATGTTTAGGCCTGAAAGATCTATTACTGTTCCGTATTACGGGAGATAGATAAAAATCTTAAAATTTGCAATAGTTTTTTTTTGTAAATTAATCAACGAAATATCTCTAAGGTATAGGAAATTTGTAAAAGACTAGAATTTTCGAAAAAAAAAGAATCAACCGCACCTAATCTATTTTTTGTTTTATAAGGAACTAAAATGCCACTGTGAGCACTGTGACTCAAGCTTTGGGTATGATTCCCTCATTAACTTTTCTTTTAAAGAATAATAATTAAAGCTGTAAGTGTTAGATAAACGATAAAAAGTAATAAAAAAAATAAAGAAAATGTAAGGAGAACGATAAAGATTAAAAGCAAAAAATTTAACAAGAAAAAAAAATAATAAAGGCACTGAAATAATAAATAAAAAAAGGGTTTCAGCAAGAGAACTGTAAAGAATCTCAATCAAAATTAAACGTCAAGATCGGTCGGCGAGAAAGAAACAAAGCAAGAGAAATTAAATATAATGAGGGGAAGTGCAAAAATTAGTTAAATGATCTGTAATAAAATAAATAATAATAATAATAAGCATTGCTGACAGAACACTTTGCAAAATTTACGAAATTAAAGTTAGTCTGTGGTGCTCATTATTTTTTTTAACATTGCATTTTATTTAAATTTTACCATGTTGATATTTAGATTTATTTAGACCAAAGTACAAAATTGTATTCAACTTTTTCCTGAAAGGATATGTTAAAGGGTTAAATCGATCGTTGCAGTATGAATGAGACACACTGTAATTTTTTTCTATGAAAAGAAGGAAAAGAAGTATTAGAAGTCGTCTCATGGAGTAAATTTGAACTGGATATTTTTGGTTAAATGGTAAAAAAAGGTATTTGGGCATGAGAGGAAAATTTAGTGGGATAGACGAGAAATGGATGAGGGCTTTGAAAAATAGGTGCAGAATGTGATGGATATTCAAAATGTGGCACTCACTTTTACATGCAAATTCTAAGAAAAAAAAGACAGATAAAAGGGCTTGTAGATAAAAAAAAGAAAAATCTTTAGGAGTATGGGAAGAAAGGGGGATGAAAAAGAAGAGATTCATCATCCAAATATTGGCGAATTTTCCATCAAGTTTCTTCTCTTTTCTACAACTCTAACTCTCCTACACCCACGTTTCTTTATTTATATTCATTCATCGAATCTACCCCCCATTTTATGCCACTTCTTCGTTTTCTTATACCTCTTGTCGTGCTACCTTTCCCTTCTGCCATTCAGCGTTACAACCTTCGTATCCTTCTATTTGACTACACCTTTGATGATGAATGGGGTGAAAGTGTGAGATTGCATATGGAGATATAGCGACAGCACAAAAGTATAGTAATAAAATTCAAAAGACGGAGGAAGAATGAATAGCAGGGAGAATCAGAAGATTTAAGCGAAAATTGAAGAATAATAATTTTTTTTTGTCTTTTCGGTGGTATACATACAAAATTTTGCACACCGCGAAAGTCTCACAATTTGTGAAGCGTGATTCCTCCAGTTATACAACATTAGTAACATTATAATGCATGTAATTCAGTTTTTTTTTCTATTTGTAATTCTTTCTCTCGCGCTATTATTCATCAACATTTTTACGAGGTGGCAGTGTGAGAGTGAGATGGCGAGAACGGGGAGAAAAAAATCATAATATTGTTGTGTAATTATGGTTTTACACATTTATTGCTCTAACTCAAAGAGAAAATTATAATATAATGATAATCTTTGAATTTTGAGTTAAATCAGCCTAGAACACTTTCAAAATTGGTATTCCAATGTTGGGTTGCCTGTCCTCTGAAGTGGCTAGAGATAAAACGGTTAGAGATATTCATTTATGGTTTTCGTAGGCAATTCATTGAAATTCTAACGCAAATTCTCAGTTACCGTATTACCTTATCTCATACTTGGTGGCACTAGGTGAAAATAATACAAGAAAATTGAAGAAATGAAACGAAAATACGATAAACGGTGAGCAAAAAAGAAAACTGTACGAGAAATTAATCGTATAGTTTTTTTGCTCATCGTTTATCGTATTTTCGTTTTATTTCTTCAATTTTCTTGTAATATTTTCACCTAGTGCCACCGAGTATGAGATAAGGTAATACGGTAATTGAGAATTTGCGTAAGAAGTGCAATGAAAATCCATAAAATTAAAGAAATACGGTGAGCATTTTACTGTCAATGTGATTCTGCCCCTTCTGCCCTAATAAGGATATATCACCTTGCTCTTATAAATTAAAAACATTTTTTTCATTTCTTGTCTAAAAGTTTCTTACCGTTCTGAAAAGCATCTTATAGCATTTTTCTTTACATGTTCAAGAGGTTCAAGAACAGAGAACAAAAACATGAATTAAGTAATTCGTTTTCAGTTCGATTTGTAATTTCTGGGACTCCTTAGAAAATTAATGTACTTGCCCTTTCCGTAGTATTTCTTCCAAGGTTTTTTCTATCATACATACCTTTTATGGGGTTTTAAAGGTAAAAAATTCATTGAGTGTTGGAACTTTTGTGGTTTCGAGCAGTCTGCGAATTTGTCTTCGCATTTGCTTTTAGTACAACTAATGTGAATCTCATGTGAGAGATGATGTTTTGTATCATCAACAAAATAATAGTGAAATAGTGTGACTAGGGGGTAAATTCAGGTAAAAATGAAGCATTTAAAAAAGAGAATCTCTTCTCGAGAAAAAAAATTGATTTCATGTGTTATTTCACTTCTTTTTGTCTATTTTAAATTGGTTGAGAAAAAATCATAAAATGAAGGTACCTGAAAGAAGTGTCATGCAATTTTATAAAGCTCCTCTTCAATCAGACACTGAAGCACAATGTTATATATAATTTGCTTTTTTTAAGTATGTTATACATAGGTGTAGTGTCGTGATTTATAACTCAAAGTTACAACAACATTCTAAAAGCGGTTAGCTTTTTTATGACATTCATTTTATTTTAAATTGTTTATTTGTGCAGAAGCTTGAAAATTTGAATACAAAAAGGTTTTTTTGAATTTTATGTAGAGGACCATTCAAAATTTTGAATTATGGTTCAATTTCTTCAGTACTCACAGTGCAACCATCCGTTTAATTTCAACTAAAAAAAAGTATACAAAAAGCTTGGAGAAAATTCCTTGGAGTTAATTGAGCAAAGATTATTATTGTAAATTAAAAAAAAGAAAATATAGTCATTATTGTCAAGTAATATTATAAAACAATGTCCATTAGAATGGATATAAAGTGTAAAATAATGTGTAAATTTAACCCTCTGGGACATGCATTAACAATATTAGATGAGAATCTCTAATGGTTCTGCTAAGTATTGGATAATGTTTAGTTCTTCATGATGTTTCGTGGAATGTAAAGGTGCCTGGAATTTTATTTTCTGCATATATACACTAGAGACTATTTTGAGAATCTTCCTATTTATCTATTTATCGATTCAGTTCATGTTTTGTGTATTACTTTCTTCCTCTTTGCCCAAGTGTTTTGTGGCTGATGTTGTGTGATTTTGATGGAAGATGTTTGCGAATGAGTTTGAAATCCCATTGAAATCATTTATTCAGTGGTAATTTGTGGTTGTATATACTATCCTTATCGTGGGATATATTGGAATCCACTTGTCTAAAGGGATATTTTCAAATGGTAATTCAAATTTATATACATATACTGGATATCTCAATTTTCTCCCTCAATAAATTCTCTTTTCCTGGCGATGATTTAAGGTGAAATGTATAAATGGAGACACAATGAGAAAATTTCGTTGGTAGTGTCTTTAACATCCGTTTGTACTACATTATCTCACCTCTTGAATTTTATTTTGTACAATGTTATGACGTTTAATGAAAATACTACAAAAAATGTATACCTGTATAGCTCTCTTTTTTCCAAACCCTTTTTGTATTGTTTTAGTCTGGATTTAAGATGCTGCACAGAAAGTTTAATAGGTTGGGATATTTTTTTAAACAATTGCATTAAAGTTATTCAAGACTAAAGTGTTTGTGTGGGTCGTTTGTAAGGTTCGTAGGGTTAAGATGGTGATGATAAGGTCACAAAATTTTGCATAGGATAATTATGGACGGTTGCTTTCGCCAATATTTGTATTTAGTCTCACGGGGAAACATAATTGCTTTCACTTTATAAATATGTTTATTTAATTAAGTGGATCATATTTCAGCACACCTTACAAATGAAGGGACAGTGTAAAAAATTCAAATTTACAAAATGTTATTAGATTATTTATAACAGTTTATAACCGTCAAATTATACTAAACAAAATGAAATTATTGAAGGTACAAACTTTGAGAATTACATACAATGTGAATACAATATTGAGCCCAAACACAAGTAGATTTTGATTCTCCAATAGTGTCTTGGATAAAAGGGAAATGGAACTCTATTTGAACAAAAAGTCGTTGATGTTCGAAGTATTCAAATTCAATTTCGAATTTTCATACTAAATTTTCGAACAAGGTGGGGAAAATTTATCAAATTACATACTAAAAAGCTGGCAAAAGAGTTACTCAGTGACTATGGAGTGATTAAATATTTGGACAAGAACAGTAAGCATCTCTGTTCTGTTTTTTTTCCTCACAAAAATGTGAAGACCGATATATTTTGACACTTCAGCACTTAGAAATTCGAACAGGATGTATCTCAGCCACCGTGAGGAATTATCAAAAAGTAAGAAAGTCTCTTTTTTTGGATCTTCAAATAGATTTTCGAATTTTTCAATATCTACTTCTGTACGGAAAGATTAGGTCAAATAAAAAGTCCTGGGGTGGAATGATAACTTTTCGATACTTAATCGATTTAGATGTCGATAAATCTATATCTGATAAATTATGTGAATGTCGACTTTTTATGCATTGTTGGGCCATTCATTGTGAAATTCTTAAAATAATGTGATTGTTTATAAATATCTCTTTCAGATACAATAAGTCCTACTATCGTTTAAATTTTTCAGAATCGACAGTTGATAGTATCGAAAATAAGTTATCATATCACCCCTGGTTCCTTTTAAGCTTTATTTTGAAGATTCAATTAACATGGTTAGAATTATCTGATTTAGATCAAATATGCACCATTTTGTTCGATAACTTTCGTCCACTTTGAAGGCAATTTCATAATTTTACGATTGAAAAAGTCCTATAGGGGAATTCTGTAACAGTATGACAATGTCATATGACAAATTTTATAAATATCATGTCGTAAATTAGGATAAATTAATTCAAAATCAAATTCAGATCACTTACTGAAAGCTTCATAGAGCGACTTGGAATGCTCATTCGATGCTCACTGGCCTTTAACGTTATCCTACTCCCGAATTTATAACGAGAATTTGTCATATGACATTGTCATATCGTTACAAAATTCCCCTACTTGTCCCTACTGGTGAATAAGCTGACTAGCTCATTTTCACCAGCCTCTCTTGTGGATAGTTCTGTACCATTAAGAAAATTTTGCAAATTCTTGAAAAGGTGATAATAGCTTGGTGCGATAGAACCTCCCATCAAACCTCTCGGAACTTCTGTTAGAGCTGAAGTTAAAGAGCTCATTCGAATCCGCGAGATCTTTAGTGGCTGAAAGAAATTCCGCAATACGAAATGTGTAATATGAACATGTAAAGTACGGAGATTCCGTAAATCCTATAGAAGGAGCAGATCCCTTGTTCGTTAGCCTCAAGTTCGTGATTTCCCACAGGGGTTGGTTACCAAATTGCCTATCACTTACTTGAATATACTAGGGTCTACCAGGCATCTAGCACGCTTGGAGGTAAATATAGGAATTGAGGGAAAGACGGTAGTATACTGAAGAACACATGGAATTTTCTCTTGTTTTATCTTCATTTTGAAATGCTCTAAGCATACAACTTGCATCACCAAACGCATATTGTCTAAGAACTTTTTTTTTTTTTTGAAGAATGTTGTCATCTTGGAAACAAAGTTTAGTAATTACTCTTTCTACTTATTCTAAAGGGGAATTCTGTAACAGTATGACAATATCATATGACAAATTTATATTTTTTATGTGATAAATTCGGAAGAAATAATCGTAAATCCGACTTGTACAAGTTACTAAAAGCTTCGAAAAGCTCCTTGCAATGGCCATTCGATGTTTACTGAATTTTAATGTTGTCTTGCTCCCTAATTTACCATGAAAATTTGTCGTATGACTTTGGCATACTGTTAGAGAATTCCCCTTTAGGACTTTTTGCTTGACCTAATATAAAACATACCACTTATGGAGAAAACGGTGAGCGATATGAATCCCTATTCACCCCACCAAAATACTTATTTTTCAATACAACTCAGTAACGATTGTTTTTATTTTTGTATTTTTGTCGAATAAAAATCAACATTTAAGCATTAAAACGGTCTTCAGACTAGAGGTTTAGAACAGTTTCCGAAGGTCTCAAAATCCTAAAAGGCAACGAATTTTATTGCTTTTTCAGAATTAATTAGGTCATTGGTTCTTAATAATCCAACCCTAAATTCCAATTCTAAAGTATCTTGACTGATAAGAAATTATAACAGTTAAGCTATATGGCTAAACCTTAGGTCTGAAGCCCGTATAACTGACAATTTACTGAATGGTTTTAACTTAACGTTTATAACCGTTTTAAGGATCTTTTAATATTAAAGGTCAATCTGCTTTTTAGGGCCTATTCTTAAACCGATTAAGATAAGTTTAGTTTCATTCGAACGCTCTCGGATTCCTTGTATAAATTCGGGCTTTTAGTATTTCGTTAATTAATAGAAAGTCAATCTAATAATGCTATCGCATAATGAACCAAGAAAATTCTGTGAACTGAAAACTGATATATTATATCTGCAAACAAATGGAGTTGTCTAGACATGCATTTATTGATTTTACTGCTCAAACTCAAAGATGAAACAGTGTTATAAACCGCTTTTTTGCAACTTGTTACCGGGTTATTAGAAGTCAAACAGTACGAGATACCAATTTCCGCTCTGTAAGTCAATATTATCCAAAAGTATTTTTCACTTTGCTAAAACAATTTTTTGTTTTATTTTGAAAATTCATTTATTGCAAAGGCCTTGACAGACCTGAGGATTAGCCGAGAGACGGCTTAGCGTAATTATATTAGAAATAATAGTCAAACTACATTTCCATCATTTTCCACTAAGTCGTCTCTTTGCTTAAGTCGTAAGTGTGTCTAGAGAATAAACAGGTATAGGTAATTCATACAAATAATTAAAGGAAAGCTTTATCTTATGTGTTCAAGAATTTCTCAAAAACAGACGTTCTGCCATCCCTTTCCTTATACAGAGACAGGATTGTTAGTCTCATGCCCCTTAGAAATAAGTCCAGTGAAGCGTACTGGATGCAATTCGAATACCTTTAATGATAGGAAAACTTATAGTGTCATAAAGAGGGCTTCAACAGGAGAGACTTGAATATAAGACGAATACTCTATCACATGAGCCATAGAACACTCACTCAGAGAAGTAGGAAAAGCTGCACTTAAAATTCGAACTTCTAAGTTCTTAGCAATGCTTCTTGAATGTGATTTCAGAAAATTATAACAAAAGCTTTGTAAAATAAACCTTCAGGATATTTGAATTTCATTCGGACATTTAAGTATTCTGCAAGTATTAATCACATCACTATTACTCCTTTTTAAACAAATTGTTTTATAAATTACTTCACATGTTTTTTTTTCTGAACGCTGTAAGGCGTTAGCTGTGACACCTCTTGATACTTTTTTTTTTAATTTTTAATTAAATGTGTACGTACAACTTCGCACACTTTCAAGTCAATTTTTGGGAACTACCCTTCAAATAATGTTATTCAAAAACCGTGACATTTTTTACGAGAATGTTCCTGATAGGATCATTAACTGAACTAATCTACTGACTTGACGTGTTCAGATGATGGAGGGGCATGTTTCAGAGCGTCATGATGATGATGATGAAGGTGGAAATGAAGAGAAGGTGAAAAAGTGGATGCACTTTGTGTTGATAAAAGAAACGATGGAGAATATGTACAATAGTGAAGACTTTAAATGTCTATGTACTGAGTTGGTGGTTATATTGAATTGCTTATGGCGGCTGCTGCTACAGTCTTATGCTTGGTTTAAATTAATAGAAGATATGTATATATAGAGGAGACAGGGAGAAAAGTGAAAGTTTCTATTTTTTTTCAACGTCTTGTGTGTGAATTTGATTTTTTTCTCCGTTGCACTTTTTTTTTGAATCTATAGGGGAAATTGGGATAGATTCGCACAATTTTTGAAGGTGTGAATTTTATATGATTTTCCAAGAATATAGTGAATATTATTATAAATTTGCATAGCTCATGTTTTTACCCTTATGACTTAAAGATCAAGATCAATTAAGATGTTGCTCTCAGGGTGGAGTGTTGTCTCCTTTGTTCTGTAGCAGTATGACAATGTCATGTGACAAATTTAAATATTTTATGTAGTAAATCCGGAAGCACTAACCATAAATCCGACTTATATTAGTTTCCAAAAGCTTCATAGAGTTCCTTTCAATGGCCATTCGGTGCTCGCTGGGCTTTTATGTTGTCCTACTCCCGAATTTTACTGGACACTGGGGTATAGCGGGAAACGGTAGCGGGGGCAAGAACCGCCTTCATTGGTCCCGAACCTACTTTAGGGATTTCCTTGCAAGTGAGAAGATCTATTATACAGGAGGTTCTATTAAAACTTCGTCAAACGGAATGGACCGGACAAAGGTTTGTAGCGTGTCCAACTGTTTATGACTAGCTCGGATAAGAAAAGGACAGAGTACCTGGTGGGAGGTAGTAGCTGGAGAGCCTGGTAGATTGTTAATCTCCTAACCGGTCACTGTCTAAATAAACATCTGAATAGGATGGGTGTCCAATGTAACATAATGTGCAAAGGATGCAACTGTGAGGTATTTAACTGTGATAAATCAGAACACAACTGTGTTATAAAGATAGACTCTATTGGGCGACAATCCTCAATAAAAGTACCTGTGATAGTAACAGAATACGCCTGATAAAATCCCTTTCAATATAATAAGTGGTAGCACAATGTACCTGCAAATAGACAATACACCGTGAGCCTTATCCCGCTCGAACGGCGAAAATCCAATGAGTAACGGAATGCACAATTCCTCAAGACAGTTTTCCACACGGAAAAGCACTTCGATGGCCCATCACTGGGTCAGAATCTTCAAGATTTGCGGAACAGAAATAAAAACGCGTCTTTACATCAAGAATGCTTTATTTGAAGAGGGAGAGCTTTTACAGTGTTGCCAGAAGGGCGTAAATTCTCGCAGTCTTGCCTGAAAGGCACAATACAAAAATGGCGGTGTCCCAAAATGGGAGACAGTGGTGAATTTGAACTGACAATTCAAAAGTAAACAAAGAGACTTTCCCACAGCAACCAAACTGAAGACACGGTCCCAGCTTATGTATAGACGGGTGTTGCTGGGTAAAGCGGTGCTATCTGATGAAGATCTAACAAGATTAAAGGCGCCCTGCTTAATGGAGTTTATCCAAAAAACGGGCTGGCTTGAACAATCTTGCCCTTAATAGGGGTTAATTTAATTATAGATGCATAATGGGCCCAAAAGGAGTCCTGTTCTGGGTGTAGCGGTTCCGCGAGAAATCGCCCCCACTGTAATGTAATCTAATCTAAGTTTCTGGAAAATAACTGGGTTTTCTAGGAAAATAAATATTGTGCCATTGTGCACTTTAACTTCTTCTTAAATACCTGGGGTACATTCGTACATTCCTAGGGGTAGATATGAACAAATATGGGAATTCTTACAATTTTAGGAAAGTATATTTTTAATTTCTAAACTATTTTGACTACTTTAACAATTTCTTTAATAAGAATGCTTTACAATGAATACAAATAATTTTAATTCTTAGAAGTTTTATATCTGATAGAAAGATAAAATTGTTCAAAACTGCCCCTGTGCGGATCTACCTCATTTTCCCCTATTTATACACTCTTTTTGCTTGTGTTTTGTGATTTTTTGAAGGTCTTTGTTGGATTATATTGTTAATCTTGTACCCGGATCTTAAGTAAATCTCTCTGCAATATGAATTTTCAACCACTGATTTCGTATCAAAAATAATTTTGTCTTTAGAAAGATGTTGAAGGTATGAAGTTTAATTTAATTTATCATGAGATAAAATTGAAAAAAAAAATCTCAATGAAATGATTGAATGACAAAGAAATTGTGGTTACGGGGCGACCAACAAAAAAAATAAGAAGTATAGAAATATATTGTTAGTGAAAAAGTCAATATATGTATGTATGGACGGAAAATATACAGTAAGAAGAAGGGCAAAGTGAGAGGAGATTCAGTGTATCTTTCCACATATCAATTCTTCATCTTGTTATTTTTCATCTAGTACCTCTCTTCTGTGGCATCCCCCTCCTTTGCAATATTTGCAAAAATTCACTTTTTAGTGAGAGTGTATACAGGAAATATGATTTTCTTTTTTTTTTTGTATTCCCATCTTTTATTATATCTTGTCTTGCAAATGAATTGCTAGAGTATTGAATGGTGTTTAGTCTCATTTTGTTCTTATTATACCATCATTTCTGTGGTTTTTGGAAGATATATTGAATGGAAATACAAGAAACAATGGTGGAGAAAGATATAGTTTTACCTTTTTGGTAGATTTCCAATTCTGAAATAATGCAGATTTTCCACTTGATTTGACCTTTCTTTCATCACATTGTCATTAAAATGCAATTTTGTAATATTCCAAGAATGCATTCAAGGATTTTTCCTCAACAGTTTCTTGACTTGTTTCACGTGACGGATGAATGAGCTTTATTGTGTTGGTCTTCGAATGTCTCGCTACTTCTTGGGTATGCTTTCTGTTGTTTCCAAATAAAGAAATTGATTAAATATATCCTATATAAATGTGGTCAAGCATTATTTGGCTATAGGATAATAAAATTGTTTAGCAATCCAATTCAGAGGGAAAAGTTTTGGTGTACGGAATTGGACAATTTGATAAAATTCGGTGTAATTTTTTTTAATGTTTACCGGTTCATAACCGATTTGAACTGATTAATACAATATAATTTGAAGTTTTTGAAAGGGGTAGGAAAGAAGTAAAGGAAAATATAAATCATGTTAAAGACGCTAAGGTCAGCAGATAGGATCTTGACAAGACCCCAAGTCGGTATCTATAACTGTTTGGCCCACAGTCCCTGATATGGACCAGCAGGACCAGACTGATGCACAGCTGATTTTGACAAAGAAAAGTAATAAAAATAAATTAAAAACTCAGCGATTTTTACTTCGCTACTATACTGTTTTTGAGTGTAGGGTAAAATTAGGTAATTTGGAACCATTTATAATTTGGGACATTTGTGACTTTCTCATTGTTTCAGATGAGCAAAGAGAAAACAAAGACCGCGAAATAGAAGAAAAAGGCAATTAAGAAGAACACAAACAGCTTTTCTTCCTTTTGAATTTCCAAAACGGTGAGAAAATCTCAAATGTCCGAAATTGTAAATCGTTCCAAATTATCACATTTTACCCTATTACGGTTTACTTCCTATTTTAAATGCTTTATGGAGCACAAGAAAACCATCTCAAAATCGAAATTTGATTATAAGAACATATTTCAGATTGTTTCAAGTAATTTTAGTGAACTATTTTTAGTAAAATTAGTTTAGAACATTTTAACATTTGACATTGAAAACAATTTTGTGAAACAATTTTTAAATCATATATTTGAAAAGTAAAGAAATTGAGTCATTTTCAAAATGTCGAAAGAGAAGACAAGGTGAGGAAACGAAGAAAACACCCTTAGAAAAGATCTATTAATGGGGGGGGGGGAGTTACTAAAGACCGAAAGTCGATGTCTCATACCTTCTGTCTTATGGGTTGGAAAAATATATAGGGGGTTTTGCAGCTTCGTAATGTTTTAGCTTAGTATAAGTTGTTTTTTTCCAAGTTACTAAATGAATTTCATCAATGGTCGTATATTCTAATAGCTAGTCCTACATCTCATATTTCCTGACAAGCTTGGTAGCCTAGGTCTTTTTTCCTGGGTCCAAAAGGCAAAAATAAAAAAAATGGACCTAAAATTGTAATTCTGATGTGAGATAATTTGTACATTTTTTCTCACTTAAAGTGTTTTTCGAAAAGAAAAACAACTATTCCAACTTATAAAGGGCTTATCAGGGTTAATATTTACCGTGAAAATCTTTTGCTCGAAGGGGGTCGTTTTTGTGGATGGAGGAAAATTCACAAAGATTATCACTTTTGCAGATTAGGAAAATTGAATATCGCAGCTTCGTAAAAACATCTCAAAATTATTGACAACCGACTTTGAGAATTCATCACTGTTTTTTCTTCACATAAAAGATTCCACTGTATAAGTTCACCAGAAAATTGGGATATTAAACAATTTTCACGAAAATCTTGAAGGAAAGCAAGCACTTTCCCATTAAAATGAAACTGCATCAGATGCTTTTTGTTTTACTTCTGTCAAATCAAACATTAAGCCTAAATCTGCTTATCGTAGGTGTGATTCTAGGTCATTGTCCTTGCTTTTTGAGCATTTTTCATCCAATTTGCTTTGTTTTCAAGCGCAATTTTCCACATTTTACTTTAAATTGGTCACACTTCCAGATTAAAGGTGTTAGAGAAAATCTGAGGATTAAATTAGGTCTGATTAGTGCTTTCTGATTTGTGCAGGGATGAAACCAGACTGCTTATGGTAGATGTGATTCTTTGATTGCCACTTCGGTGCATCTTGAGTATTTCTCATTTAATTTTTATTGTTTTAAAATGGAACTTCCAACATTTCAGTTTAATTTGATGGCTGGTCATTTTCGAAATCAGTTATCTCCAAAATATGTTCTGTGAGATCGATTAGTTAGAGAAAATTCGAGGATTACAAGAGATGTGATTATCAGAGAATCACACCTAACCAAGCACTTAATTGACTGTCAGAATGCAGTGCAGAGAAAGTTTTCTAAGTGTTCAAAAACATGTGATAGAAAAATAGCATAAAATTGATTTCTTAATGCGTGATACCTCCTATAAACGGTGAAAACAAGTAGATGAAAGTTCCACCTAGACAGTGACGCGCAAATTTTTGTGTCCGGTGTAATGTTTTCTGAGATAATGAGGCCTACATAGGCGGGCAAAATGTTGTACGAAGCTGAGCAAACCAGGACAGCTTTGTAAAAACCTCCACTAAATTTTCTTTTTCCTTTAGAGAAAAATCCAAGGATTTCCAAGAATTGTGTGAGGCGGAATTGTGAACCTAATAAGTACACTGAGAAAAAAAACGGGGGTGCGATTAGCTTTTTTTCCTCATAACTTTAACACTTTTGAGGTGTAAAAATATAGGGGAAAGTCGTCTGCCTTCAAACGAAAAATGGAGTTCCAAATTTAAGATTTTTTTCTGAAGAATCCACAAAATGGATTTTATTTTCTACTACACCAAAAAATTCTCTTGTTCATTCGGTGTATATGATTACCTCATTTAGCACTCGCAAGTCCTCAGTTTTTCCTTCTGAGGAAATTAAAAAAGTGATGTCGATTTGTATGAAGGCAGCTGGCATAGTCTGCCTTTAAACGCGAGGCAGCTACCTTTAAATGTTTTTTTTTCACTGAGAATACTGAATCAATAAAACTAAATGGCCTATAAATGATTAGGTTGAAGCCTAACGCACTCCCTAAAATCATTACTGCAGTCAAAAGACATTACACAATAACTTTTACTCACATTTTTCTGAAGAACTGTTTTGCACTTGAAAATTTGGAAGAAAAAGCCATTGAAATTGACAATTGTCAACTTGAAACATCCCGGCCGGAGCAAGATAGCAGGTTATAAGTATTTGTATGACGTTCGTCAGAGAAAAGTAGGAGTTCGATTTCACATGTTTTGATGTATGGAAAGATAGGATTTAAAGGCACACGACATTAGCATTTAAAGGCTGCTGCAGAGTGATATTTGCAAATTTTTGCCACCCACAAAAATTGTGTCATCTGAACCAAAATGTATTAACAGAAATATTAAGCCTGATTAACCTTCTATGTGTCACAATGGAAGATTTATTTGTAAAATGATTTTTACTATGAAAAATCACATGATTTGTGGAACATCAAAATTACAGTTTAGAGCTCATTTTCATTATTTTTGATCTAGCATCTAGGAAATAGGAGCTAGGCTCTCCATTTTTTGATGATTTGTGAGGATGATGGATAGCTACCTAATAGTTAATAGAATATAATTTATGCTTTTGAGAACAACGAAAAAATCGCAACATTTGAAGGCTGCTGCATTTAAAGGCAGACGACTTTCCCCTATCAACATTTTTTAATGTCAATTTTACACATTTTTAAGGGTAAAATTAACATAAACAAGGGTAACTTTAACCCCTAATATACCTATAAAGCATAATATTTACACCGATTTAACTTTTTCGGATTTCTCTCACTCACAGTATATGAGATTTTTTGGCATAGTGGTATAATTGATTTGGTTTTTGTAGCATTCTGTAAAAAATCTTAAATCTTGGACATGATTTTCTTACCAAATCAGTACCAATCGGGACCAACGTAGTCGTGTCTGAAATTTCAAGGCCTTTCAATTAAAACTAATCTCGACGAAATCGGTTGAAAAATAAGCAATTTAAACTAAAAGTTTAACATCTAACTTGAAAAATTCAACATGACTGGATTATTAATTTTCAAGAATTCAGTTGCAATATCCGTGAATTTTTTGTAGCACACAATCCTTAGTTTGAGGGAAATTTTGATAGTAAATTCTTAAGATAGTGAATGCTTGTTTAGTAGTAAAATATTGCCTCAAAGTCTCTTTCACATTATTTCTCCCACCTCAAGTCAAATACAACGAGTATTGTGCCATAACGTGTGAATAAGGGATTTTGTTGGTTGGCGGGGTCCTTCTTCATCATCTGGAGGGTAAATGGATTGTCGGTGGAAAAAGGTCAAAGGGTTGAATGGTGGTAGCGTAAGAGTGTTAGTTCCATAAATCACAATATTGTGTATGAGATTTCGGTGAGTGTTTGCTATTTGTTGAGGGTGTTACACATTAATTCGTTTTTCGTTATTTATTTATAAAAGCTCGTTAATAACGGGTGCAAGATTATTATTTTTATTGTGGATGATGAAAAAGGTTTTCTCCCTTATTTCTGTCTGAGTTAGATTGTCAGTTGTTTTCGATAAGATGAGATTATAAAAAAGCCTGAGGTGTTTGTAAAAAAAAAAAACAAAACAAAAAGATAAAACTTACCATAATAGACTGACAAAAAAAATCAATCAAATCCCCTGATTAACCCCCTAAGTTGTTTTTAATTGTCTAATTTCTCATTCTCTTTGTTATCACGCTTAAAAAAAGTAAAAGAAAGAAAAAACAAGCGTGGGTTGCATGACAGATTAAGAATCATTTGGGAGATGAAATGGTGTGACTGATAGCAACGACCTATTGCTGAAAAGAAAAATTATAATCAACTCAAGAAGTTTTTTTTTCTTAAAGCCTCACAACCACAACATCTTATTGATTACTCCTATATTGCCTTTGTGATTTTTGGGATTCTCCAATATCGCGGAGATGTATTTTTGGTGTGGTGCCAATCCACTTCTTACTCTTTCACAACACTCCACGAAGGCTCAAGAAGTGACGTGGTTTGAGATAGAAGATTTCGCAGAAAATTACGTAAAATTCTTCTTTTTTTTGGCTCTCATCAATCACGTGTAGAGAAATTTTCGCAATGAATCCAATGAGAGAATTCAGTAATTTGATCAAAATTCAATTTTTTGTTCAATTTTTGTCTCTTTACATGTTTTTAATTTGTGAAGTAGAAGAAATTGATGTATATAAAAATTATAATATTTTTTAAATCGACGCACGGCTCAGAATAGGGGAAACTGGGGCACCACCAAACACGGGGTACCACCAACCACTGCGATTTTTTAATCGGATATTCGACTTCAGAGGATAAGACCGATAGGAATTTATAGGCACTATAGGGATGCTTGTCCACTGAAGGAATGGTCGAGATAGTCCAAGTAGTTTAGAAATAAAAATTAGTGTTTGGTGGTACCCCGTGTTTGGTGGTGCCCCAGTTTCCCCTAAGACTCAAACAATTGAAATTTCTGGGTACTACACTCAGTCCCGGTATTAAGTACTTCGGGATTATGCACATACAATTATGCAAGTTTGCCTACCATTGGGAGTCAATTTATGAAATCATTTTTGAAATACGCCTGAATGTATACTATGTTGCGACACGGGAAATTTGAAAACTTTTTGCTACTTTTTCAGATTAAAACTTTAATTGCTTTTATTAAGGTGATTTTTTTAAAAATATTTCAACCATTTATTGAAGAACTCTGGCCAAAAAGTACTGTTTGTTAATGCATTTCTATTAAACAGTTGAATCTTCTTGTTTGATCTACTTTTACTCCGCGCGAAATTCGTTCTGCGGAAGATTTACTCAAAAGAAAATCCCTGCGGGTATGCAAATTTTCTCGATGCGTAATGCCATTTCGCGCGTTTTTTTCGGTCCCGAAAATGTGCATAATACCTGGATTAAGTGTACAGGCAATTCCGGCTTGAGTGTAAATGGTTTGAAAGAAATTATATGAATTGCCTACTATATAACAATCCTTTATCAAATAATTTTTAAAATGCCCCTAAATGTATCCAATTTTTCTGTGTCACTGGAGTGAATTCGCGGGCTTTTATTTCGGTTCCGAGAATTTCTTTCAAAGCGGAACTCCCAGTATACTTGACATCCTTTATCTTTTTTCTGCCTATTGTTGCTAATAATTCTTTATTCTCGCGTCGTCTTAGCTTTGGTAAGCAATCTCCAGAGTAAAAACTTTACACACACAGAGAAATTTTGACTCTAAATTTAAGAATATATAAGATCTTGGGAACTTAAATTGGACATGAATCCCTGAGGCGTTTAAGTTTAGAAGCTCTGAGCGAAAGAAATGGACTAGAATCCCTAGCTTTTTCAAGTTAAGAGATCGGGAACTTAAGTTCTGCATTAGCCGGAAAATGAAAAATGTCTACAGATTTGCAAATTGCAACTAAAACGAAATGATGAAGGATTCAGAATTAGGGCATTGGCATTCATTGGATGGGATTTGAAATTAAATTCCTGGGTGTTTCTGTTTAAGAATTTTCCATTTTTCTGTGTGTACGAAAATCCCCTTGAATCATTCCTAATAACAGTTTTTCAAGGTCAAATGTTAAAAAGTCATTAGAGAGCCCAATTATCAAGCGAATGGGGTCATATTTGGGCTCGTTGGAAAGGTCTTGGAATTTCCTATAAAACTGAAGCGATTCCAATCGCTTCTGGACCAGTAATGAACCGGTTCATAGACGATAACTAATTTTTATCCGAAAATGAATTCTATTAACTTTTAAAACAATTTTGAAGGATCTTTTGAATGATATATAAATCGGTTGAGAACCGGTGAATGATAAATGATGCGAAAGTACTTTTGAGGTATAGCATCAAAATCACGGGTTCGAGTATTTCGCAAAGCGTGGGACTTTTTCCTCAGACAATGCCGTCTGTGTAAAAAAAATGATTTTTTCCCTCAATAACGTTGCGGAAGTACACAGATGCTGATATGACCGCTTTTACTCGACTACATTATTTAAAATAAAGGTTTAAAGGGAAATCCTTACAAAAATTCAATCATTCTTTAATATTGCTGTAGTTCATGACATAGACAAGTCGCCCGCTCTGTGATAAAAAAGCGTGTTCCAAAACAAACAAATTGAATTATCTCGGCTAGGGGGAAGTGGAGCATCTTTGAACGTAGGGCACTTGAAATTGGGGTTTTACACTTATGTTTAAATATAATTGAACCTTATTGAGAAGCTAAATTACATTATGATATGGCTCAGTTCCACTAAAACATAGGAGAGAAATCTCAATTTCAAAGGTGCCCCACTTCCCCCTACCGAGCAACCGATAAGATCGAGTTTCTGGGCAAAATTATAGACGACATTCCACTATCATCTTTCTGTCAGTTCATTTGCATCTTAGATATTTTGATTTAAATAAAAAGTTTGCAATTTTTCAGAAATTTTATGCTAAATTGCTGTATAATACGGAAGGGTGGGGCAGTTTCACACAGCTCAACATTTTTTCAGGACTCATTTCCTAAATAAATACGAACCATATTCAAACTTACTATGTTCCATTGGTTTCTCTTAAGTATAGATTGTTTGAAAGTCTCTATAGGTCATTTCCTAAATGATTATTTTTCGTCCTAAAAATCTTTATTTTTGAAACTAATGCGTGCATGAAAGTACCCCAAGTTCCGCTATATCTCATCTTTAGTTCCAAATTGAATTTGCATGCAATCCAAGTTTGCTCACGTTAAGAATCTCACCTAAAATAAACTGATCTGAGGTTATCTGTTCATTCTGGTAGATTTTGAAGTGTTTTGTGATTCCATTATAATTACTTTCAGACCAACACTGAGAGAAATCCGAAAAAGTTAAAATAACATTCCGGAAATGTTAATTTTACCCTGCAGTATTGATCCGAAATCGGTGTAAATATTACCCTTTTTAGGTGTATTATGGGTTAAAGTTACTCTTTTTTCATGTTAATTTTACTTTTAAAAAGGTGTAAAATTAACATTAAAAAATGTTAATATATTTTTACACCTAAAAAGTGTTAAAGTTTTGAGGAAAAAAAGTTAATCGTAGCCTCTTTTTTTCACAGTGTTAATAAACCAAAAAGAATAACACAGTTTATTTGACAAGTTTTTCGGAATAATCATTGCGAAAACAATTCATGTGCTTTATTGTATTGAATTCGGTAGATCGAGCACTTCGCAAAGTGTATTTTACTTGACTACCCCTTTCAGAGGAAATTGAGAAAATGAACATGAAAAAAAAAACGTAAAAAAGATATCCAGGTGGTTCTATTCTTATCAAATGATTATTTCTAGTGTTTTTTTGTTTTATTTTTCATCTTTGCAGATATGGAATCTCAGATAGAAATCAAGTTGTGGAGGTATTTCAGCGGCAACACCGGCAACTCGTAACAGCAAGACCTATTAATTGCTGTCCTACAGTATTCTTTTTGTTCTTTGATTTTTTTTCTGTTACTGATTGACACTCAAAGACAGTATTTTTTTTCAATTTATTCCTCATAGCGCAGTGAGGTATAATTTTGGTGAAAGAAAGAAGAATGTGAAATCATGTACATTTTTCTTGACTGTTTGTATCGCTGTTGGAACTGTTTTCAGATTATGGTGACTGATAGTTAATTAATTGAGTGGACATTTTTGTGTTGTGGGTGTGGGAAAGTCCGCTAAAGACTTTATGTGGAGGTTTTTTTCCACGCAGTTTATTGTTACATTTTATTACAAGTGAAGAAAAAAATAAGAGATCGCGAAAAAAATTAAATATTCTACTGAGGGAAATTGATGTGAATTGAGGGGGTGAAATTGGTGGACGGGAAGGAGGTGTTTGGAGAAAAAAGAAAAAGAAAAATCCATGGTGAGAAAAAGTGAGGATAGTGAAAAGATATCTAGGGAAACCCACCGAATATTAAAAGTGTCAGAAGAAACAATTTCGCCCAATTTGGCCTCAAGTGTTAGTTGGAAGAGTAAGACAATGGCAACAGAAGCCTCATCATCTACCACTCAGGCTAATGCCACATCAATAACGGCAATCACGACGGCTATTGCCGTAGTGACACCCACAGCTAGAGCCACCACTTCCGTCGCGATGACCACAAGCTCAAAGATGGCCAGTCAGGCCACAATATCCACCACCATGAAGATTAGTCCATGTCAGGCACAGATGCCACCTCCGGCACCGCCTCAGCCACTCCATGCACGTCCCATGCATCCTCCAGTGCATCCTCAGATTCATCATATCGGTCCGGCTATTCCCATTCCGCCGCCAGGCGGAGGTGGTCCTGCCACTGCCGCGGCGGCTCCAGCTGGATGGCAATTAGTGGACTCGGTATTCCACTTTGGGCCAGGCTTCGAGCCACAGCCCTATTGCCCCAAACACTCGCAGGGTCCACAGCCCGGACATGTGGTCTACTTCCACGTCAATCCCGGCGTCAGTGTCACCTTTCAAGTGGCTGGCAACAGGGAGGTCGTTCGCGGTAAGTCAAGTTTTTATCTTTCAATTACTTTTTTATTTTTTTTGGTTATTCTCAATATTCTGTGGAACAAAAATTCTCTCTTCACTTTGGCAATGATCCTTCGTTAACAATTTACAGGGTTACTCATAGAAATTTAAAAGATAACTAACACCAGAAATAAGAAACTATCTTTTTTTTTCGAGTACCAAGCCGTTTGCAGAGAAAAAGACAGAAAAATTGTTTGTGATAATTTTCGTGATTTGTTCATTAATAGCTCCCAACTGTTGTTTCCAATCTGATCAGTGAAAAATTAGACAGAAATAGTGACAATATCCAAGATAATAGACTAACCAAGAACCACTGAAGAAGACACGATATAGTGTCGAAAGCTCTGGAACCTTGAGTGTTTTAATTTTGGATTAAACCACCTCACCGACGCTCACCGGAAGGACGATTTTGTCCTGAAACAGTAGAATAAGAAACTATCGACTGTCGATTCTGAAAAATTTAAACGATAGCAGGACTTCCTGTAACTGAAAGAGATATTTATCAACAGTCACATTCGTTTAAGAATATCACAATGAATAGCACATCAATGCGTAAAAAGTCGACATTCATTTAATCTAACAGATATAAATTTATCGATACTATCGATTCGATAGTGTCGAAAAGTTATCATTCTACCCCAGCTTTTCTCGCTGAATCAATTATTTTGATCGGCGGAGATTTTTCTTTTAACTCTTCCGTCTCCTTTGAGACTCTGGGAACCCATGGAAACAACAATGTTTTTAGACTATCTAGAATCGATAAAAATCCGATTCTTCTGGATAATTACAAACTATAAGGATGTCCAAATCTAGGATATTTTTTGCAGAATCCTAATTAACTCCTGAGCTTAGATATTTTTGGTTAAAAATCGTGAATTTTCGATTTTCTGCTTCCTTGCAGATATCCTGATTTTTTTTCATATTTCTAGACCAGAATAAAGAAAAACCTCTCGGGGCCAATAAGTATGATAACTAACAATTACAGATTACATAAATTCGAAAAACAATTTTTTCTTGAATTTAAAAAAAAACTTGTTCAAACTTTATGGGTACGCTCGTACCCAAAAATCTAGAGGTCAAATGTAAGGTTATCCCGCCAATGCCCGCCATTTGCTTTTTGACACCAACCTTGTAAGAAAATTCCAAGCGGGAGCGACATTTTTGCCAATATGCCCGATAATTTTGACATTTGGCAGCGAGGAAGATTGCTTTCAAGGAAGTTTTTCCTATTCTTCCTGATTTTGGTGAATTCTGATTGTCCAGGAAGTGTTTTTTATGCTTTTGAGAAAGCTTAATGCGTCTACAATAATATCGTGTTGAGTGAAATGTGTTTAAAAGTATTTTTGTCTGAAATATTTTGAGGAATCTGTTGGAAAGCAGGAGCTGGGTGTCCTTTTTAGCACTTCCTGGACATACCACAAGATACTGGTCAATAATTCACCTTGTTTTAGTTATCAACATCGTACAGGAGTCCTTTAACACGCACAAATAGTTTACAAAATCGATAATATTGGTTTTGAGAAAATTAAAGTTTGTATCCTTTGCGTTCTTTTGGGGACGAGAGTTCCCATGAGTTTTCCAATTTCCCAGAGGAGGAAAAAATTCTTTCTCTGTAAAAGTATCACATTTGACCACTAAGAGTTACAATAAAGTGGGTTTTACTGAAATTCGTTCGCTGGATATGTTGTGGTCCGAAAAGAGTTAATTATTGATTAATAAATCTTCGGATGGAGAAATTTTGGAAATAAAAAAAAATGGAATATTTGTTTTGTGTGAATGAAATTTATGACTGTACGGCGTTATCACACTTGTACATTAAAATTTTAATGTGATTCACATTAATTGTCGCTTGTGAGCGTCCAAATATATTATTTGTGTCTTTGAGTCACTTAATATTTGGGGTTTTTCTATTTATTGATAAAGAAGTGGACTTGGCCTGCAAAAATAATTTTAAATTTACCTAAAGCATAAATATTTTTCAAATTAAAAAATTAAAGAGAAAATCGCATTAATTTTTCGCATTAATGCTATAAATCAATTTATATCAAATTTTGCGGGCCAAGTCTACCTTTTTATCAACAAATAGATCAAATTTTGAATATAAAATGATTCAAACACACAAATTACACATTTGGACTCTCACCAGCGACAATTAATGTGAATCATATTAAAATTTTAATGTGCAAGTGTGATAACACGACTGAGTCTATATTAGGCCTTTACTATTTTTCAAAATGAAAAATTAACCCATTCCTTATCATGGTATTATACATCATACGCAAATTGAGTGACTTTAGATAATTTATTACAAGGCAATTGATATTCGAGTTTCAGTCGGGAATGGATTTTTAGTCACTTTAGTCCTTCAGTTACTTGGAAAAAATAGCCGGACAGAGATGGGAATACATTTTGTTGTTCTTTTCTCGCTTCACGTGAAGTCATGCAAAAATTTTGCTAAAAATGGCGGACGGAAAATGCGACATCCCGTCGAATTCGTTAAAATTGACCTTTATCCTCTTTCCTGATTTGAATTCTGGTTGCCAATGTGTTTTCTTGGATAGTTACTCTATCTAAATCAATAGAGTTTGTAATGAATTAATGAACAGAATTTAAATTCAGTGACCGTTAAGACGCGTGTTTGAAGGCGGCTCCCCGTGCCCTCTTAATGGATAATAATTATTTCTTTTCAAAAAAAATCATCTATTAACCAGTAGGAAACTAATCCCAAAATATGAACATTCTATCTAAAGTATTTCTGGTACATTGACTGAATGGGTTAAACGATTATAGAAAGTGTTCTCGTTAACCGATTGGGAAAAGTTTGGATTTGCTAGAAAGGTCTTGGAATTCCTTTACAATTCTGGACCTTGCACTGAATGTGCAATGAAAGAATCACATCTACAATAAGCTCGCACAGTTTACAACTGGTTTTTGACAATTTTTGACATATCCTCACTTTTGTGTTGTTTTTCACGTCAAAGCAAAAAAATTGTCCGGAAGAGACTGTTTTGTGAAAATTTTGGCCTGTTCACCCTCTGAAGCTCAATCTCTGTGCTAAAGCCCGATTCCTGCAGCTGCAGGAACAGAGAAATCTTCAATGTGCGCATTCAAACGTTTTTTTGCATATCCGGCTCCGTGGAGTAATGGTGGAATCTTGTGTGGTCTTCTCGCTTGCAGAGTTTTAGTCAATTTTTAGCTTTAAAAACTTATTGATTCGTGTAAATTTGGTGATATTTGGACTTTTCAAGAAAGTATTCATCAGATTTAACCGTTTCCGGAGTGAAATTCTCATATAATCAAGCAAAAAAAAATGGTTTTTAGTGTCATGAAAACATCTCTCAGAAAAGTTCCAAAAAAGTGATATTAAAATGTTTTATTCCTTGTGCAAACGGTTCAATCAAATAGATTAGAGTTCCCTTTAAACAATGATGTACAACTTTTTAGTGTCCGGTGCAAAATTTACAGTGAAAATGGGGTGTTCAATGATGGCGTGAATCGTGTGCGAAGATGGAAACTTGACTGAACTTTCGCACAAATCGCAATTAAATTTTAATTTTCCTTTAGAGGAAAATCTGAGGATTTCCTGGGATTATCTGAGGTGGGATTATGAAGCCTATAAGTAAGAGACTTTTTTGGCATAGTTGGAGAATCCATACGGTTTGCATGGTAGTCAAAAAAAATCACTGAACTTGAACATCATTTTTGTGTGCAAAACATCAAAGCCTCCCTATGCAGAACACTAGAAAAATTATTCAAGAAGCATATCTAACTGACTCTTCTTGGT
This sequence comes from Phlebotomus papatasi, assembly GCF_024763615.1. Classification (NCBI taxonomy): domain Eukaryota; kingdom Metazoa; phylum Arthropoda; class Insecta; order Diptera; family Psychodidae; genus Phlebotomus; species Phlebotomus papatasi. Next base: position 47,384,582 of record NC_077224.1, read on the forward strand.
CAGCTCTTTGGATGATGCAAAGGCGAACATTTTGTTGTTATTTAAGGGTTAAAGTTCAATTAAGGCTCAACCTTCACCATTGCAGATTTTTTGATTATCCGTGTTTAGTGTATTATTTCACATTTACTCATGGCAAATGGCGCGCACTGAGAAAATAGAAAGTCGGAAGTGTTGTTCTCTCTATATTGTATGACTTGTATGTACAAGAATAGTGTACATATACTCTATGTAACATTACTCACCATACACAAAACACTTATAATGTCAGAGTGTACCAGTGATTGTTGTATGGTCTCTTTTTTTTTCAACACTCGAACCATTATTATTTTTCTTTCCATATCAAATTCACTGTAAATGTGTGTATCAAAATAATTCATTTCATAGCCTTTAAAATGGCTTAAATGGCTGTAAAGTTGTTGCTCTTTTTGTTTGCAAAAAAAAAAAACTGAGTGCGGGAGGGGAATTTAGGAGAGATAGAATAGAAATTTTTGAAGGAAAGTAACAAAAAACACACTTAGAAGACTTTAAAGCACGAAAGAATGGTGGACTATCTTGCTGGACTTTTTTTTTGTATCTTGCCATTTTGAAAGGTGAGTCTCTTCGCGTGGAGTTGCTGAAGAGAATAATATTGGTGAAAGACAATTGGGAGGAGGAGTGGGAGGGGATATCTCGCAATTTTTTTTTTGACCAAAATCAGTTCAATGAACGCGAAAAATTGATGGAAGAGAAAGGAGAGTGAAAATGTGATTCTCTTTTTTTCTGCAACATCACACACAATGACCAGAAAGATTTATTGAACGTGGAACTATACTATATTTGTAACATTTTGTAATTCAATTGCTCTATTGCGGTTCTATCGTGTTTGAAATTGTAATCACCTGATGGCATAATGCTCTGTAACTACATTTTTTTTTCAAAATACATATTTATTGGTTTTTAAGCATCAAACGTGGAGAAAATATGTTCTTAATACATCCATATTTATTACATTTTTACTGCAAATGAAAAATTATTTATAGATGCATAATTCTCTTAAATATAAAGATTTTGCGGGTTATTAGATTCATTGAGAAATGGTTGAGTGCTATCGGAATACAAAATACGTGTTTTTTCTGCGCAATTCAAGGCATGTATCAAACCAAACCTTAGATGAGGGTTGAGATTACGCTCGAGGCTTGTTCCAACACTCATTTAGGGCTAATTTATTCGAATTTGCGATTAAACATATTTACCAGTTCGTAAGCTATTGGAATCACTCCAATTTTGTCAAGAATTTCAAGACCTTTCCAACAAGCCTAATTATGACACCATTCGGTTGAGAAATGCGCTCTTTAGAACCTGTTTAACCTTTGACTTTGAAAAAACGCTATTAAGACTGATTCAACGGTGTTTTCGTACATGGTCGAAATGTCTTCTTAGGTAGTCTCTAAACATATCTTGAAATGAAAGAAATTGCACGACGCGTCTGATTGGTGTCGATTTTATCCTAGAGAAAGACAACACATCAATTCACCACGTCACAAAACACCTTCAGGATGAAAGCATAAACGTTATGAACTAGCCATGCTAAAAAATCAGACCTTTCACTCATCGAAAATCTGTTGTCTTTGCTAAAAATATCAAAATTTTCGCTCAGAAAATTCACTGTTTGAAGGATTTGAAGCAGATCATCTTTGAAACGGCCTTTTTCACACAAGACGAGTGTAGGAAGTTTTGTCTTTCCATTCCTAAACGAATTGCTGAATTATCTAGCAAGAACGGTGGAAATATTAAAAAGTCGTGTAGACTGTAACAAACTTTTGATCGATGAAATATTGCACTATTTATCTGCTATTTCCATTGAGAAAATTTTTAGATTTTTCTAATTCCCAATTCACATGAAAGCTTGCAAAAATGCTCAGTTTTGAATACGAACATCTCGTTAACATTTGTTTGTTTTGATTTAGTTTCTGGGTAAAAATGCATAAAAACAACCGAAACCTTTATGAAATCACTGCTAAAGGATATTTTTAATCCTTTGGTATGCAAATTGAAGCAGGGAAAGAGATAATGAGGGGTAATTGAAACCATTACCACTTTAAACAGCAACGTTTCTGTTTTTCGACGCACTTCTGACACTTTGCCCGCCTTTACCATAAATCAGAGATCTGGGCATACCCTATCCCCAATATAGGGACTTTTCCTCATTAAACGCACTATTTTCGCCTTCAAAGAAGCCAAATTTACTTTACTTTAATCTAAAAATACCTTCACTGTGAAATGAAAACAAGTTTTTTTTTTGGAAATTCGCTCTGCTCACAACTCATTTTCATGCAAGTATCATAAGAAAACTCAATGGCTATTCCCCATAGGAACAGTCTGCAAAACTGTTCCCAATTTTTCATTTCATGCGAAAAAGTTCAACCAGATTGAACTTTTCCTCATAAAAGCACCCTTTTTTCATATGGACTGTCGTTGCGGGTGACTTTGCACGTTTTTTCGCTGTTTTTCAACTTTACCCTCAAAAAGTGGACAGTTAAAGTGAAGGGAGGGGGGTTAATGGGTAAAATTATTTGTATTCAGTTGTTAATGAATGGATTTTGTGCCACTAACATTAATTTTATAAATTTTTACTATGTTTAAAAAAATCAAGAAAAAAGGCTTGCACTGGGGATAAGGTGCGGGTGACTTTGCACTTTTTAATAAATACTAAAAAATCAACAATTTCTGATAATAAACGACAATGAAGATCTTCAGTTCTAAGGGTAAGATGCACGAGATCTATAAGATGACGTGGTCGCCATCTTGATTTGACGTTTCTGTCCGCCATTTTGAATAATTGTCAAACCCTAAAACTAGTCCGATTGGGTTGAAATTTTAGTATGTTGTAGATGATGTCAAGACCTTTTCAAAACGTATTCAAGTTCCAGTCTACGTTAAGTATTTACCTAGATACAGAGGCTCAAATTTTTAAATTTTGTAATACTCATATTTTGGCGGTCTTTATTTTTTAATTTTAATTAATATGCACAGCCCAATTCATAAGGATAAAAATTCTGTCTAGTTTTACTGAATCTTACTTAGTTTAAAAAGAACATCAAACACTTCTTTCCATTATTTTTTTGTTTTGTTTTTAGGGCAGAATCACATTGACAGTAAAATGCTCGCCGTAGTCTCACCGTATTTCGTTGATTTACGCATTTTCATTGCAATTCTTACGCAAATTCACAATTACCGTGTTACATTATCTCATACTCGGTGGCACTAGGTGAAAATAATACAAGAAAATTAAAGAAATGAAACGAAAATACGATAAACGGTGAGTAAAAAAACTGTACGATTAATTCCTCGTAACAGTTTTCTTTTTTTGCTCACCGTTTGTCGCATTTTCGTTTTATTTCTTCAATTTTCTTGTATTATTTTCACCTAGTGCCACTGAGTATAAGATAATGTAACAGTAATTGAGAATTTGCGTAAGAATTACAATGAAAATGCGTAAATTAACGAAATACGGTGAGGGTTCTGACGGTGACGGTGAGGATTTTACTGTCAATGTGATTCTGCCCTTATTCTGCATTTAAGTGACATTTACTCGGCAATTCTTCGGCAGATATCGTCAAATCATCTCGACCAATTCGCCATTTTCGCCTTTTCAGAATTGCTGTATAGAATTTTCTTGCCAAAAATGTCCTTTGGAAAATTACTCAAAAATAGATAGAAAATGGGTGCGGGGGTACTTAGGGTAAGTTATTTCCGTAGAGGATGCTGACTTGTGGGGGGGTCACCGAAGACCGAAAGTCATTATCTCTTACCGTTTAGCAGCCATGATGGTGAGAATTTGAAAAAAAATTGGATTGTGAAAACTGCTCTCTCTTGGAGTTCGAGGCAGTTAAAAACGCTGTTCTACAAAGGTGTAGAGGAATAAATTTCCCATTATAATATGTCTTTTAGGAATTTTTTTTAAATTTACAGGAGCCCGTAATAAAGTGAATTAAAATGTGATAATTTTACCCCATGCCTGATACTATTTACCCCAGCATTATTGAGAATGTTCACAAAATTACCTTTAAAAAAACGGCTCGATAAAAATATATTTCTTATAAAATAGAGGAAAATGAGTTTTAGAAAGTTGTAGAGCAGTAAATTTCTAAAACTGCGCTAATAAGAAATTTCTGGAGTGTCCGGGTAGCTTGTAAAAAGGTAAAATATCCGTTTTGTGACTTTTTGCCCCAGTCTCCCTTAGTTTTTAAAGCCTCTTCCAGTACTCACAGAAAAATTTTGACTCTAAATTTAAGAATATATAAGATCCTGGGAACTTAAATTGGACGTGAATCCCCGAGGCGTTTAAGTTTAGAAGCTCTGAGCGAAAAAAAATGGGCTAGAATCCCTAGCTCTTTCAAGTTAAGAGATCGGGAACTTAAGTTCTGTATTAGATGGAAAATGAAAAATGTCTACGGATTTGCAAATTGCAACTAAAACTAAATGATCAAGGATTTAGAATTAGGGCATTGGCATTCATTGGATGGGATTTGAAATTAAATTCCTGGGTGTTTCTGTTTAAGAATTTTCCATTTTTCTGTGTGTAGGTATGAGCACCGTAACAAACTTATGAACTGTACTTTAAATTTATCTTGGCAGATAATGCGAGAGTATTTTTGGGGTATAACATCAAAATCGTCATGACTTTAATGTCATGTAGTTGAAATGCTTTTCCATCATTATTTTATTTATTTGGATTAAATTTTAAAACATTGCATTACCGGTTTATATGCTTCTTTTCTAAAGTAACACAAAAAGCACTCTGTACTCTTTAAATATAAATTAATTTTGTGACTTTGGCAAATGCAATGTGCAACAAGAAGAACTTTACATTTCTAAACATGTTCTAACTCTCTCTGTATAGATTGTTGGGAAAAGCTAAAAGAGGAATGTACATATGATCAAAATTTTGATGTGTCCTGCCTTTGAGTTTGCGGTGAGTTACCATCAATTCACTCCAACTTACTAAATGGTTTATTGTTTCCTTTTCAATTAATTGTCTCGGCAACTTGCTTTGAATTTTCACTTTTGCCGGGGTTGCATTCACCAAGCATGTGTTGTGGCAGGAAAATACGACCGTTGCAATTTATATGTGCTTTTCAACAGAGTATATAATGTGTAAATTTCAACCCCTTGTCAGATTTTGGCGGGGCTATTATTATTTCTACTCCTTATAGTAGCACACAATTGTCCAAGGGAGATGGTGTCCAGTGCCAAAATCTGTTTTATACATTACTCAAAGTTGTTGTTTTTTTTGTTGTATTTCTTATTTCTTCCTCATGAGAGTCTCATGGTGCAATTGTATTTTATTTTTGAGTATAATATACATCCACAGATTATATATGTACTATAAAAAATGCTCAAATATACAACTCGTAGCAATAGTATTTCATTCTTGGCCTTACGCGAAGTTTTATTGTGATTCGTTGTTTTTTTTTTTGTGGGAAAATTTTATACAGAATGACATGGTAAAATAGATTAAAAGGAATGAAATTGTTTGAATTGTGGAGGAAAAATGGGGTCAAAGACCGAATAATGCTAAAAAAAATGGGGATGAATAAATAAATTTTATTGTAAAATGCATTTATAGTTTTTAACATAAATTAGAGTTTTTTTTTTGGTTTTATCTTTCTATATTTGCAATTTACATTTGTGTATGTGCAATTTCAGGGAGATTTATAGAGTTTAAATGGGAAGAGAGGAAAAAAAAAACAGATGATTGAGACGAGAAAATTGAGATGGTGAGATGAATGAAGATGATAGACTAAGATGATTAAATATGTCTGGTAAAATAATACTTTTTTAGTGTAATTAATTAAATGTCGAGTCATTATTTAGTTTACTGTGACACAGTTTTCTCCAGCAACAAACAGTCTGTTGAGTTGTTGAGTTTTTCTTTGTGCAGTGGAAATTGAAGGAAAAAAACAGAGAACACCATTTCTACACTGACTATGTGAAAAATGTTTTTTTTCTTGTAGCTATAGGGATTGTGTCCTATTAAAATGTCTGCAATGAGGAGGAAGAATACGAGGGTAATCTTAAGAACTACGTCAAAAGTCCTAAAGATTAGTCAAATTGATAATGAAAAATTTAGGAAGCTTCTCTAAACAAAAAGAATTCTAAAATAAGTGATTCTATTAATTTTTAAAATACAGTATATAATGTTTTACTCTTCACTTCTTGATGTAAAAAAAAAATGTATTTCACCTTCTTCCGTATTTATGCTTCTGACTGAGATTTCTTCTTTTTTTATCTTCCTCTTTCTTTCTGGGTGGGATCAGAACATATAATGGGGATATTTTTATATGTGAATGTACTTTAACGTGTATAAAACGAATAGCAGGTGATTTTTTGATTTTTTCAAAGAGATCGTACATTGACCTCATTTTCTTCAACGCAACACAACTATATTCAGTTTGTGATACAGCATCAAAAAATTCAAGATGTTAGTCAGAAAAGAGAAGTATTTTTACAGTGAAAGAGAAGAGAGTCTTTAATTGTCACAGTAACATGATGGGAAAAAAGCTTTATAGGAGGGTCTACTTATTGTTGTGATATAGGTTGCATTTAATAAGAATCGCACATACTATAACTATAAAGACAAAAATCTACAAATAATATGACGTAAATGGAGTTTAAATTTTTATACCATATAGGGTAAGTGTGCCAAATTCCGGCCAGCTTGCAATTCCGACCATTTTTGTTGCTCCTTAAATTTTCATGAATTTTTGGTTTTTACATACTCTAGAGATTATACAGTGCAAAAGAATAACGAAAAATGCATATTCCACAAACAAGATGATGTAAAAAGACATTTGAAAAATTCCCGATGGGCAAAGAACTATGAGAATGAAGGTGGCCGAAATAAGGCACCAAAGCTATGTCAACATTTTTATTTATTTTAAAATATATTAAGAATGATTTTAGAGTAAATAAAGACGATAAACTATCTACAAGATTCCAAGCAACACTCCTTAAAAAGAAGTAATAAAAATATTCAATTTGTATTAATAATATTGCATTTAAAACTTGAGACCATGGTGTTTGCATGCAACTATGCCGAAATTTGGCATACTTACCCTACATTTAGTGTAAAAATTAGTCCACGTTTCTTCATACTTTAAAAGTCTTTCTAAATAGGGGAAACTGGGGCAGAAGGAAACAGGGGGTAGTAGTAAACCGTTCTATCTTTTAAATTAGATAATTAGATTTCAGAGGACGAGATCTATATATGGATTCTTACGGTGTTATCACACTAGAAAATTTCACATTGAAAAGTTGCTCATTAAAACTACTAGAACCACTCGAAATCGTTGATTTAGTCAGGACACATTGCTAGAATTGCTCAATGTCACGATGGCACACGGGTTGTCAGATGAGTGTTTTTGTTTTTGAAGCATTTCAGTCGTTTGAGTGAAAGTGTGTGATTTTAGTGACGAAGAGGAAGTTATCCTCCTGTACACCGCTTTTGTGTCGTGCAAAAGGACCCGCCAAGCGAAAAGAAGGAGGGTGTGGGCGATAGATTGGCTTTTAACGCGACCTTCACATAGTTTCGTTGAAAATCTTTATGACAACATCGCAAGTGGAGATTTTTTTGGAGACAATGATTTTCTCCGGATGACTTCGGAGGAATTTGAAGAGCATCTTCAAATCGTAGGGCCTTATCTACAAAAGAAGGCGATTTGTGACTCAATTTGTCGCAAACGGATTGAAAACCATCAGATCGCCTGCCTCTATTTTTGAATTCTCGACATATTTGTAGTCCCAAATGACGGATTCTTGATGTATAGCCTCAATCAATTCCGCCACCATCTCATTTGACCACGAAATCCTAGAAGTTTATGAACGAATATAAAATGTAGATCGAACACATTTTTGTTTAGCTTTTTCTTACTTATCCTCTTCACCGATCTTTTTCAATGCCTTTTGCCCTTTCTCCATCTCGTTTACGATAAATTGGCACTACTTTTAATCACAATTTCATCACTAATAAACTGGTGGGAAAGTTGTGGTGCAGAAACTACCCGAATGACTGCAATAAAGTAGTATCAGATGCAAATGTAATGAGCAAATTTTGCTCATTATTTGCTCATTAGTTATCAATCGTATTTATGCTATTTTAATCTATTTAAACCAATTTTTGTGACTCGAGTGTACTTTTTTATCACTAAATGAATCGATTTCTAAAAGTTTTTGAAGAAAATTGCACAATAGGGCATATATCAGCAACAATTGATGTGAATCACATGAAAATTTTCATGTGAAATTCTCTAGTGTGATACCACGGTTAGACACCTATTCAGGGCACTCAATGGGTCAAGTGGTAGAGCACTCGATCCATGCGATCTATGATGCAAGTATTCCGGGTTCGAATCTTCTTTAGGTCACCAGGAATTTTTTAGCGTTAAAGATGTGCGGATTGCATCCAGTCAGCTTTACTATCACTATCCCTGTGTAAAAAAATATAGCAATGGATGTTCCGAACAGCCCCAAAGTTCCTCTATGGAACGTTGTGCCACCATTGTTGTTGTTATACCACAGGGTTTCTTGTCCACTGAAGAAATAGTCGACATAAGTCCAAATAGTACTTACTTCAGTGACTACTTACGTCCCGCAAGTGCGGGTGACTTTGACACCCCATGTTACTAAGTTTTTCTTTATTTCTAGAACTTAAGGATGGTCTTTACAGATCTACCATGTCTGATCGGTAAAGACTATCCTTAAGTTCTAGAAGTAAAGAAAAGCTTATGAACAGGGGGGGTGTCAAAGTCACCCGTTCTGTGCAACAACTTGCTATTCTACACGATCTAAAACCAAGGTCACAGCATCCCCAGGGTTTTGAAGATATCGCCCACTATGTTTTTACATAGTGGACGATGTCTTCTAATATGTAAGATTTCCAACGACAAAGTTTCCAAAAAACAAAGATTACCGAAGACAAAGATTCCAAAGACAAACTGAGAGAAACAAAAGTGTAAAAAACAAAATGGAAAAAACAAAGATTCCGCAAACCAGTGTAGACATAGAAATTGGTGTTTAAAACCACCCCATTTTTACTACTGCCCCTGTTTCCTCTATGATATTTGCTGTGTACTTGCGATTTTCTCTAAACTTATCTTAAAACTTTTAAAGATAATATATTAAATTATAAATCTTAATTATTTAATTACAGTATTCATATTAAGTTTATGAATTCAAAGATAAAGAAAGAGCGTCCCACCTTTGTGAAATGCTCGATCTTGTGGCTTAGATATTACTACATCCCAACAATAGCTTCGCTTTATATATGAGGAGCTCAGAGCAAAAAAAACGCTATTTTAATAGGGAAATGCATATGACTTAGATTTTTTTTGCTCCGAGCGCCTCATATCTATTAATCAAAGTTACTTAACTTATCAACTAATCGGAAAAACCTCGTCGTAGAAGTTGAACAAAATCTGAACCTGCTCAAATTGGTTAAGAAATACGGTCTATATAATCTCTTCAATCTGTGATCTCTATAATTTGTTATTAGGAATGATTGAAAGGCATTTTCGTAAACACGTAGAAAAATGAAAAATAGAATTGTAGAATCCCTTTTTCCGGATAACTCTGTAAACTTGTATTGAATGATGACGGAAGTGATTTGATAATCAATGTTGAGGGTCGACCGTTAGGATGACGACCGTTAGGCCAATAAAAACATAAAGAAGAACAAGAAAGTTTTTAGACCGAAATTCCAACATCTGACTCATATGATTTGATAATATTGAGGGTATGTTTAAGTTTGATTTCTGGGGGAGGGGGTCATTCGAAAATCCCAAGTTCGTATTTACGAAAACATTACAATGGTTCCGTCAGTAATGATCTTTTGAAGAAACAAAGTCATTTCAAAGCCAAGCCAAACCTATTCGAAAATCTACCGGAAGCCTGAAGCGCAAGGTCGCTTATTCGCCGCTTTAGCTCTTATTGTTCTGGCATTTCGAACTTCGGTATTCTTGACACTTCAATCGTCTACAATGTCAACAACAGTGTGTAATGCCCAACGTACAATAATTTTTGTTTAGTAAACATGTTTTTGACATTTCAATGAGAGTGAGTAAGATCTAGATCTAGTTATCTCACTCATTCTCATGGGAAATTTTGAATACATGTTTACAAACAAAAGTTATTGTGCGCTGGTCATAAACGTTTGCTGTAAAAAGTTGATTTTTGTGTAGTTTTGTGGAATTTCAGGATGATAGAACGTTTGAATTGCAATTTAATGAAAATAATTAAATGTCTTTTTGATCAATTTGCTCACTTTTGTGTCATTCATCGCTTTAAACTTTCGAACTTCTAACAGGTTTTTAGGTAAGTTCTCTCTGATTTGCCTTCGAATCGGTACAGAAAACTCAACCGGACAGAGCTGTCGAAACAGGAAGGTTATTAGTGAACTAGAGGAATATAGACTACACCTCTTAGTAAAGGTGTAGCCTGTATTTATTGTGTTTAGTTCTATTTTGGCCCTGCCTTAATGTTGTATTACTTGGGTTGTCCAGAATAGGCTTTGATTCCTGAAGAGAGGACAATTTGAAACTATTTGTAAGCGGACAGATAGTTCATTGCAAGATTATGCTTTTTAGGTGGTATATTTGCATTCTCATTACACCATTAGTAATCAATTTATTAAACAACATCTGCGGAAATTTTTACAATTTATTTATTTTTTAATAATCTATTTAATTTTCTTTTTTAAAATATCTTTCATTCTATATTATAAATTTAGAAGACGAATGCAGTGCTATCAGGATCTTGCTGTAAGCACGAATATTGTAGAGTCAAGTGTGAGCAATATTATGTGGATGAGTGAGTCAGAGAAAATAATTTTCAAAGTAAATTTTCTCATTCATTAAATTCCCTTCCATTCATCTCTCACTGACTGCTATTGTCACGGATTATTTTCTCTTTGTCATTGTAAAATGTCGTGAATGTGTGTAAAATGCTGTGTCGTCTTATTTGTTTGTTTGTTTGATAAACTTCCGGATTAAGAAGCGGAACTCTCTTATCGAGACTCAATGAGAAGAGAATGCGAGATTCTAAAATTTTCTATTGCTATATAAATTCAGAAAAGGAACATTCAAGAGATGGAAAAATCACAGTATATTTTATTGTTGCTTCTTGTCTTCATTTTGTGGTACTGTTTTTTTTCTATATTTTATTTTTTTTGGTCTATGATGTCTTATGCTGCTGGGCATCTCTCATTGAAGGAATAATATGTTACACAGAGCAATGTTGTTCCATGTTGTTAAAATTACAGACACCGTGCATTGTACATTATAAGTTAGATGGTTTCAAAATGCTCCATATTTCTCATACAATGTTATGCTAGTTGATATGGATGTTCTGTTGAAATTCCACTTTGAATTCCATCATTTGCCTCCTCGTATGTCCCTCCAGCTGGTTTGGCTTGTTCCAGAGCTCGCGATAGTCATCATCATCATCCGTTTCTCTGACACACCAATTTCCTCATCTTGATTCTCCATATGGCGAATTTCATCTCATAATTTTTGCCATATCTTTTTAACTGTGATTCTTTCATAATCACAGCTATAATGTTGTTATTACTTGGTCAATCTTCGATTGAGCTCATATTCGCAGGGTATATTTTCAAAATTCCTGATTCCTAAAATAAACAGTTGGTAGAAACGATCTGATCAAAGGTTCGACTGGTTGTATTACAATAACTCTGGGTTGTAAAGGGATATTTCATTTAAGCTCCCAAGTAACGTATTGATCGTCAACGAAAGCTCCGTTGGCTTGTAATCGAGTTCTCGGTTTATTACCATATTTCTTAAGAAAAATTTCTATAAAACGATATTTCTGAAAATTCGAAAAATTCGAACTCCACAGAAGAACAATGTAAGATAAAACCTTTCATCCGGGTTGTGGAGATAAATGAAGGTAAAAGGAGGGTTTCTAATAGAATATTAAAACTTCGAGGTTGTGAATACCTTCTTCTACCTTGGGTCAACCATAACAGTAAACAACAGCATTTCAACAGACATACACTTACGGCTGCTGAAAGCGTTGAAAGCCAACAAGGCCTATTTCAGCATTAAGAATGTTTAAGTCTAGAACCTTGGGTATAAAGAAAATACTCCTAATGGATTGGACTTTAATTCTGCTCTGAATCGTAGGTCCTGGACAAACTGAATTGGGGTATTTTGGTTGCGTTTGAAAGGAGAATTTTACGAGAGATCTTTAGCCCGGTATATGAGGAAACATAAAATAATAATGTGTATGAGCCCTACCAAGAAGTACCTAATTTGTCAAGTAAATACGCTTTAATAAGCTTCAGTTGGTTGTTTATTTGCTTCTCAAGGATAAAGACGACTCAGCTTGGGAAGTTTTTAGGAGCAGATTGGCTCCGTTCAGTTATAACCTTTCGAAGAGACAAAGCCACTCCAAAGCCAAGCCAATCTACCGGAAGCAAAAAGTGGAAGTTCACGTACTCGCCGCTTTAGCGCTGATTGTTCTACCATTTCGAGTTTCGGTGTTCTTGACATACTTCAACCGTCAGCAATGTCAGCAACAGTGTGTAAAAGTTTGCTGCAAAAGTGAATCTTTGTGTAGTTTTGTGGAATTTCAGGAAGGCAGAACGTTTGAATTGCAATTTTGTGTAATTCGTCGCTTTAAGCGTGCGAACTTCCAATGGGTTTTTAGGTAAGTTCATTCTGATATACTTTCGAATCGGTACAGAAACCTCTCGTTCGGTAAGAACTTTCTCGATTTGAGAGTTTTCTCCGCTTGAGATTTTTTTCTGTACCGATTGGAAGGTGTATTAGAGAGACTTATCTAAAATCCCTTTGGAAATTCGAAAGTTTGAACCGATGAGTTAGACAAAAGTGATCAATTTCATTAAAAGAACATTTATTTGAATGAAACTGCAATTCAAACGTTCTGTTTTCCTGAAATTCCACAATACTTAACAAAAATTTACTTTTACAGCAAACGTTTACACATTGTTGCTGACATTGTTGACGGTTGAAGTGTCAAGAATACCGAAATTTTAAATGATAAAAAAATCAGCGCTAAAGCGGCGAGTACGTGAACTTGCACTTTAGCTTTCAGTAGATTTTCGAATAGGTTTGGCTTAGCTTTGTCTCTTCGAAAGGTTATTACTAAACGGAGCCATTTTGGATTTACACTATTTGACAGGATATGTTACGCAAATTGTCTGTGTTATCACACTTCCACATTAAAATTTTAATATGATTCACATTAATTGTCGCTGGTGAGAGTCCAAATGTGTAATTTGTGTGTTTGAATCATTTTATATTCAAAATTTCATCTATTTGGTGATAAAAAGGTAGACTTGGCCCGCAAAATTTGATATAAATTGATTTATAGCATTAATGCGAAAAATTAATGCGATTTTCTCTTTAATTTTTTAATGTGAAAAATATTTATGCTTTAGGTAAATTTAAACTTATTTTTGCAGGCCAAGTCCACTTCTTTATCAATAAATAGAAAAACCCCAAATATTAAGTGACTCAAAGACACAAATAATATATTTGGACGCTCACAAGCGACAATTAATGTGAATCACATTAAAATTAGGTGAGATTCTTAACAATCTCACCTACTATAATCCTAACAAAATTTCATGTCGTCCGATCGACCTCAAATTTGGCCAAAATGTGTTTCGCCACTTCCTGATTCCGAATATATATGTGGCTAAGTTACGTTCCCGGCCGGCCGGCCGGCCGGCCGCTCTTTGGAGCTTAATAGCTCCTAAACTAAAAAAGATATCGACTTGCGGTTTTCGGCAAAGGTTATATATCGGGTGAAAATTATCGTGATTATCTCACCTGTTCACTTCTCTGTTCTGGCACTTTCGATCACCTTGAATATATCGGAATAACTGTATCCTTACTTGGATGCAGTGTAACAATCTTTTCTGTATATATTCCTCCCCCTGTATCTCATCTCGATTGCATTGAAAATCTCTTAGAAATTGTCATGTCATATGATAATGTCTTGCTGTTGGGAGACTTCAATGTAAACCTTGCCCAAACCTCTAGTATTAGCGCTCGTTTTTGCAGTCTCCTGACTGCCCGATCTCTACTTTATATTCCTTTTAATCCGACTCGTCAGGGATCCCTATTGGATCTACTGATATTGCCCTGTTGTGATCAGCAAAGACTTCTACACTATAGTCAGTTACCTCTACCAGGAATCTCCGACCATGACATGATCTTCGGATCGTACAATGTTAGGCTTCCTAAACCAAAAAATATTTACAAAACCGTTCCTCAAATTAACAAATGCAATAGCGAGGTAGCAATCTCTGCTGCAATGCACATGGATTGGAGCCCAATCTATATCACTACTTCAGCCACAGAGCAGGTTGAAGTTCTAACAGAGAAAATTATTACACTTTTTAATAATGTTGTACCCCATAAGAGAATACTTGTCCCAGCGCTTTCGACACCTTGGATAAATGAGTCAATTATCATTCATATTAAGCGTCGTGATGCAGCTTTCAGGAAATGGAAGCGTTCAGGCACTCTTGACGATAAACTTAAGTTTAAGCGTCTGCGAAACAAGGTATGCAGTGTTGTACGAGCAGCCAAAAAGAGGTATTTCTTTAAAAACCTTGACATCAAGCTTCCCCCTAAGAAGCTTTGGACAAATATTAAAAAACTGGGCCTCAGGCCTTCAATGGACTCTTCAGCTAGCAAGCCGTTGTCTGCTGACGAAATTAATCGCTTTTTTGCCTCTTGCTCTTTAACCAGTACAATAGACTGCCCCTCTCTTCCACCCGTTCCCTGGGAGGGTTTTAGCTTCAGCTGCGTTCCCCAAGCGGACGTAGCCTATGCTATCTCCCGCGTCAGGTCCAATGCCATGGGGTGTGATGGCGTTTCTCTTGATTTCATTAAAATTATTCTTCCGGTACTTTTACCAGTGCTCACTGATGTTTTTAATCACATCATTACCACCTCTACTTTTCCTGATTCCTGGAAAATTGCCCTAGTTATTCCGATACCGAAAATTTCAAACCC
Organism: Phlebotomus papatasi; assembly: GCF_024763615.1. Lineage (NCBI taxonomy): Eukaryota > Metazoa > Arthropoda > Insecta > Diptera > Psychodidae > Phlebotomus > Phlebotomus papatasi. The sequence goes on from NC_077224.1 coordinate 47,399,626, forward strand.
TACTTCTGCTTCTGATTTCAGGCCCATTAGTTTACTACCCACACTCTCCAAAGCTTTCGAATTCATTATGCATGAGCAAATTTCCTCCTATCTGTCGGATAATAAGTTGCTTTGTGACTTCCAATCGGGTTTCCGTGGTGGTCACAGCACTATAACCGCCCTTCTTAAGGTAAGTCATGATGTGGCGGGGGCTATTGATCGCAACCGGTTTGTAGTTCTAGTACTGCTAGACTTTACCAAGGCCTTCGATAGCTTGCCCCATGATCTGATTTGTTTTAAACTTCATGAATTCTTTAATTTCTCTTCATCCTCCATCTCACTTATTCGTTCATATTTTAGCCAACGTTCTCAATTTGTCAAACATTCAGATCAGGTGTCTTCACCTGCCTCATTATCTAAAGGGATAGGCCAAGGTTCAATACTTGGTCCACTTATGTTTTCACTATTCATCAATGACCTTCCATCTGTATTGCAAGGTTGTTCGTATCACTTGTATGCGGATGATTTGCAAATATATGTGGAAGGTGACCCTTCAAATCCTTCGTCAGCTTTCGATCTGATGAATGAGAATTTATCTAAAATTGAGCACTGGTCGTCTAGTAATGGACTTCTCTTAAATCCTAAAAAATCACAGGCCCTTGTTATCTCTAAAAGATCTGCTAACTTTCCTTTAAGCCCTCTTTTTCTCCGCGGCGAAATCATTCCATTTACAGATCAGGTTAAAAACCTTGGAATTATTTTCAACAGAACCCTATCATGGTCAGATCATGCTACTTCCATTTGTCGTAAAATTAATTATTCTCTTTATACCCTTCGACGCTACCGGGACATTACACCCTATGACACTCGCCTGCTTCTCTCACGAGCGCTACTTTTGCCCATAATCTCTTATGGAGCTGAACTCTTTTTTTCTGCGGATGGTGAAACCATTCGCCGCTTAACGGTGATCTTTAATAACTGTGTGAGATACATCTGTGCTCTGGGCTCACGTGACCACATATCTCCGCACAGGGACGTTTTTGTTGGTTGTGACTTACCATCCTTCTTGCAGATGCGTGCCCTTATCTTTCTGCATCGCCTAATAACGACTGGGAGTCCGGCGTACCTGGCTTCCCTCTTGACGAGGGGGGGTTCGATCAGGGTTCGAGGATACCTGGTCCCTAGAGCGATGCAAGAGACGTTTTATCACACACTCTTTGTCAAAGGAGTATCGCTTTACAATTCACTTCCTCGTGATGCTCGCGCTTCTGTGAGAAACATTGAGGGTTATTTCAAGTCCAGGCTTGCTTGATGCGTTCTGCTTTTGTCTTTCTCATTTTTTTTTTCTCTTTTTTTTTGTAGCCACACACTTGTAAGAGGGTTGAACCCTATTTTGTGTTGGTATTTTGAATAAATTGAATTGAAAATTGAAATTGAAATTGAATTGAAAATTGCAACTTGGTGCATAGACCCCCCACCCCCCACCCCTCCTTCCGCCATTTTGAAGACCCCCCTTTTTTTGTTTTCTCAATAGCTCCGCCCCTATGGCATTCAGCGGACTCAAATTTTAGTATGTTATAGCTGGGCCTTAGAGCTTTCCATCAATACCAAACTTAAGGTCCCCCGACCCCCCTGACCCGAGCTATAAGGGTCCAAAAAAAATTTCTTAAAATGGCCATAACTCCGGTTCTAATTGTCAGAATTTAAAAAGTGAGGGCTTTTTGGAAAGCTCTCGTGAAATGCCACTTCCCCTTCTAACATCACAAGTTCATAAAACCACCGCTAGGGGCGCTTTTTTTAAAAAGAAAATTTTTAAATCTTAAAAGTTAAATAACTCAAAAATTCCATTGTGCATCGGGCTGAAAATTTAGTATGTTGTAGCCGTTGATTATACCTATCAAACAAAAAAAACCTTAAGTCGATCTAAAACCCCTGACCCGAGCTATAAGGGGTCAAAGTTCGAACATTGACCGGCCTCTATCTCCGGTTCTAATTAACATAGCGACCTAAATTTTACCTTTTTGGTTTCGTCTCGATGAGCACTTTCAGATGGAAGTTCAAAAAGTCACCATAGGTGGCGCTGTGATAGCGTCAAAATTCATCGAAATTCAAAGTCACTTTTCTCAAAAACGGCATTGTGCAAGTTAATGAAATTTTAGTATGTTGTAGTCCAGTCTAGGACGTTTCCAAAATGGTGCGTATGCGCGCTGTGGTTAAAACAGAACCGGAGATATGAGGGGTCAAAGTTCACAAAATTCAAAAAATCATATCTCCGGTTCTATGTGACCGATTTTGATGAATGAGGGCTTAAACGAAAGATCTTACCAAATGCTACAACTTTCTAGAATATTTGAACTTCGTGGGACCAACACCAGGGGCGCCACAGTTGAAAAACCAATTTCAATATCACATAACCTCAATTATCTCGACACGTGCTAAACCGATTTTGATGATTACTTCAACATAATTGTAGAGCACATTTGTCTCTACATTTCGTCCATACATCATTTTCCACTCAGACTACGCTATCACTCAGATTTTGCCGTTTAAGTGTGAAAAAATTGATTTTTCCAATAATAACGCTTTGAAATCACTCAGATGCCAATTTGACTGCCTCTACTCCACCAAGACCCTTAAAATAGGGGTTTAAATGGAAAGTCCCACAAAGGACAACAATTCTTTGATATAGTTGAAGTTCAACAAATGACTACTTGGGGCACTCTGGATGAAAAAACGAGTTAAGAAACAAAAAACCTCGCTTATCTTGGCTTCTGAGTAATCGATGAGTTCAAGTTCTACGGCAAAATTATAGAGAACATTCTGGTCTACATTTCACCCATATAACACTTTTCTGTCAGTTCATCCAAATCCTTGATATTTTGGTTTAAATACAAAATTTGTATAATTTCACGAATTTGATTCAAGATAACTGAATGGCGTCTCCCAACTTCAGCTCTAAATCGAATTTGCATGCACTCCGAGTTAGCTCACGTTAAGAATCTCACCTACATAAGCCGGTTAGGATTATCTGTCCCTTTTAATGTGCAAGTGTGATAACGCCGTAAGAGATTGTTCATATATGAAAATGACCTTGGATCATTCCTAATAACAGGCTTTCAAAGTCAAAGGCTGAAAACTTTGCTACATATTGCATTTTTCCACTGATTGAGGCTAGTTTGATTTTGGTAAGGATTTCTGTCGAGCTAATGCTATCCATTTCGACCAACGATAACAGTTTGCACGATGTGATTCCATATTCTCTCCGAGATTCAAATCAAAATTGAAATTTCAAGTATTTAGATGTGCAAATACTTCGACATTGTTTGCATTTCGAGATACAAAGGATCACAGTTCCCATAAGCTCAAAAAAGCTTAGCATTAGCTTTTTTCGTCTCCCATTTCTGATGAATGATGAAAAGTTTCAACAAATTTTTCAATATAACTATGAAGAGTGTCTCATTTCAAGGAGTCACTTCCTTTTAATGAATTCCTTCGGCAGTTTGGGGTGAGGATGTCCTGAACAGTTTTTAGGGGAGTTGTTCGAAAAGTTTTTTTTTTTTTTTGAGAGTGATTGAATTGGTAAATATTGTTGTTATTTTTTTATCTTTGAATTACAATATCTTTTACTTCAAAATTGCATGTGTAGGAAAATGTTGATGTAAATGTAACCTTTCTCTTGCATTTTAACACTTCTTTTTTTGCTGCCATGGTGGTGCTGTTCATAAAGAATATTTCAAATTCCTTGCAATTTTCTTATGTGACTCTCACACTCGGTATTGGGTGTTGTTTTTTGTTTTGTTTTATTTTACTCTTCTTGCACGTCTCTTCACCTCACACCAAAGACTTATTGGCAAGGTGATTGGTGAAGAGGTATGCTGTGTGTTAGATAGAGAAGAGGTGAGGGAAAGAGATAAAAAATTGAGTACAAAACATTTAATTCCTTCATACAAACGCTAAAAAAAAGAGTCATAGAGTAGAAGTTTATGCTGCTGTAATACTCAACCTATAACTTGGTACATTTACAAATGCAGCATGGGGGGGTTTTGTTGAGATGAAGAAAAGAGAGAGAAAATGGGGAGAGGGGGAAATGTCATGCATGTACATAAATTTTTCATGATATTGTGTATATATATATATGTGTGTATTAAATGGAAAAGTACGTTATAGAGTGGGGAACCAGAGGAGATTGAGAAGAAGAAGAAGAAAAAAAAGCTCTCCTTTAAGCAAAAGAATATAAAACGTACAATAATGATTTCTTCGACTGTGTGTTTGTGCCACACTCGAAGCAGCAGAGCGCCAAGAAGTGACTGGATGTGGGGTTCATGTCTCGGTTCTTCAATGTAGGTTGATAACCTCTCCAAGAATTTCTCTCATCCACAACGCGAGAGGTTTTTTTTTCCTCTTTTTCTCTTCACTTATTACATTCAACTTTAGTTATTTCGTTAGTTACTTGTTCATTTATTATTTATCATATAAAAATGCTTTATTTTTTATGCCAGATTGCATGAAAAATTTGATTTTAATATATTATTAAAATCTATTGAAGCTTGCCTCTCATATAATACAGTTGATTTCAATTGAGACTTTTATAGAGCCACCAATCCATCCTGTTGTAGATGGTTTAGCAAAAAACCGAAACTAACTTTTTCACTATTTTTCTAAACCAAAAAGAAAACAAATTTTCGTAACAACGAAGTAATTTCCAGTTATTGGCCATATGGCACACTTTTTGGCCATATATGTGATCACTTTGTGGCCATTTTTTAGAAATCTTAGTGCTTAATATCTTCCATGTATTAATTTATTAGAAAAACGTACACATACTGGAGATAGAATCTTCATTATTTTGTAAATAGCCTCTTACTGATTAATAGATGATTAGTATGAAAGGAAAAAGAGGTGACAAAGTATCGCAGGCTTTGCGAAGTGCTCGAACTGGTGAACTTACATGTTATACATCAAAACTACTTTCGCATCATCGATTAAAACGATTCATAAATCGCTCAAAAGATGTCCAAAATAATTCTAGAATTGATTTTCGGGCGAAATTACTTATCGGTTCATGACCGGTTTAAAACCGTTTTAAACCGATTTATAAATCCCTCAAAATAGTGCCCAAAATACACCTCAGGAGCAATATAATTGAATTTCGAATAAAAATCAATTTACGGTTATAAACCGGTTTATTACTGGTTCAGTTTTACAGGAAATTCCAAGACCTTTCCAACTAATCCAAACATGATCCCATTCGTTTGCACTGGTAAAAATAAAAGGATCAAATTTATCCAAATTTGATCCTTTGCAAATGATGGATCAAATTCCGGACTTTGAATGTACATTTTTCATAACAGAACATGTGAATTTGATCCATCCTTTGTAAGATGATCAATTTGATCCTTTTATTTTTACCAGTGTGATAAAATTATTTTATTTTAATTATTTATTTTTTTGACTCTCATCTAATTAGGCTAGTTTTGCCTCTATGCTGTCTACACACTAGAAGCGATTTTCGTAAAAAAAAAAATTGCCTTCTTTAGAAAATTTTGACGTTTCTGCCTACAAGGATACGCGAAATTTTCTTTAAAAAGGCATTTTTTAAAGAAATTTGTACTTGTGTGTAGAGGGCATTAGTTACAACCTAGTTTTTGCAATGTTTGATACAAGTGTTCCAAGGCAGAAGAGTACAAATGCAGAGAGTTCCTTGGAGAAGGTTGCTCCTATGAAGTTGGTGCAAAGGAGGGGCAGTTATCTGCCAAAGTCACAGTGATATGATTCACTGGAAGTAGAGGCAGTGCTTGATTTATTTGGTCAGCTCAAAGGCATGCTGCCAGTTGATATTTCAAGCATTGGGCGCGGTTCGTCGCTTGAAGCAAAGATCTCTGCGCCATAGATCCACTACTCTATCGACTTATTAGCCAGGCGATCTCAAAATGTGCTCTATAGAGTCTTTTTAATTTTTAACCTTGAGAAACCGTTATTAGGAATTATTATTAATCGTATCGAGATATATTCATTACAATGGTAATCACTTTTACAACGTCCATATCCCGTGTTAGAAGAATCTGCTAGACCGTTTGTAGATTCGCCCAGGAGCGCCTTCCCTGCATTGTGGATGCTTCTTCCATGCTCCCGGAGTTGTTGGGCGTAGGCGGTGCATTATTTATTACGTTATTAACATATGAAAATTGTCTAAATTAGACATTCAGATTTTTGCACCGTGCGGGACTGGAACTTTCAACAGTAAATCGAGCCAGGGAATCGATCCTCCCAAGAGCCAACGGTATTGCCTATTGCGCCACTGATTCCCCGTTATTAGAAATGCTTCAACGGTATTTTCGTACATGGTCGAATGTCCTCCTGCAGGCGGATATTTCTACCTACCATAAATTTCTACCTTACATCCCCCCTCCCCCGCAGACCAATTTTCTCAACAAATCTTCGCATTTCCCACGACTTCTCAGAAATGTCGTCACGCTGTTTGTTTCACGTCAGCTCTAGAGGCCAAACGGTTGCAGATTGCCCATGGGCAATCTATAAAATACCTATATCCAAAAAAATTGCACGTCGCGTTTTTGAGCAAAATGAAGGGCAAAATGAAAATGAGGGGCATGTTAGCGATCCTTGGGTCGACTTATGGGGGAGGGGGTTCCCCTTAGGCCCCAAGTCGCTTTCTGCAACCGTTTGGCCTCTAGAGCTGGCGTGAAACAAACAGCGTGACGACATTTCTGAGAAGTCGTGGGAAATGCGAAGATTTGTTGAGAAAATTGGTCTGCGGGGGAGGGGGGGTCTAAGGTAGAAATTTATGGGGGGGGGGGTGAAAAAATCTTTGAATACCTCGAAAATTTCAGCAAATTTTAAATGATTGTGGGTCAGTAATGAACCGATAAATAAATTTTTGCTCAAAATTTAATGCGCTATCTTTAATAATATCTGAAACTTATATTTTAAATGGCATGCTTGCACGAACGCAAGTGCACGTGGGTCACTATCATCACTGCCATTAATAATGTTGGTTATACTTACCTATATGATACGCAAAAAAAAACATTAAGTCGATCGGACTTACAGATCACCTACTTATAGATCCGTGTTTTAATTTCATTTTTAAAATACTCTTTTATGCCTCCGACACAGCTTTTAGATTAGTAAAATTTCATTAAATCAAAATTCGCGTCCCTTTTTTTCCAAACGATTTGCATAGGTCTATCCCACTATATCGAATTCAAAATTGGACTAAACTAAATTTATTTTGGTATGACGTTCAAAAAAAGAAGAAGAGTGTGAAAAAATAAGATAGACATATGTGAAACTTTTAAGAAAGAAAGAGATGTCAATTTAGACTATAAAATTTTCCTGATCTAAAAGATGTGCAGGCGCCATAAGGACAATACACAATATTTCCAATTTATTTCAAAATATGATCATTCTATTTCAAGTTTTTCTAGTGCATTGACTGAATGGGTTAAAAAAATATAGGTTTTGCAGTTAGAATATCAATTTCAGTTAGAATAAACGCAATATACAATTGAGAAAGAGTAATGTTAAATGGATGAAATATGTTGTTTTTGCATTAATTCTATTCTTTGTTATTCCTTGACAACTGATCAATCTGCAAAAAGGGGTTTTTCTAAGGAGTGTGCATAGTGTGGGAAAAATTTTCGTTGTTTTTTTATCCATCTTCTTATGGGTATATATGGAGAAGTTGAAAATTTGTAAAATAAACATCAATTTCGTGTTTACACAATTTATTGCAAATGAATGTGTCTCACATTTTAAACTCGTACAAATCACTTTATTATGAACATTGTGTTACATTTAAGTGAAAAAATAAACAGAAAGGGACAGATAATCCTAACCGGCTTATGTAGGTGAGATTCTTAATGTGAGCTAACACGGAATGCATGCAAATTCGATTTAGAGCTGAAGTTGGGAGACGCCATTCAGTTATCTTGAATCAAATTCGTGAAATTATACAAATTTTGTATTTAAACCAAAATATCAAGGATTTGGATGGAGTGACAGAAAAGTAATATATGGGTGAAATGTAGACCAGAATGTTCTCTATAATTTTCCTATAGAACATGATCTCATCGATTACTCAGAAGCCAAGATAAGCGAGGTTTTTTGTTTCTTAACTCGTTTTTTCATCCAGAGTGCCCCAAGTGTTCATTTATTGAACTTCAACTATATCAAATAATTGTTGTATTTTGTGGGACTTTCCATTTAAAACCCTATTTTAAGTGTCTTGGTGGAGTAGAGGCAGTCAAATTGGCATCTGAGTGATTTCAAAGCGTTATTATGGGAAAAATCAATTTTTTCACACTTAAACGGCAAAATCGGAGTGATAGCGTAGTCTTAGCGGAAAATGATGTATGGACGAAATGTAGAGACAAATGTGCTCTACAATTATGTCGAAGTAATCATCAAAATCGGTTCAGCGACAGTCATGATAATTGAGGTTATGTGATATTGAAATTGGTTTTTCGACTGTGGCGCCCCTGGTGTTGGTCCCACGAAGTTCAAATATTCTAGAAAGTTGTAGCATTTGGTGAGACCTTTCGTATAAGCCCTCATTCATCAAAATCGGTCACATAGAACCGGAGATATGATTTTTTGAATTTCATGAACTTTGACCCCTCATATCTCCGGTTCTGTTTTAACCACAGCGCACATTTGCACCATTTTGGAAACGTCCTAGACTGGACTATAACATACTAAAATTTGATTAACTTGCACAATGCCGTTTTTGAGAAAAATGTCTTTGAATTTCGATGAATTTTGACGCTATCACAGCGCCACCTGTGGTGACTTTTTGAACTTCCATCTGAAAGTGCTCATCGATACGAAACCAAAAAGGTAAAATTTAGGTCGATATGTTAATTAGAACCGGAGATAGAGGCCGGTCAATGTTCGAACTTTGACCCCTTATAGCTCGGGTCAGGGGTTATGGATCGACTTAAGGTTTTTTTTTGTTTGATAGGTATAATCAACGGCTACAACATACTAAAATTTCAGCCCGATTGCATAAGGAATTTTTGAGTTATTTAACTTATAAGATTTAAAAATTTTCTTTTTAATAATAGCGCCCCTAGCGGTGGTTTTATGAACTTATGATGTTAGAAGTGGAAGTGGCATTTCACGAGAGCTTTCCAAAAAGCCCTCATTTTTTAAATTCTGACAATTAGAACCGGAGTTATGGCCATTTTAAGAAATTTTTTTTGGACCCTTATAGCTCGGGTCAGGGGGGTCGGGGGACCTTAAGTTTGGTATTGATGGAAAGCTCTAAGGCGCAGCTATAACATACTAAAATTTGAGCCCGCTCGATGCCATAGGGGCGGAGCTATTGAGAAAACAAAAAAAGGGGGGTCTTCAAAATGGCGGAAGGAGGGGTGGGGGCTGGGGGGTCAATGCACCATGTTGCAATTTTCATACGATATTTAACCTTTGCCGAAAACCGCAAGTCGATATCTTTTTTAGTTTAGGAGCTATTAAGCTCCAAAGAGCGGCCGGACGGCCGGCCGGACGGCCGGCCGGCCGGCCGGCCGGGAACGTAACTTAGCCCCCCATATATTCGTGATCAGGAAGTGGCGGAACACATTTTGGCCAAGTTTGAGCGCGATCGGAGGACATGAAATTTTGTTAGGATTATAGTAGGTGAGATTGTTAAGAATCTCACCTAATAACATGAATTGCAATCTGCAATTTTTACCATTGCTCTCTCTCTCTCTCCATCTCTTGCACACATACAGAAAATGCATTTGCCATGGAATTCCTTATGTTTAGGAGTTAACAAATGATTGTATTTTCAATGAAATATCACAAAATAGGTGAGTTAAAAATTAGGTGTGTATTTATACTTTTTTCACGTGTCTATGTGTGTTTTCTTTTTGGGTAAAGAGCCAAAGGGGGCATGGTGCTGAGGGAGTAGAAGGAGGTATGAGATGGGAAAAAGTTTTAACTATGGTGACTACAAAGTAGTAATTTTACTTGTTGCTGCATCTATTGCACACTGCATAAAGAGTTGAGCAGACAATTTGCGTTTGCAATATTTGTAGTTTTTAGGGCAATTCTACAATGTTTTTTTTTTCTCTATACAATGTGTACTTTTGGGGTTAACATGCATAAGAATGTGTAATTAAATAGTTGATTGAATTTTTTCGGATCGGGTTTTGAACATGACAGATATAGAGACATTGTTCCAGAATGCAAATATTGATGGTGCATATTTGCATCTATCTATTCAATTTAATATTCCTCTTTCATGGTACACCATCAAAGGTTAATAATCGCATTTTAATTATTTATTATTGAGATTAAAAATTCATGTAACAAAAAAAGGGGTGGCAAGGCGTCCCAGGCTTTGTGAAATGCTCGAACTCGTGATTCATAAATTCATAAAAGATCGTTCGAAATATCTTAGGATCAATAAAATTGATTTTCGAATAAAAATTAGTTACCTCTTATGAATTACTGGTTCGGAACCGATTGGTACCGGCTTATTCTTGTCAGAAATTCCAAAACCTTTCCAACGAGCCCAAACATGATATCATCAGATTTATAAATGCGCTCTCCAGAGCTTTTTAACATTTGACCTTGAAAACCCGTTTATAAGAATGATTTAACGGTGTTTTCGTATAACGACTAAATATCCGCCTGGGTAATCTCTAAAACATATCCAAAAATTAAAAAAAATCGCGCAATGTGTTTTCGAGTAATACAAAAGAAGATGGTTTTGTATTACAATTCTTATTGTCAACTAGGGGGAAGTTCCCCCGAAAGTCCTATATTTCTATCTCTAACCGTTTGGCCTCTAAGCAAGATTTTTTGGAAAATTTTAATTTAGAATTATATATTAATGGGAAATGATCAAATGCATTTTGAAAAAAGCAATAATATTAATTGTTATTTAGTTTTTGGAGACATTCAGAAACTAGGCTAAATCTCCAGTTTTAAGATAGTCTTTGTCTTCTATATATAGTAATTGATTCTTTCGACCTTTCCGAATATTTCTGAAGAGGGAACGGAAATTGATAATCAATTTACGATTTTCGTTTAAGGTTGAATATACAGTTAGCGATACAAAATATTGAGTTTAATTCCATCCCCATTTCTTTCCATATTTTTGAAATACCTCGCTGTAGGTCTTTTGCTACAAAAAACACTGTCATGTTCGAAATAAAATGGCAGAATTCGTAGGGTTGGTAATATCGGACACTTCTTTTGTTTATCAATGTTCCATATAATTTTTATTTTTTTTTTTAATTTCTAGAATTTGTATATACAATGACAAAAAAAAAACAAAAGAGTGTCGCCTTTATGACCAAGAAGCTCTAGAAAAATCCTTTAGAGTGTTGCAAAAGGGCAAGAGATTTCTAGAAACAGAAACTTGGTGTCCGATATAACACACAAAGCCAATATCTATTCTAATCAACACCCTTAAATAAGACATTAGTAAAAAATCAATTTATAAATAAAATATTAGTTTTCAAACTTAAGACTATAGGATGTATTGTGCAATAAAAGTTATTGTGCGCTGAGCATAACTATTAACATAAACCAAAACAATCTTTAATGAACACTAATCAATTTATATGAAAAACCTTGAAGGAAAATTATTTGCAGTTCATCACAAAGTACTAGACTTCTAGCAATACAAACGATCTGTCACATTTTTTGTAAGAGTCTTTCCACACTGAAATTTCTATAACACAATATTAATTTAAATTATACCCAAAATTTAACGATTTGTGGGTTGTTACCTTCTACAAAGAATAAATAGTAAAAAGAAAAAAAAATCGTTGATTATTCCAAAGAATAAATCAATAATTTGAATTAATTTAGTTACTTGGACGAAATTACATTCAAAATGGTTGAAATTGAAAGCTGGCCGAAATTTGGCACACTTACCCCAATATGGACTAAAAATTTTCTATTTTTATTGAGGTGCATCAACAGTTTCTAGGATTTATGCCCACAAGAAAAAGAATATAGGATAAGTTTGATTTTTAATACAAATTGATTTTTTTGTTACTTCTTTGTAAAGAGTGTTGTTTATAACCTTGTAGACAGTTTCTCGTCTCCTTTTCTGTAAAATTATTCTTAATATATTTTAAAATCAATAAAAATGTAGACATAGCTTTTGTGGCATATTTCGGCCAACTTTATTCTGATTGTTCCTTGCGCTTCTGGAATTCTTCTCAAGTCTTTTTCACATTGTCGTCGAAGCTACATTTTTTGTTATTTCTGCATTATATAATTTCTAGGGTAGGGTAAGTGTACCAAAATCCGGCCATCTTGCAATTCCATCCACTTTTTTTGTTCCTCGAATTTCCATGAATTTTTAGTTTTTGCATACTATAGAGATTCTACAATGCCAAAAAATCACAAAAAATATACCTTCGGCAAACGACATAATGTTAAAGAGACATTGGAAAAATTTCCGAAGGGCAAAGAACTATGAGAATGCAGGTGGCCGAAATAGACCACCAAGCTATATCTACATTTATATTCATTTTAAAATTTATTAAGAATTATCTTAGAGGAAATGGAGACAATAAACTGCCTATAAGGTTCCAAGCAATACTCCTTAAGAAGAAGGAATAAAACATTCAATTTATATTAAAAATATTGCATTTCAAACTTGATACTTTGGTGCTTGCATGCAACTATGCCGAAATTTGGCACACTTGCCCTATGTAAAACTAAAAATTCAGAGAAATTTGCGGAACAAAAATAGTGGTCGAAATTGCAAGCTGGCCGGAATTTGGTACACTATGGTACAATTACTCTAGGTTAATTTTCATAGTTCTTTAGAAGAATTAAATGTGATCACATCTTTAAATAAAATTCATCAGTGAATTCTTTAATTCTACCAGTGTCCTCTGGCTATAAGTGGTTATAATTTTTGGTAACCTTTTCATTCTTCTATTCTGTATTCAAATAAAGCATTCCGCAGTGACATACCAGAATCTCAGATATCATAAACTTATTTGGGCTTATCACTGTGTGTATTTTTTTTTTTGTTGAAAAGCATAATAATTAATTTTTCTGTGAGATTGACAGAAAAATCTCAGTGCACAAATAAATATAGATTGCACCATAAGTAAAATGATATGGTATAAAATTTCAAGTATTTTTACTTGGTGGAGACTTGCATACTTTGAGTGCGTGGTCAAATTACGCAATTCTGAAATATAATTCATATTATTACAATTTTTTTTTCTCCTCAACATTCACCACTATCGTGACCATTCGACAAAATTACAAACTAGCTGGGAGGAGAATGTCGATGCAGTTTTGTGAGAAATATTAAATGACGATGGAGAAAATATTCAGTTAGAGATATTTCATTCATCTCAATTATATATAATATATTGCATTAATTTCTCCATATTTTGCGAGGAGGAAAATTATGAAAAGAAAGAAAGACAATCCTCATACCAGGAGGGAGAGGTGGAGAGTATGAAAAAAAAGTGCATTTTGTGGATGGAGGAGGTGTATATATATATGCTCGAAAAGACTGAATGAATGACGAGATAACGAAAGAGTTGAAGTGAATGCAAAAAACAATGGAAAATTGCTGACTTTCATGTAAGAAATTGATCTGTGAGAAAAATCCAAAATTGCAATCCTCACAATTTGATGATTTCCTCACACTGCAAATCCATCGTGGCGCTGAGTTGTTTGGCATGGCCTGGGATTTTGTATGGTGTATATGTTGTACCAGTATTCGAAATCACTTCTTTGGTGTACTTTTGCAAATATATATAACTTCTTGGGCAGAGAAACTATATGTGGTGGAGTGGAGAAATAATATCCAAAGACAGTGAAGTAAATGTATGTAGGAAAAAAAATAACTGTGAGCCAGCAATTCGAAGAAAATTGTTGTGTTGCTGCTGCCTCGTTGGTTTGTGGATTGCCTGTCGAATTGGTGAACCGTGATCGCGAGTTTTTCTTCGTCTTTTTTCCACCGTCTTTTTTGTTGTTGTTGTTGTTGTTTTACGGAGATGAAGAAGGCAAAAGCTGAGGGGGCAACAAAAAAGAACATGAGAGAAAGAAACTACCATCGATGAAGAGTTGGATATAAAACAGAAAACCGGAGGTGAACGACTACGATGACAATCACTAAAGCACGACAAGACATTTGCAATCACTTTTATAATTATTACTATTTCATTTCATATCTCACCGCAAAATACCATTTGTCAACCGTTTCTGTGAGATAATTTCAATGCTTTTTTTTATCTAGTACCTACGCTTACCATTCATAGAATACAACAAAGTTGCAAATGCAAATATGACCTTCTGGACAAAAAAAAAATATTACCGTTCATGTCATTGACTATCATCAGTCGTTTTTTTTTTCTACGTAGACTAGCAATTTCAGAAACACAAATTCTTTAGCGTAATAAAAGAGAAATTCAGTGATCTTAAAATGTGCCACTGACTTTTCGATTAAATAAGAAATAGTGTGAAATTTACATAATAGGAATATTATTGGAGATATAAAATTTGTTCGGTTCTATAAAAAAGAGGGAATGAAGAGAAATGAGTTTCTTGAAAGAATTCAAAAGATGTTTTATAGAAAAATATCAGAATTCGATATAATTTTTCAAGGATCAATAGAAAAGATACTTGAAATTTCATAAATAGGTTAAGTGTGCCAAATTCCGGCCAGCTTGCAATTCCGTCCACCTTTTTTGTTCCTCGAATTTCAATAAATTTTTAGTTTTTGCATACTCTAGAGATTATACAATTGAAAAAATAACAAAAAATGTCGCTTCGACGAATGAGATGATGTGTAAAAGACATTGGAAGAGTTCCCGATGGGCAAAGAACTATGAGAATGAAGGTGGCCGAAATAGGCCACTAAAGCTATCTCTACATTTTTATTCATTTTAAAATGTATTAAGAATGATTTTAGAGAAAAATAAAGACGATAAACTGTCTACAAGGTTCCAAGCAACACTTCTTAAGAAGAAGGAATAAAACATTCAATTTATATTAAAAACGTTTTATTTGAAACTTGAAACTTTGGCGCTTGCATGCGACTATGCCGAAATTTGGAACACCTACCTTAAAATTTCATAAATAATCTTTTAAATCTACAAAATCAAATGTCTTGTAATCGATATTGGGGAAATGCACCAAATTCCGGACAGAGTGCATAATAAGCACCAATGTCTTAAGTTTTTATAAGAGCTTATATTTCTAAAAAAAAAAAAATCATTTTCCAAAAAGTAATTATTGCGTAATTGCGACCGGGTAACCGGTCTTAGTTTTAGTGAGTGATGGTTATTTTTTGAATAAGGGATGTTTAAAGCACATATCCTCTGATTATGGTATCGATGATATGTCGTTGACCATGTTACAGAATCTCAATAGCTACGATAGTAAAAGAATTACAGATTGCTGGATAATCAATGCAGTAATGCATAGCCTTAACTGTCACATGCTTTCTGTACCGATTAATATTTGTTAATATACAGAAAAAGACCTTTTAAATTGTGCTACAGGCAAAATAAAAGTAACTTTTTCTTACGTATTTTGGAAAATTGAACATAAACACGTCTGTTATACAAGTGTTATACGGATTTTTGTTATGTAATTGAATTAAAAGTATTAAATCATAGATATTCAATTTACTATAGCTTTGTTCGCTTTGTCTGGATGTAGTTCTGGTTAATTTAGTCTGATCTTCTGATGTCCTGATTAATCTACTTTGAGTCCTAGATAGTTTTTGATAGTACTGTTATACAGCGTAATTCAATTACTTGACGAATTATCATAGATGTGAGTGACTTTGCACTCGGGGGGTGACTTTGTAGCCCTGCTTTTTGTAAACTTTTCTTTAATTCTAGCACTTAAGGATGATCTCTAAACAATCCTTAAGTCCTAGAATTAAAGCAAAGCTTGCGAAGAGCAGGGGTGCAAAGTCAGCCCCTGAGTACAAAGTCACCTACATCTACGGTACCTATATCCTTCTTATTTAAAGCTTATTTCGCTTATTATTCTTAAAGCTATTTAAATTTGACAAAATACTACAGTAAAATAGTAGATTTTCGGTCCTACGGTACAGCGTGGTGAGTTTGAATCCTGTTTGAGTTAGGGTAAAGTGGTACAAGTTGGACAATGGTACAATTTGGACAAGACTTTTTGTCCTGATAAATTTATTACTTCATTTTTATTTGTATATTTTTAATGCTTTGGTTTTATAATTTGGTTCCTTATGCTTAAAAACAAATTTTGTACTGTATTTATCAAGAAAAAAGCCATGTCCAACTTGTACCGGCGAATTGTCCAACTTGTAACACTAATTCCAAATTATATCACTTTACCCTACTAGATTTTCTGGTGTTAACTGTGTCAGAATTAGACCCATTTCGATAGAGTATACAATTACTGAAAATGCATTTCAGAAGAACTAAATTATCTATCCAACATAAGATTCGCATTATTATTATTATTATACAAGTCATGAAATAAAATAAAATTCTGGCAGATGGATTTTTGCAAAATATAAATGTTAATAAATATAAATTTCGCACAAACTATTATAGATTTTTTGCATTAATTAAACTTTATTTAGCGCACCAAATTGATTCATCCTGTAAAGGTTTTTATCACTTCCAATTATTTTCTCCATGCTGTCTTAGGCCATATTCAGCAATTGTGTATTCTGCTTAATCCATAAATTCAGATGAGTCAATAACAACGAATGACATCCAAAGTTCATTAATATTATGCAGTTAATCAGAAATTTCATGGAAATAATCAATTTTCTTCGGATTTCTCTTCAATTCGCTTGTTTACTCTTGGTGATTTTTTTGTCATATTGTTTTGATGTTGAAGTTATTAAGCATAAATCTAAAGTTTCCAATTGATAAGAATTCATAATTCTGGGAATTTTCGGGACCTAGTGATGTTGTTTTGTATTTTAGAGATAGTTGGACCTTGGACATTTTGCAATTACCTAAGAATAAAAAAAAACTTGTATAAATTGCCACATCAATTGGATGGTTATTCAGTTTTTTTTTATTCTATCTTTTGAGCTAGTAAATAAATGATCAACGCTGGGAGTGATAGAATATGAAAATTTGTTCATAATGCTTAAGAATGTGTAGTGTGATCGTATAAGTAGAACAAAATGTTACTGCGTGTCTAACAGGCATATTCCCTCCATCTCTGTCACTCCTAACTCTTTTATGATTATAACGCTGAAAACCAAACTAAATGGGAAATGACGTGTTGTATTTAAAGGCAGTGTCTCTGACATAATGCTGTTGAATTGACATTTTCAAGTTGATCATGTTTCGTGAATTTTTATTTTCTTCATCATTCTCTTGCTGGGCAATGCAATGACTCACTTTTTTTCACCATATAAAGTCCACATTAGAATGGTGAGAATGCCAAAAGAACATTCAATATAGTCTTGATGTGAATAACATTATTTTTCAAATTTGCTTGGATTGGTTAATGTGGAATTGAGTATTGTTAGTTTTACGGATTTATCACACTAGAAAATTTCACATTAAAGTTAAAGTGAAAAGTTGCTCATTAAAACTTCTAGAACCACTCGAAATTGCTGTTTTAGTCAGGACACATTGCTAGAATTGCTCAATGTCACGATGGCACACGGGTTGTCAGATGAGTGTTTTTGTTTTTGAAGCATTTCAGTCGTTTGAGCGAAAATGTGCGATTTTAGTGAAGAGGAAGTTTTCCTCCTGTACGCTACTTTTATGTCGTGCAAAAGGACCCGCTAAGCGAGAAGAAGAAGGATGTGGGCGAGAGATTGGCTCCTAACGCGACCTTCGCATGGTGTCGTTGAAATTCTCTGCGGTGATTTTTTTGGACAATAATTTTCTCCGGATGACTTCGGTGGAATTTAAAGAGCTACTTCAAATCGTGGGGTTTTATTTTCAAAAGAAGACTACGAAAATGAGGGAGCCAATATCACCCAAATCCCGACTGAGGTGTGAGTTCTGGCGATTGGTGACTCAATTTGTCGCAAATGGCCTGAAAAACTACCCGAATGACTGCAATAAAGTAGTACTTGATGAAAATTTAATGAGCAAATTTTGCTCATAAATTTGCTCAATTCTCATTAATTTGCTCATTAATTATTATCAATCGTATTTATGCTATTTTAATCTATTTAAATCAATTTTTGTGACTCGTGTTCACTTTTTTATCACTAAATGAATCGATTTCTAGAAGCTCTTGACGAAAATTGCACATTAGGACACATATCAGGAACAATTAAAGTGAATCACATTAAAATTTTAATGTAAAATTCTCTAGTTTGATACCACTGTTAGAATGGTTTCACATATGGTCTTTTACCTTGAACCCTTAAAGAGATAAGGAGAAGTCTCCCAGGCTTCGCATACTCTGGCTTCGAACATTTCATATTTTTTCCATGTCCCTAATTGAATCTGAGCTATTTTTTCAGGAAATGTGTGTGTGACTTAAGGCCTCTACACATTAGAGAAATTTATGTCCATATTGAAGAGTTTTTCCCACACAAGTGTCCGCAATTTGCTTCAATATGGACATAAATTGCTCTAGTGTGTAGAGGTCATTAAGACAAGCTATATATTGGCACTAGGTCAGATTTATTAAAGAAATATGGGAAAAAGATGAAGTGTCTGCTGAAGCCAGAGTATGTACGAACTACGAAGCCTAATGCCCGCTACACACTAGAGAAATGTATCTCCATGAAGCAAATTCCCTGCGCTTGTGCAGGAAAAACTCCTTAATATGGACATAAATTTCTCTAGTGTCTAGGCCATTAAGACTTTCCTTGCCAATAGGAGGAGAGGTTGCAGAAATTTTGAAAAAAATAAGTACAAGGTATTATAAATTTAAGGTTGGTTTTTGCCTTCTGAAGGTAGAATTTTACGAGTTACAAAAGCAGTTCTTAACTGCTGAGAAATTTCCGTTAATAGGGGAAACTAAGTTACTACCGCACATGGTATAGCGTTTAGGACCGATGAATTTAGTCATCGCTCCAGCTACTGCGAGGCGTTCAGCCTCTTCGTTACCTGCAATACCATAGTGCCCGGGCACCCAGTGTAGACTAATTTCACAAGTGAGGCCGCTTCTAACATTTTCCGGCACTCGAGCACCAGTGAAGAGCGTGATTTGTTTCTTGATATGGAGAGTAAAGCAGCTCTACTATCAGAGAATAGGTTTATCTTCTTGTCAGAAATACGAAATTCATCTAGGATTTGAATCCCAATTAGGATTGCTGTGACCTCGGCCTGGAATACAGTAGTATACCGGCCGAGTGGCACTGACTCGCTAATTCCGTGTTCCGAACAGTGGTACCCGGCTCTGGAGGAGCCCTCTACTCGTGAGCCATCTGTGAAGATGGTTCATCACTGATGTTCCCTTCGCAGTCTCTCCACTCAGTTCTCGTGTGTAGTACAGTTTTTAGATTCGCTAGAGGAATACTTTCTTCAAGGTGGAAATCATCCCTCAATTTATCATCTAGATTAGAACTGATCTCTCTTTTGACAGAATGTTCTTAGTAAATTCTTTGCAGTTTTCTCTCCCGAAGTATACACTTAAATGTTGATTTTTTTAAAACGATCGAAATAATTAAACCTATTAGTAAATATATACATAACAATTCTTTTAGCAAATGTTTCATTAAGAAAATACCTAAAAACAATATATTTTTTTGTGATTATGCAGAAGAAAAGAGATTAAATTTTTATAGAGGCTATAATGAGAAAAAATCACTAAATTTTTGGTAAATGTTTGCCTAAGGTATTAATAGTTCTTTTTTTTTTTTTGGTCTCGATGGAATCTCTCCATCTTCAACGAAGATGTTCGTGATGTTTCTTTCAAGTGTGCTAATGGTGAAAAGTTGATTGAATATTCCAATATATATATTGATATATAAGTATATATAGTTATGTATTATAGGGAGATGTGTCGTGTGAAAAGATCTTTTCTTTCTCTATACCTGCATTCACGTTTGATCCCTTTAAATGCTGCACGAGGGGCCCTTTAAAGGTGAATTTAAAGGGCATGTATAAATCTAGTACAGATGATCAATGACTCTTCTTCCACTTGTTTTTCTTGGTAACCTCATCTCATTTCACTCTGGGGAATATCGTACTTGTTGGTATTTGTTGTTTGAGAGTTTCTTGGATGGAAAGACAGAAAAAATGATTTCTCTTTATTGCTCTCCCTTTTTCTCAAAATGGGAGATGGGAGAGTATAACAAGAAGTACATTGAAAGAAGGAATTTCAAATGTAAAAAAAAACAAGAGAAGAAGATCTGTCCAAGAAGGGAAATAAGTTGGAAATGCATGCGTGGCTCTTTTTATTCTCACCACATACAAAATAAAATGGAATGGAACACACAAATACCAAAAAGGAAAAAATAAGTTTTTTTTATTAAAAATAAATAAATAAAATAATATTTATCAATTAATATAACTTTCCTATGATTTGTGTTAGATTTACCATTTGCGAGATAGATTTCATATATAGAGCTTATATACATATATTTTATATATATGTATGCATATATAGATATATATTTAATACAGATCAATGTATGTATTGAAGGAGGATGGTGGAAAAAGAAGTGTAATTATAATATATCGAGGACGTTGGCAAAGACTGATCTCTCTCTTTCTCGCTCTGTTGTGCGAGATCTTGTTGCCAATCAACATTTTTGCATTGTTGGCTGGAATTGGTGATGGTCGCGATCACTCCCTCTCCTGCCTGTCTCTGTCTATCTTGCTATCCTAAAGACCAAAAGGCACTTTGGAATGAAGGCACAGAAATCAGCATCAGAAAGAATAATGAGCTCAATGGGAAGAAGACTCAAGATAGAGTATTTTCAATTGAAGCAATTCTCCATTATGGGGAGACTTCAAGAGATGTGAGATTTCGAGTGATCTTTTCCTCTCGAATCCCACTTCAATGTGGGTGATTTGTGATGTTGGTATTTGTGCACGGTCAGTCTCTCCAATTCATGCAATGCTGAGGTATATGTGAATTTAAACCGCCAAACGGTATTTAAAGTTTCTCGAGAAACTTTGAGAGCTTTTTACACAGTTCTTCAATGTAAAATCTCAAAATGATGGTGTGTTTGTGCACGATCGCGAACGATCGTGGTGATCATTCACTACATGAGCATTTGGGAAAAGACTGGTGGTGTGTAACATCTTGACATAGCTCGCATAAAGGATTTCATTCGATGGAATGCGATGCTGTGAGCTGAAATGTTGAGCAATACAAGAATCTGGTGAGCCAGAGACTATGGTGATCATGGTTGAGAAAGATATCCACGATCTCTAAGTGAGATCGTGAATGTGTGAAAAGATCAACTGAGCAAGTATGTGAGAGATTATGAAGAAAGGAAAGCCTCAATTGTGAGCTCTGTTGATTGTATATTATGGTGTTTTTCATCTCGTTGATCAACGATAGTGGAGTGAGAAGTGATCGTACAAGATCACTATTGGATTCTGGAAGCAATGTGAAGTTAGCATCAATATTTTCTCTGAATATTGTAAAAAAAACTATTTTGGAGGGAAAAGGATAAACAGGGACAATAGAATTTAGTTTTTCCGCTCAATTCTGAGAGGAAGATTAAATACTAAACTTCCAATATATAAATCCATTTATCCAATTTTAAACTGATTAACCCTAATCTGGTTATGGGTTTAAGATAGATAGATAGATAGATCGATACCTAAAACAATCCTATGTTCCTCATTCTTATTAATTGTATCGAGAGATTCGCTCGTTTGCTCGTTCGTTTAGTATTACGCTCAAGATTACGCTAGTATTGAAAGAAAAATATCTATGCTGACTGTCCAGAAGTGTTATCTTTTAATGAATAGAAGAGGAAGAATGACTTCAGACCGCCCAGGAGTTTCTTCAGCAATGTAGATGCTTTTACCGTGCTTCTGGATTTTTTGATCGAAGGCGGTGTAATGTGTTTTATCCGTTTTATGATTACGTGAAAACGTCCGGTTCCACACATTCAGTTCTGTGAACCGGGCGGGGCTCACAACTATGAGAGCCAAGACAGGGTTCTCATCGCCAAAGAACTGGTTCTACGCTAGTGCCACTGTTCCACTAGATCTCCATTAGGACATGAGAACAATGGATTTTCTACAACTGTGTTCGTGATCTCTCAGTTTAAAAATGCAAGTCCTCGCAAACAACGACGTTAATTACATGATCCTTGATGGATTTATTTCTAAAATCAGGAGCTTTTAATTCTCTATGTTACATCGGAGACATGTCTCATCTGACTTCAAATACCAATGTAAACGGAGTAAATTCCTTATACGAACATTTACGAACAAATGTTATTAAGACACCTATTATTATACGCTGGCCCAAACTGAAAAAGACGGAAAAGAGTTGTTTAAGGGCTAGATTGGTCGATGCCTAACTGGAAATAATCTTCCACCAATCTGGTGGACTAGTTAAGTGTTGCGATATCAATGTTTATACATTTACTAGGAGTCTGAGATCGAAAATACAAGTCTGTGGTCTCTGGTAGATTAACTAAAGGCAAATAGTGTAGTTGTAACCTAGTAACTAGAAATAGCCCATTCATCTAACGAACAATTACTTCTAAGAAGTAAAGTCTAACTCGCCACAAGAAGGAGTGAAGTCCACAGTACAAGATACTTTGCATTAAGTATTTTGTAAAAGTGTTAGTTCTTTGGCGGTAGAATCCCTGGCTGTACTATCGCAATTTTGAGCGCGTAATTTTGGTGTAAAGAACTGAACGTCTAAATAGGGATACCACATTGCGGGGAGGATCTCTTGGGATTTTGTATATTTTTTCAATACGGGATATTATAACGTAATATCACTACAGTAATACGAGAATCTGGATACGATTTATAATAATATGACCTAGTTCATCGGATGATTTTTGCGCAATCTGTTGCTTGTCCTATAAGTAAGTGATACTATAAGGGAAGAATGGTTTAAAATGTGACTTAGTATTCACACTCGGGTGTTTGCCCAAATGGCTCACAGCTCAGTTAGAGCTAGCCATTCACCCTCTCACAATGCTTCAAATCGCGCGAAATTAGACAGATCAGCATTTTTCTGTTACCTTTATTAAGTTGTGCTAATGAAAGTCAGTTTTGTATAAATTTTGATTTGTAACCATTTGAGACTTCTCTAGCATATACAACCTGAGATGGAGTTTTTCCACCATTTTACTCCGGAGTAGGTTGGTTATCAACGCTAAGACGGCGGTGGACGCATAATTACAAATCTTACACAAAGTTATATTTGTATTGCGCTTTTAAGTTATTGATGATGAAATAAATATCTATCTATCTATCTAAATGATTCTGGGAATATACCGACGTGAAGCTGCAATCAACAATAGAGAAATCCGCAAGTCATCGTGGAGAAACAATAACTCAGGGAAACATATCAACTATCTCCAGAGCTTTCGGCTTATAGAGAGATAGGTTTACGTCTACAAGTCGAAAGCTCTGGTGATAGTTGATGTCTTTCCCTGAGTGATTGTTTCTTCCCGACGACTTCTAGAAATCGCCTCCTGAATACTGAATTAATCACTCATTTTAAACCAACATTAAGGAAGTCCGGAAGTCGTCGGGAAGAAAGAATCACACAGGGAAACACGTCAACTATCTATAGAGCTTTCGGCTTATGAAGAGATAGGTCTACAAGTTGAAAGCTCTGGTGATAGTTAATGTGTTTCCCTGAGTGATTGTTTCTTCCCGATGACTTCTAGGAAATCGATCATTTCAAACCAACAATAAGAAAGTCCAGAAATCGTCGGGAAGAAAGAATCACGCAGGGAAACACATCAACTATCTCCAGAGCTTTCGGTTTATGGAAAGCACGATCTCCAAACCGAAAGCTCTGGAGATAGTTCATGTGTTTCTCTGAGTGATTGATTCTTCCCGACAACTTCTGGGTTTCCCTATTGCTGGTTTAAAATGAGTGATAGATTCAGGATTCGGGAGGTGATTCCTATATGGATATGCAGTTGCTAACGTTCTACGTCACAACAATGGATTAATTAAGTTTGACACTTTGAAATTAATGATCTCCATCGAAGAAAACGGATCGTCCTTCAAAGGTCGAATTCAAGTTTTAGTTTAGAGCCTAAACCTAAAGTGTTTTCTTAGACTCAAAGAGTTCCTTTGGTAAGAAAACAATGATATATGTTGAAATCATATCAATTTTTGTCCGCGTCAACAATTGTGGTGCTACTAAAACTGTATTGGTGTGAAAATATCCATTCTTTTGCTGTGTGCATTAGTTATGTTTAAAAGTATTAATTCTGTTTGATGGGCAAAAGAGAGAATATGTGAGAGCTCTTGGGCTATAAATGCTGAATGAGAAAGATAGCATGAAATTTCAGAGATGGAATTTCTGACTAAAAAAAAGAGAGACCGAATGTTGAATATCTACCAAGAAGTGAGGGAATAATGTTGAATATAGAGGACTGTTTGTGTGGTATTTTGGCGAGGGGAGCCTCTTCCATTCTCTCAACCACACATAACTATGGAAGCTTGGAATTGAATGTGTGGCGAATGGGAGCTTATAAAAAGAGAATTAATACTAAAAGTTTGAAATAAAATGTTTGATATACATGCAACATTTTAACACAACATTTTATATATACAACACATACTGTGACTGGAAGGCGCGGGATGGTGGTGTTGTGTGTGAAACAACATTCCAAAGTTTCTTCATCACCAGCCAAGTGAGGCCAGCCAGCACAAGAGGCAGTAGTGCGATTTTAACTTTCCTCCTAGATGGTTATTTGTGTTTTTCAAGTAATATTTTATTATTGCTTGTATTGAAAAATTTACAACAACAACAACAACAACAAAATCTGTTTAATTTGTCTCTCTACGAAAAACTTTGAAAAAAAAAAACAAAAATTTGACAAAAAGACACTATTCCTAAGAAATAAAGTGCACGTTTTTATATGTTATATACAGGATCAAAAGGAGAAAAGTGGAGAAATCTCCCAATGCAGTGATTTTCCCTTTTTTTAGTTTTTATTTTTTAGTTTTTTTTTAATTTTCTTTTTTACTTTCTATTTTGTTTTCATATAAGTTTTCACAAGTTTAAAGTTTAAAGTTCTTTGTGCTTGATGGTAACGAGAAGTCGTCAACGGATATATACACATAAGAGAAACGAGCGTAAGCATATTGCACTTGGAGTAACAGATTTCTCTGGGTGTTTTTTTGCAAAAGTGAGGAGATGAAGTTGAATTGAGAATTTGCCATAGAAGCAAATATGGAGAAAGAAAAAATTAATAGGAAATTCTCAATTTAATCTTTCAAATTGAAAAGTGATTGTCTTGTGATGTTATGTGCACAAATGTGGACTGGAAAGTGAAGCCTTTGGGCAATCAGGGAAAGAGAGAGAGAGAGAGAGAGGATGAGAGATGTCGTCTCAGCAAGAAAAAGTCCGGATGCAATAATTGAAGAAGTAGACTTGCAAGAGGATTTAATGCACTCGGAAAAAGAAGATTATACATATACAAGAAAGGATATCTTATGTTGGACTTTAAACTACGAAAAAAAATGTAGTGTGTGCAAAGTTGTTGGACATATGCTGAGATAGTGTCAAGTTTGGGAAATGGGAATTACAATAATTCTGACAAGAAATTAAATTAAAAATTTTGAATTAGAAATTTCCGAACCGATTCAAGACCGATTTTAACATAATAGATCTTTTCTTGAATATTTTCTCTTTCCTCCCTCAAATTGAGAATTATTATGATGGTGTATTCTCTCGTATTTATTGTAGCAATAGAAAAAATTGTACAATGTAAGGAGTGTGGAACAATAATAGTTGAATTTCCCACATCCGTGTGATTTTGTGAGCTGTTGAATGTATGCGTTGATTTCTTCAGCAGCAGCACCATTCAAAAAGAAATTTCGCGCAACATTCGAGAGAGTTTCCAATTGGATGTTTGGCGGTGGGGTATATATTTCGTAGAAATTAGAAAGGCATAAAATAATTCAATTTTCAAGTGTTTGGTATTCTTGGTGCTTTCAATAATCTCGATAAATGCGTGCAGTTACATGAAAATTTTACATTTTAATGCACAACGTTTATATATAGTCTTCCTCAAACCTCTAGGGTGCAGGCATCACTTATGGCCACACTAAGGACATATCTCCTTACTATGTTATCACACTTGCACATTAAAATTTTAATATGATTCACATTAATTGTCGCTGGTGAGAGTCCAAATGTGTAATTTGTGTGTTTGAATCATTTTATATTCAAAATTTGATCTATTTGTTGATAAAAAGGTAGACTTGGCCCGCAAAATTTGATATAAATTGATTTATAGCATTAATGCGAAAAATTAATGCGATTTTCTCTTTAATTTTTTAATGTAAAAAATGTTTATGCTTTAGGTAAATTTAAACTTATTTTTGCAGGCCAAGTCCACTTCCTTATCAATAAATAGAAAAACCCCAAATATTAAGTGACTCAAAGACACAAATAACATATTTGGACGCTCACAAGCGACAATTAATGTAAATCACATTAAAATTTTAATGTGCAAGTGTGATAACGCTGTTACAGCTGTTGATCTTTTTGATCAATTAAAGCAACATTTTAAGAGTAATTTTTTTCATGTAGTTTCTTGCGATATATTCAAATGAATTAACTAGGAAAATCCTTCAAACCCCGGAAAATATGTGATATTTCCAACCATGTAAAATTGATAACTTGTGGCCTTATTTACGAACTTATGGCCACTCATGGAATAACTTATGGCCACAATTTCAAATGATATAAAACAAACTTAGTAATAAAATAATTTTAATACAAAAGAAAAGAAAAGGTTTTTTATCAATGTTAGTAGCAGACTACTGACATTGGTTCACTGCATAGTCAGTGGCCAGTAATCCAACATGTCTTTCGTTATGAAAAAGCCACGTTTGGCTGCATGAAGAACCCACCTCACAATATCCTCCACTGACTGTTCTCTTTTGGGCACTACGAAAGCCTCCGGATAAAATTTTTCTCCCGGAGAATTTTCGGACACTTTAATGCATAGTTTGTGTAGGGACTGTGTTACAGCTGAAATGATGGGAATACTTTGGTCGTGGTCTTTCTATTGTCAATGCTTTTCAATATTCCTTGCATCCTTTGAGTTCAATAATACGGCTTGGCTTTTCTTCTTTTTCGGTATTTTCCATTGTCCTAAGAAGTAAAAACAGAAAAAGTTAGGTTATTTACTAGAAAATGCAAGTTAATGGAAAAAATTAGGGGCATAACATTTCCTATGTTTCCCATATGTTTCTAGCGTGCCGAAAAAATTTTTGAGTTTATTAGCTGTTTTCTGTCATTGCAGAATGGATTTGCAAAAGATACTAATACAAAATAAAAGCCGATTTAATAACGAAGAGGCAAACGAAAACCCCAAATTTGAAATCTACATAGTTTTGAAGATATCTCGTGAAATGTGTACGAAAACAGGAAAAAATTTACAATAAAACTGGTCGCATTTTTCAGAGTTAATGTCACCGCCCTGGAAAAAATCAATAAGATCATACGCACTACTTATTTATAAACAATTTTATGTTACAATTTCAACACTTATCTTAAATTTT
The DNA here is from genome assembly GCF_024763615.1 of Phlebotomus papatasi. Lineage (NCBI taxonomy): Eukaryota > Metazoa > Arthropoda > Insecta > Diptera > Psychodidae > Phlebotomus > Phlebotomus papatasi. The sequence goes on from NC_077224.1 coordinate 47,427,228, forward strand.
ATTAAATTTTTGCTAGAAAACTCAGATTCACTGAATCAAAGTAACACGACTGACAACTCTCTAAACCAAATATCGCCCTCACAGTCAAATGCTGTGGCCACAAGTTAATAATCTTACCAAATTGGTCATACTTATGACCTTGCCAATATTTTGCATTTCTTGTTTAAAAAATTATCAAAACGAAATGTTCAAAGAAAATATAGTTATTAAGATAACAAGTTTTCAAAAATACTACTAAATATTTTTGATCGAAAATATAGAATTTAGTCATTGAAAATTGTGAGACACTTAGTAAATTTCTTAACGATGTAACGTATATTTGATCGTCGGGCGCATCAATGATATAATTCCTACAAAAGAATTAAAATTCTACCGAAATATAAAAGTAGAGTAAGTGTGGCAAATTCCGGCATAGTTGCATGCAAGCGTCAAAGTCTTAAAATTGAAATGTAATATTTTTAATACAAATTAATTTTTTTCATTTTTTCTTAAGGAGTTTTGCTTCAATGAGAAAAAAACGTGGGTGCGATTAACTTTTTTTCCTCATAACCTTAACACTTTTTATGTGTAAAGATATATCAAAATTTTTTAATGTTAATTTTACACCTTTTTTTAGGGTAAAATTAACATTAAATGGGTAACTTTAAGCCCTAATACACCTAAAAAGCATTTCAAATCAATATTGCAGGGTAAAATAAACATTTCCGGAATGTTATTTTAACTTTATCGGATTTCTCTCAGTGTTGGAACCTCGTAGACAGTTTTGTCGTATTAATTTTTTCTAAAATCATTCTTTAATACATTTTAAAATGAATTAAAAATGTAGACACAGTTTTGGTGGCCTATTTCGGCCACATTCAGTTTCATAGTTCCTTGCCCTTCCGGAATTCTTCCAGTGTCTTTTTCATATAATCTTGTTGGTCGAAGCGACATTTTTTGTTACTTTTTGCATTGTATTATTTCTAGGGTATGTAAAAACTAAAAATTCATGGAAATTTGAGGAACAAAAAAGTGGCCGGAATTGCAAGCTGGCCAGAATTTGGTACACTTTCCCTATATCACTTTAAATTTTTTATTTAATGATAGCAAATCAAATATTCCTAATTCTGTGGTTCTTTGAAATTAATTTGTGGGGAAAAATTGAAGATATCTTCGAAGTAGCCACAAGATTATAGACTGGGCATGAGTAATGCCACCACCCTACATCTCAAAATAAATTTTATTAACCAAAAGCAGCAATCAGAAGAAAAAATCAAGTTGCTATGGGTGTGGAGAGTTCGCGAATGGATGAGAAAAAAAGGATTGCGGGACGATGGTGAAGCAATGTAAATACGGAAAAAAAAGAACACCACTAAAAGAAAAATTTAAACTTTCCGTGTTATGCAAATTCACAAAATTCATTTGAAAGAAATTTGAATAGGAATTGAACAAACAGGTCAGGTAAATTGAAAAGATAAGAGAAAACTTTGAAAACACCTTTTTTGCTGGCCATTTTTATGAGAATTAAATGTTGTAGATTTAATCAATTTAATTTTAATGTCAATTTTTAAATTAGCAGACCGAAAACAAATTCTCAGGCTAGGGCTGTAATGTAATAAACAGAGAGAAACAAACTACCATGAGAGCAATATTTTCTGATTTTTTTTCACACGTTAAAAAAATATATAAATAGACAAATAAATTCTGTTTTCTCTGGTAAAAAATTACAAAATGTTTTTTTTTGTATATTTCCCAATTCTCTTGCATTTTTGTGGTGAGCTTCCCAAGTTTTATTATTATTTTTATTGTAGCACTTGTGTAAATTTTCTCTGTGAAGTTGCTCTTATTTTCTCCTCACGCTCTTGTATTATTCTTAGGTTTTATTTATACTTGTTGCATTTGTTACCTCTGCAAATATCCATTCCTCAAAAGGCTTAGGGTACCATGATAGGGAGTTTATACTACACCAAAGAGATTGAAGAATTAACTAGGGGCCATAAAATAAAATATGCTACATCAACATTAAAATTGAAGAATAACGAGACAAACGAAAAAACAGTACAAAGAAGGGGAATAAAATAAGACAGAAGTTGATGTATAAAATATAGCAATTCTTCCCCACAATACTAACCATTTATGGTAGAGAAGAGATACATATATAATCTCAATAGAGAAAAGAAACTTTTCTTTAGTTTCTTACTAATTTTTCCTACAGCACCTCCATGATTTTTTTTTACGATCCACCACAATGTTTTATACGATGATACAACTTAATACTACAAAAGTCTTCATCTTACAATTAAATTTCATCTCACAATCGCCATTCTTACTGTATAAGCTGTCTATATAATGCAATTGTTGGGTAGGAGAGAAAAAAGCCTATATATGAAGTATCGAAGAGAAACGTATTTTGCTTTGCTAAATGAAATCAAATGCATGGAGAAGAAAGAGTTTCCACGAAGTAAAAAATCCAATATATTTTCCTTGTATCGATACATGAGAGTCTCTCAAAATTTATCTAAAGGAAATTGCATTTGGTGTCGCTCTTTGGAATAATTCCTATTGATTGAATGGTTTTTCACTGAATAATACAATAGGGGAAAATGGGGTACAATTAGCCAGGGGTAGAATTAGCCAGTGGATTTTATCATTTCTCTCAAAATGTAGGGGAAAGTGCTCATGTTTTGCACGGTTCCAAGCTTCATAATGACTAAATTTTTCCTATGTTCTTGAATACATGTCACTCCGCAAAATATTTTAAAAACTAGACATTTTCCCATAGTTTCTAAAATATCGGTGCGATGAGTCAAATTTATTGAAAAACATAGCAAAAATTTAGTCATTATGAAGCTTGGGACCGTACATAGCATGGGCACTTTCCCCTTTTCACTGAAAAAAATATGTCGTAAAATTGTTCGTGTTTGTGAATTCCTATTGAGGACCAGAGGCATGACATTTCTTATGTTTCCCTTATGTTTCCAGCGAGCCGAAAAAACTTTTGAGTTTATTAGCTGTTTTCTGTCATTGTAGAATGAATTAGCAAAAAATAATAATAGAAAATAAAAGCCAAATTAATAACGAAGAGGCAACCGAAAACCCTAAATTGGCAACTTACGTAGTTTTGAAGATATCTCGTGAAATGTGTACGAAAACAGGGAAAAAATTACACTAAAACCGGTCGCATTTTTCAGAGCTAATGTCACCCCTTGGTTTGAGGACTATATGATTTACGAGATAAGTGGCTAGCTCTATTTCTTTGGTCAAACTACTGATCAGAAGAAATTGTTCCCTTTTATCCAAATTCTTACCATCTGCGGGAAGAAAGGATGGGTCGTCTTTACTGTAAATGGATGAAATGGTCGCTAGGAAACCTTCTAAACATTCCAGACTGAAAGGACGTGATAGTGTAGTCTTTGATAACCTTTTTCAGCACCGGTCAAGTTGACCGGGCATGTTAGGAATACAGTGGAGGAAATTTAAATAGGTATTTTTTTCAAAGGGGGTGGTGTGGGTGGGGGGTTGGTCCAACAAACCTAGTTTTATTATGCCAAGTAAAGCTCTGCCCAAGGATCATTTTTATCATAGTGACCCGCACTCACTCTTCTGCGTGCGTGAACACCAGTCGATAATTCGAATTTATGGTACAAATAGGGGGGAAATTTGAATAGGTATTTTTATTTTTTAATATTACTAGAACCGTTCTTTTATAAGAAATTGTTTATATTGATAATAAAATGATCAAATTAGTCTTTTCCTTCAAATTAAACCCTTCAACAGTAAGAAAATTTTATTTAATAACTAGAATTTTTGATTGATAGAGGCCATACGATTTTAAGTAATAAAATCGTTCTAATAAAGGGCTTTAAGGAGCTTGGCTTAACAATACTTGCTATTACTTAGAGGATGAGTAATTCAGGAAACATTATTTACCAATTCGTCAATAAAAAGGACTCCTAGGGACGAAAATAAGGTACTTTAATAGGTATTACCATGTTATCTGATAAGGATTTGGTACAAACTTTTTGCAAAGCTATGACTTTTACGTTACAAACTTCTGAAATACAGATAGGATATTCAAATACCAATCACTACACGTCGCATCCGATGAATCCTGATGGCTACAATCTACCTACAGTGGACAAAATCTCTTAAGAAACTACCAATAAAGAAACAGCATTTTGTCGCTCGCTTGGTATTCAGTAAAAATGAATTTCTATGGATGAAAACTGACGAAATATTATTTTTTCTATTGGAAAAAACTTTAATTTATAACATTCCGCCAAATCTTGTGATAGAAATTCATTTCTCTTTGAATTCCAATCGACCCTCAAAATTATGCTTATTAAATGGCGGTTTCTTCAAAGGTTTTGTGCAATCTAGGCAGATTGTAGCCATCAGGATTGGTCAGATACGACGTGTAGTAATTGGTACTTCAATATTCTACATGTATCTGAAAAGTTTAATAAGGAAAACTCACTGTTTTATAAGAAATTCGTGCTAAATCCTTACTATAAAACATGGTATTACCATTAAAAGTACCTTATTTTCGTCCCTAGGAGTCCTTTTTATTGACGAATTGGCAAATAATGTTTCCTGAATTACTCATCCTCTAAGTAATAGCAAGTATTGTTAAGCCAAGCTCCTTAAAGCCCTTTATTAGAACGATTTTATTACTTAAAATCGTATGGCCTCTATCAATCAAAAATTCTAGTTATTAAATAAAATTTTCTTACTGTTGAAGGGTTTAATTTGAAGGAAAAGACTAATTTGATCATTTTATTATCAATATAAACAATTTCTTATAAAAGAACGGTTCTAGTAATATTAAAAAATAAAAATACCTATTCAAATTTCCCCCCTATTTGTACCATAAATTCGAATTATCGACTGGTGTTCACGCACGCAGAAGAGTGAGTGCGGGTCACTATGATAAAAATGATCCTTAGGCAGACCTTTACTTGGCATAATAAAACTAGGTTTGTTGGACCAACCCCCCACCCACACCACCCCCTTTGAAAAAAATACCTATTTAAATTTCCTCCACTGTAGGTATATAAAGTCTCGTTAGGTTTATTCTTAATAAAATTATATAAGAGATATTTTTCACTTGGATAAATTATCTGCTTTTTTATAAAAGATCGTAAACACATAAACAGTCCTCGTGGCAGATAACGTCACTTTTTCGTGGCAGGCTCTAAAACTACCGACGTTTTTTTCACTAAAACACGGATAATTGGTAAATGAAAAAGTACTATTGATATTCCTAGTAATCACAGTAAACAGACTAGGCTTTTTGCCTTTTTCATTGCTTTTCGAACAATCAATGGAAATGTCAACATGACACCTTCATTTCTTTTCGAATCTGGAACTCAGTGAACGCAGCGCCTCTAGTGTAGAAAAAATGTCGAAGTTGGGAAATAATTTCAGTATAATGCAATATACTTAACTTTATTGTCATGTATTTTCTACTAAACTTTAATTTTACTAATGCTTAGACTCATTTTAAATTCATTTCAAAAGTTTTTACAAGGGTTTTATTAGTAAAAACTCCTTTGTTTTGAATTTTCCTGGCATCAGCTGATTTCGATGATGGTCGAGGAAATTTCGAACTTTGTTCGAATATTGAATTTAAATAGAGAATGTTAATCGACAATGTGATATGGAACTGTCGAGAAAAGAACAATTGACCGGTCAATTGTTATAAATGGTTATATCTACCCGGCCGGGGCACATGTAGGAGAAAATGGGGCACCTTTGAATATGGGACAGCTTTGAAATCGAGATTTTTCACCTGTTTTAAAATTAAATAGAGCATTATCATGATATAATTTAGCTTCTCAATCCATTTGTACAGCTAAATTATATCATGAGAAGGCTCAATTTAATTTTAAAATAGGTGAAAAATCCCAATTTCAAAGGTGTCCCACATTCAAAGGTGTCCCACTTCTTCCTAGGCAATGTGTCATACTTTTTTCATTTTCCAAAAAAATAGTATTTTTATAGCCTTGAACTACACGGTTTCATAAAGTCAATATCCTAATGCTACTTTTAAAACATAAAAACATTAGACAAACTTTATCATTTTCATTTGCTGGCTAAATGTACCCCAGTCTCCCCTAGGATTTTTTAAGTGAGAAAGCTCACTTAAATTTTTCAATAGCGGGAAAGAATATACGAAAATATTTTCTTACCATTTAATGGAAAATTAAGTTGTTTTTGTTCTTTTTTTTATGCACAAAAATGAAAAGCAGAGAAAATGAAGAAAAAGGGTGTGAAAATGTAAATGTGGGTTTTCTCAATGGATGCAAAGAAAAACAGATTTGTGACTGATGATATTTTACCCTATTAAGTGCAATTGTCGAGCTTTTAACATTTGGAGGGCACTTAAAAAAATGTATTATGTAGTAAAGTTGAAAAGAAGGAAGATAAAAAAAACCGTTCATAGAATTCTCTTTTCATTCATTCATTCATCGTATCACAATTATTATCGTGAAGTTTTTTTTTCTCGGCTATTTTGTCAATGAATGAGATAGATTTTTTTTTCTTAAAATTAAATTATGACATTCTTGAGAAAATAGAGAAAGAGAGAGAGAAATAGCAGCAAAAAAGCTTAAAAGTATTTTTAAGTACAGTTGGAAATGACATGATTGTGGGGATTTTTTTTCTTACTAATTTAATACAATTTGAAGTATCGCCTTATCATGTGACAATTATTATTAGTATTGCGTCAATGGGATTTTTGGGGTAGTGGTTATATATATTTATAAAAGGAAAAGCCCAAGAGGTGAGTTAGAAAATAGAGAGCAAGTTGATCTGTTGAGAGGTGAAGTAAGCAAAAAAAAGTCTACGGTGATTGCGTATAAAGCGCTTACGTATATCATTTGTAAAAGTATAGAATGTGGTCAATAAACTGACACCAATTTAAAGAATGGCTCATTCCTCTTCAACATCTAATATACCAGCAAAGAGTTGAAGAGAAGTGGAAGAGAAATATATATGTAGCATGTGAAACTGTACAAAAAGCTCTCAACTTCTCTTGTAAACTCGCTCACCAAAGAGAAGTTGGTGGTGTTATTTTGTACAAAAAGGCGCGCATGTATACCATATGAAAAGAAAGATGGAAAAAAAAGATAGACTTCAATCTCTATGCATGGAGTGATAGAATGTGAGAGGAGAATAAGAAGTACAAGATAAAAAAAAATTGTTCGAACGGTGTGTAATTAATAGTTTTCCAGAAAAGACTCTTAGATATATTGATGGTCTATCTATAATCTAGAATATGGCTGAAGGTCGTGTGGAGGTAGTTATTTAGTTGGTAATATTCTCTTTTTCCCCAACTTGGGCAGAATATGTGACTGATAAAAAAAAAGAATGTTATATAGTTGAGGCATAAAATGTTTGAGGAGAAAAACGCGGAAAATGTCATGAATTAGCTGGAAGAGATAGGGAGTAGGAAAAAAATCTCACATATACAGTAATATCCTGTCACAACTGTTATCGCAATTTATTTCATTAAACACTTGGTGTATTTAAATAATTTAAATTCTTCGTGCCACTTTTTGTCTTCCTCTACTAGAGTTTTCAAAAAAAAAAATTGTTAAATATACATCCCCGGACGATAAGACAGTCTATCAAATGGTCCTAATGCTCTCTGGACTATTTACATAGGGTATTTTTAAATTACAGTTCCCGTCTCATAGATGGTATCGCTTTTTATTATAAAGTTCAAAAATTCCAATTGTTCTATATCTTTATTGACACTTGTCATAATTTTATAAATTTAAATGAATAATAATTGCATTTTTGTCAAGATTGGGAACAATACGAAATAGGTTAAAACGTTAAGATATACTGCACTTTGATACTTTTCATCTCTTTGTATAAGCAAATGATAACGTGATTGGAAATCTTACTTGCGAGAAGACCTTGTTCTTATATTTTAAACTCAAAATAATTTATAAACATTCTCAAAAGTGTCATATAGGGTGGAGTCATCACTTATAATGGCTTCAGACCTCAGTCTTAGCCATGGCTTAAGCGGTCTTCAGACTAGAGGTTTAGCCCAGTTCCCGAAGGTCTCTAATTCCTAAATAGCGAGCAATTTTATAGGTTTTTGAGAGCCTAATAGGTTAATTATTTTTAATAATCCAATCCTAAATAAATTTTTTCAAAAAAAATTATGATTGATAAGGAATTAGAGGAGTAGGTCTGAAGCCCGTATTAATTGCTCTAATTTCTTACGAATTATGACTTAGATATATAGAAAGATAGATAGATAAATTTATTCATCAAAAATGCTTTCGAAGTATAGTTTTGTTTTAATTAGATCCCGTATAGTTTTTAGCGTCCACCGCCGTCTTAGCGTTAGTGACCAACTTCCAGAGCAAAACGATTGAAACTCTCTTTCTCAGGTTGTATAAGCTAGTGGCTTTTTGGCAAAATTTAACTTGGGATTGGATTATTAATGATGAAAGGCCTATTAGGCTCTCTAAAAACGATAAAATTGCTTGCTATATAAGATTTTGAGACCTTCGGGAACTGGGCTAAGATTTTTTCACGTTGTCAATAAGTTTATAACGCCCATAAGTGTTGACTCTACCCTAAGAATTTTCGCCATATTTTCATTAAAATTTCATTAGTAGAGGAACTGTGCCAAATTTCAGGTAATTTCATAGAAATTCCTTGTGTTTCCGGGAATTCTTCCAAAGATTTTTCAAAAGTATCTCATACATAGAAGCACCGCTTTTTTGTTTCTTTAGGATTGTACAAAATTTCGAAATTGAAAAAACTTTTTTTGTTTTTATGATTGTGTATATTAAAAGAAGTGTCCGATATTGCAAGCTGTCCGAAATTTGACATAATTATTCTATTACAAAATTTAATAAGAGAGAAAAATTTTCACATTAGAAAGATTAGAACTATCTCATCAAGTCTGAAAAGTAATTTTATTCAAAGTCAGTGTACAGGAAGGGCTATTTTCAGCAGTAAGACTATATTGTTGTGTGTTTTCTATAATTTTTTTTGAACGTATTCTTACCATTCACAAGTAGAGTTTGAAAAGTTCGAAGATCTTTCTAAAGAACCAAAAAAGAAATATTCTTACTTCTTCATAATTCCGCAAGGTGGATGAAGTACATCCTGTTTGAATTTCGAAGTTCTCAAATGTCAAATTGTGTAGATCTTCACTTTGTTGTAGGGAAAAACACAAAGCAACGACGTTTACTGCTTCGATCCCATTATTTAATCACTTCATAATCACTAAGTAAGTCTTTTGTGAGCTTTTTAGTGTTATGCTTCATAAATTTTCCCCACCTTGCGCGAAAATTTACTACGAAAATTCGAAATTGAATTTGAATTCTTCGAACATCAACGACTTTTTATGAAAGTTCCATTTACCTTTCATCCAAGATACTAATTGGAGAATCAAACTTTACTTGTGTGTATTTGTTTCTCTTTATTTTTTTTTATTTTAATTGAATCTAATAATATTTAATTATATTTATTTTTGTACTTTATTACATATAGCAAAAAAAAATACTGGCTTTAGTTTCGATTTTTTAAATTAATTCAATTTTTAGTAAGGGAGGAGTTGAAGACTCATAAATGGCTGACATTTTTCTAGAACTGATGAAATTCGTAATACCGATATTAGAAACAAACCTTTTGTTCATTAATAATCATTCCTATTTGAGAGCTCTCTGCGGTTGAGGTATTTTCTGTATCGGTTCGAAGGTATATCAGAGAGAACTTACCGAAAAACCTGTTGAAAGTTCGAAAGTTTAAATCGAAGAGTTACACAAAAGTGGACAAGTTCATGAAAAGAATATTTATTTTAATGAAATTGCAATTCAACCGTCAAAACTTGCTTACAAAAGTAAGCAAGTTCATGAAAAGGACATTTATTTTAATGAAATTTCAATTCAAATGTTCTGCTATCCTGAAATTCCACGAAACTACACAAAAATTCACTTTTTGCAGCAAGCGTTGACACTGTTGTTGACATTGTTGACAATTGAAGTGTCAAGAATACCGAAATTCGAAATGGTAGAACAATCTGTGCTAAAGCGACGAGTACGTGAACTTGCATTTTAGGTTTATCAATAATGAACTTGCGCAAAGACAAAGACAAAGACCAACCGCCTCTCAAAAAGTTAGTTTTTCGCGAAAAAAACACCAAGAAAGTTAAAAATAGTGAGAAAAGTTCTCGAAGAGAAAAAGCCGCCCCACATTGACGTCCTGCTGGTGATGATCTGGAACCCCATGAACCACACGATCCCTGAGAAAGACTCTGAAATCACAATTTAGTTGACCACTGAAGAAGATCCACATCAGGATCGAAAGCTTTGGAAAAACCAAGAAAGTGTTTTCATCTTAGGGTGACTAACTTTTCACTGGCAATCACCGGAGACACCTCTTTTGCATTTTAGGCTTCCGGTAGATTTTCGAATAGGTTTGGCCGGCTTTGTCTCTTCGAAAGACTAAATAGAACCATTTTGTCTTTGCGACCCGGTATTTAGGTTTAATCGAAAATCGAACTCTCAAATTATTATTTAGACAAAATTTTGAAATTCTGATATTTATCAAAAGACATTACAATGCTCGTTCGTTTTTCTTGTCCTGGCTGCTACCTTCGTTGAAGCTAAATGGTACGACCTATCGGGTTCGGTGACCCCCTACCCTCTCCATAATTAAACGTTCTCAAGACATGTTTTCTTCTTTTCTGTGCACTTAGTTTCAAAATAACCTTAATTTTATTTTAGGACTGCTGTTCAATAAATTAGAATTGCCAAAAAACTTAGAGACTCTTACAAAATAATTGCTTCCATGAACTTCCATATTGTTTCGTCACAATCAACAATCTAATTCTAAAGTGTTTGAATTTTGTCCTCATTTTCAGTTCAAAGAACAGAGAAGATATAATCCTTTTGTAAAGAGACATAATATAAAAAGAATGAGAATATAACAGAAATTTTGTGATAATTGTTTGACCTCTGCCACAATTCTATATAGACTTTTTTTTTATTATTTCTTTCTCAATATGATTACACTTCTCTCTGTATCACCACACACGCTTCAGAGTTTTTGTCGCAATACAAACTTTTTTTACACCAGCATTTGTATTCCCCATATTTTACCGATTAAGAGAACCAGTGTATGATATGAAAATGTACAATTCATCAAGAGGGTTATCGGTGCTAAAATTATATATATTTTTTAACATCCGTTTGGTATAAAAAGAGATTTTTGTAATTTATGTGATTTTTTTTATTCATGCCTTTTTGCTAAATAAAAATTAAATAATCCAACCCAGTCAGTTGTGCTTCTCTTGGGCATGTTTTTTTTTGCCTCTTGCACATTTCCTCATCTAAATATTTCATTTACGGATGAAGCGTATTTTAATTATAAGAGCACTTTAGAGGTGAAAGAGTGGAAGGAGAGCAGAAGAAAGAATTATTTAAAAAAAAAAAAATGAAAAAAAACCGTAAAGAACCTGCGGAGTAAAATTCAAAACAAAATCAATGGTGCAATAAATCCGCTTTGAGGTTTTATTAGATGCCTGATTGAAGAGCAGAAATTTGTATGGATTAAAGATATAACATCATATGCATACATATATATAAACAGACGGCACATTATCTCAATTACAACAAATAAAATGCTTAAAGTGCCACAATTGTTTAATTTCTAGTCACTTTTTACTCACAATATGATGCGACAGTGTGAGATATTCTAGCCACTTGAGATGCCTATAATGTCAGTCACAGTAATATCAAGTGGATATACAAGACTTTATATCAAAAGATTCGAATATGTGTTGGGATGTAATGTCGTGTGACTTGCTTTGCAATCTAGAACAGAATTCATCGCAGAATTGATAATTGAAAAATTACATCCCATAGCATTTTGATGCACTTTCTGTATTTGAGGGCGGAATAAATGTGATCCCATTGTGAGTGGGTTTGCTTTTTTGCTACGCAATTTCTCTTAACTTGTGCTAAAATAACAAATATGAGCGCATTGTAGATGAAATGAAAATGAATTTGAGGTGAAAATAAGTTTTTCTGATTTCTCAGAAAATATTATATTTAAAAATCTTATTTGTTTGATTTCTGTCTCAGGTTCAGGATATTATGTGTATATTGATTTAAATTATTTGTTTGAAAAGCATGAGAATTTAATTACTGGCTTTTGTTAAATACATTTCAATGGAAATGGTTGAAATAATTTTAAGATGGTTTTGTTGGTATTTCTCAGAATCCTGAACTCCAAGCTCTGAATCACCACTGTGTGACAGTAATAATTACATGCCAAGCAATATAGGTAAACATTTCATTAAGAAATTGTCACCAAACGCATAGCAAAATGTAAGCTTAGGAATATTATTATTTAAATAATAATGTCTTAGTTCAATTCAACTTAATTCTTCACTTAGCAAAAATGGTACAAAAAAAAATTACCTATGTTGTCGAGATTTTTCACCTTAGGGTGTCTACACATTGTAAGCAGTTTTCGTCAAAAATGGCTCTTTTGAAGGAAATCGTCTGCACTGTTGTAGGTAGAAACTTCAAAATTCTATCAAAAATACGATTTTTGACGAAAGTTGCTCCCAATGTGTAGAGGGCTTTACACTCTGGAAAAAAATCTTTTGTCAAATTAACAAGAAAAGTTTGTCAAATCGGTGACCAATTGAATTTTATTGAAAGTTTGTCAAAAAGATGCTTTTCCATATAAAATATAAGAAAACATTTTGTCAAACTTGTGAAAAACATCCTTTTGACAAACTTTGAACAAGATCCATTTGTCCGTTTTACAAAACATTTTGTCAGAGTAGCACACTGTGAGAGAAATCCGAAAAAATTAAAATAACATTCCGGAAATGTTTATTTTACCCTGCAGTATTGATCCGAAATCGGTGCAAATAGTACCCTTTTTAGGTGTATTAGGGATTAAAGCTACCCTTTTTAATGTTAATTTTACCCTTAAAAAGGTGTAAAATTAACATTAAAAAATATTGATATATTTTTACACCTAAAAAGTGTTGAAGTTATGAGCGAAAAAGTTAATCGCACCCCCGTTTTTTCTCAGTGCAAAATAAGGCCCGGCTGGTTGATTCCCTTCCATGTTCGCGGGAAATTCATATTTTCCGCCTCTCCAAGTAGGGTCTTTTAGATTAGACTATATTAGATTACAGTGGGGGCGAGTCCTTGTGGAACCGCTGCACCCAAGCCTCCTTTTGGGCCCATTATGCATCCCCAATTAAGTTAATCCCTGTTAAGGGCAAGATGGTTTAAGCCAGTTTTTAGGATAAACTGCGGATTTTCTTTTCGTTCGTAAATAGCTAGTTCTTCATTTTTTAACCATAAGATAGATAGGGGAGACTGGGGCAAGAAGTCACAAAACGTAAATTTTATTTTTTTACAAGCTACTCGAGCGCTTCAAAAATTTCTAATTAGTGCAGTTTTATAGGAAATTTACCGCTCTACAACTTTGTGAAAGTAATTTTGCTCTATTTTGTAAGGAAATACGTTTATCGAGCCACTTTCTAAAAGGTAATTTTGTGACTATTCTCAAAAAACGCTGGGACAAATAGTACCAGACATTGGATATTATCATATTTTGATTCGCTTCGTTACGGGCTTCCGTAAATTTGAAAAAATACCTAGAGGACATATTTTCATAGAAAATTTATTCATCTACACCTTTGTAAAACACCGTTTTCTCTGCGAGAAAAGTGCGAAAACGAGAAAAGCGCTTTTCAAGCTATTTTAGAAAAAACACACAAAAGACTGCAAATCGTTTGACCAATGCAAACAACAAGCAGCGAGACATGATAAAGACGTTTCTTTTCGCCATAAGACATCAGAAATTGCTTCGCTTTTTTGTTACTTTTTGCTCTATACCATTTGTTACTTTTTACCCCAAGTGGCCATTTTTAATAAAAGGATTTCTGGAGAAAAGAACTTTTGTGAAATTCAAAAATAGATAGCGGATTCGTATTCAAAAAATCCAAATTATTTAGAAAATATTCACCAGTGCACCAATTTTGGAAAATAAATAGGTAATAATTGCTATCTTCTGCAAGGAAAACATTTCAAAAATAGGGCTAAAAATTTCGATACTTTTTATTTTCTAAATTCCTTGTTCGAATTCTAAGAAACTTAAGACATTGAAGAAGGTCTATGGAGGCTATCTATAGAAAAAAATTTGAGCCGCAATATTTTTTATCTTGGAAGATATTGAATTTTGAATTTTTCGATTTGTGACTTTTTGCCCCAGTCTCCCCTAATTATTAACGTATTGAAACGGGATGAGAAATGGTAATCCAACTCTTTTCAAACAAAAAAATCGTATCGTTTGAAGGTTCACTGTGTGCGAACCATTATTATTATTATTATGATTATTCATGTTGAGGTGGTCCTGGGAACAGACCCGGGCACTGCGACAGATCAGTCTATTGTACTCAACCTCCTTGTTTGTTAGAGCTCTATTTTGGCGCCCTTAATAAAGGACAGTAAAGCAGACAGAGTCGCCCAGTGATATCCTCCGCTATATCCCAAATGCGAACCATGCCTACATTCCCCTACATTGTTCAGTTTACAAATTTATTATTCAGTTTACAATGTATATTGGAAAATGTCCATTCAAACGCTTCAATCATTTGCACCGGACGGGACTCGAACGCACAACTGTGACAGTCGAGCCGGGGGTCACACCGCCCAAGAGCCGAACGCTCTTACAAATTGCACCACGGACCCCTTTTTTTGCTCAGTAGAACATAAAATGTTTTCAATATTTTTCACTTTCAATCTTGCGGAAGCTTGATTGATTTATATTTACAGAAAATAAATTGATAAGGATTCTCCGTAATTGGCATCCTTTTCTCCCGTATTAGGGTACTGTTTTCTACCGCGAATGGCGCTGGCAACTATTCCTAATTTTTAGTTCTCAAGTTTTTAGTCGCAAAGTTCAATCAGAGTAAGTGCATCAAATTTCGGACAGTTTGCAATTTCGGCCACTTCTTTTATTCTTCAAATTTCCTTAATATTTAGTTTTTGCATACACTAAAGACATTATACATTGCAAAAAAGGTGTTTCTTCGGCGAACGAGATGATATGAAAAATACTGTAAGAAATCCGGAAGGGCAAGGAACTATGTCTAAAATTTTATTCATTTTAAAATGTATTAAGAATTATTTTAAAAGAAAACAAAGGCGATAGAATACTTACAATGTTCCAAGAAACACTGCTTGAAAAGGCTTGCACAGCTTGGTAGGGAAAGGAGCCCCACCTTTAGACAACTCAATTTTTTTTATGTTCTAAATGGATTTGAACTATGGCACATTAAAAACGTTTTGAAAAAAATGAGTTGTTCGAAGCTTGAATCGTCCGAAGGTAGCGTACTTTTCTCCTACACTTACCCTACTAGTAAATGAGATTAAACAGTCAGCCTAAAATCTGTATTAAGTTCTTTAGGTTGTGTATTTAAAATGACTTTTCTAGTTTAACTAGATTGACGTAAAGGACGTCGAGTTCAATATATTCATCTTATGAATATTATAATTATTCATCTCCGGGGATGTATGTTCCCATATTAATCACCTCACACTCTGACTTTTTTTTCGTCCTGGGTTGTTTCTTGTCATGGTCTTTCTAAATTTGTGAATTTATCGAAGCGTTCTTTTGGGGGATAAACTATATTCAACTGCTGGGGATGGAGGGTGTAACGATGGCTGAGTATGAAGTTGATTGACTTGAAATGACAGATTGGTCATAAAATTTTATAGAGAAGACATTGAGTGAGATGAAAAAGTGCACTTAATGCTGAAAAGCATAGAAGGAACGAGATGATGGCTAAAGAAGCAGAAAAAAAAGAAAAAATGGGAAAATATGCAGTAAGATCGGTAGATTTTAGTCCCCGCGAACATGCTGTACATTCTCTGTTCTCGTTTCTTTGGTATTTTTTCCTTTATCTCCAAATGCCTGAGACTGTTGAAGTCTCTTGCAAAGAGGAGGAAATTGTGGTGGTAATAAGATGAGATACAACACCATCATCATCGCCTCTTTCAACCTTGAATGCTATGTCGTTTATTTGTAACGCCCATAATAATTATTAAATGCACTACCAATCTTAAAATCGTGGCGCAAGTAGCAGAGAGTCCAAAAAGAAGCATAGCAACAATAATCAGAAAAAAAAGAAAGATCATAATGGCAATAAAAAACAAATAATAACTAATAATATCGCAATGCTCTTGGTGTTTCTTTTTTTTATGAACTGTACGTATGGTCGAAATAATTGAATGTACCATTGCAAGTGTAGGCTCTAGATAGACGGGGGGCTTGAAGTTAAAGCGACATGATGATGAAAGATATTAATTGTTAATTTATGTCTTTCATATTATTCAAGTCTATTTTCCATCTGATTTATTGGGGAGTTCTTCTCTTCAGTGAATGTGCTATTTTGAACGTTCTTGGGAAATAAGTGAAAGACAAAAAAAAACTGGATATGAAATAATGCATGAAGTGAATCGAATTGCGAGAAAGAAGGACAAGTCTCTGTCGAGACTCCAAAGGCATTTAATTTGATGGATTTTGCAGAGAAGACCAGAAAAAAAGTCCATCAATTTAAATGTGTCGTGAAGGTCACATTCAACTCCATGCAAAAATTGCGAGATATTCTTTCATGTATGTATATATACATTGTACCATCTCTTTGGCCACTTTATTGACTTCTGTTAAAGGAATTAAGTGAAAAATATGATTAGAGATGTGAGATTTTTTTTTTGTCATGCTCAAACGATATTTTACTGCAAATATTTCCACTTAAAAGTTCTCTGTGCTCGTGAACAAAATGATTCTTGTTTTTTTTTTGTGTGTTCGTCGTGGCTCATCTTCAACAAGTTGCTGCCGCGACAGTCAAGAGAATTTGCTAATTTTCTGACTGTGTGGCCGCTGTTGATTGGACAACAATCTCTGAGTGTCTTACTGATTAATGTAGGATCACTGTACGACCATTAAAAAAAAAAGATGCTCAAGTGGGTGTTGGAAAGAGATGAAAAGACAGGCACACACAATTTACGAAATATTTTAATTCAATTCTCAACTGGATTTCTCTCGATATAATTTGCCTTGTGACATTTTCAAAGTAAATAACAATATATTCGGCGGGAGACAACACAGTGGATGAATAAGAATTGCTGAGAATTGATTAAGGAGGCGATACTGGAGGAGACAGAAATCTTCAAAGAGCTTTCGGTTCTTTACACTGAGACAAATCCAAAAGAAAAATTTGATTTCAAGACCTGTAGCAGCTAAAGTACTCTTGTTGATGGGGTTGTAGTACCCATTCGGTTTTTAAATTACTTTCTCTCCCGAAGTATACGCTTAAGTGTTGATCACTTTGAAAAAATCGAATTTTGAGGAAATTTTCGACCTCTTGCATGGGATTTTACGCTTAAGAATTGCGACAATACTTTTATCCAGGGGGTGACATTAGCTCTGAAAAATGCGACCAGTTTCAGTATAATTTTTTTCCTGTTTTCGTACACATTTCACAAGATATCTTTAAAACTACGTAGGTTGCCAATTTGGGGTTTTCGGTTGCCTCTTCGTTATTAAATTGGCTTTTATTTTGTATTAGTATTTTTTGCTAATTCAGTCTACAATAACAGAAAACAGCTAATGAACTCAAAAGTTTTTTCGGCGCGCTAAAAACATATGGGAAATATAGGAAATGTCATGCGCTTTTATCAATGGGGGTCCGGAAATCGTGGGAAGTGGAAAATCACTAAGGGAAAGTGCATCAACTTTTTCCAGAGCTTTCGGCTCAGTGTCCAAGCCTTCCTCAGGGGTCAAGTCTTCTGTGGACTGTTGAAAAAGATCAGTGCGAACAAAGACTAGTTCCCTGATACCACGAAAATCCCGAGAAGAGAAATGAAAATGTAAAAATTTGTTACTGCCTGGAGTAGTGAAAATTGCTAAATTAGTAAGGAAGTGTCACCATTCTCTATATAAACCCGGTCCAAATAAGTCTGACCAAGTTTAACGAAACACAGAGAAGGACTTGAAGACTTGACCACTGATAAAGGCTTGGAGACTGAGGCGAAAGCCCTGGAAAAAGTTGATGCACTTTCTCTGAGTGATTTTCCACTTCCGACGAATTCCGGATCCCCATTAATAAAATTAGTTTCACATGGATTTTTCTTTATAATGGCAACAATACGACTCAAATAATGTCAACGCGTTTGATTTTTATATTTTTGCAATTTTGGTTGTAGTTACTTTATTTGTTAAAAGTTGTCTTACAACAAAAATGGTTTTAGAATCAATATTTTTTTAAATGGTATTTAAAATATTTAGAGGTTGACACTATTGGAGTCGTACTGTATTTTTTCAGTTAATTACTTTGAAAAAAAAAAGAACAATAGAGTCTTAACTGTTTTTGGAAGATACTTTGTAATTTTACTAGTCGAACACTTGTAACAAAAAACTTTGAAAGTGTCACGTAGGTAAATAAAAAAAATCGTTTCCGCTTATTACAAAGAGTAGTTGAAATATACTTGTTTATTGAAAATAAAAAAAAACTTAAATATCCAGTCTATTTAAAAAGAATTGTGAAAATAAGGCTGTAGTGAAGCTAACTTATAAAAAAAGGAAAATATTGTATAGGGAAACTGGGGGAATATAAACATGGGGTATTTGTAGACAGTTATTGTTACTCACAATAACTTTTGTTTTGTAAACATGTTTTTGACATATCAATGAGAGTAAGTGAGATCTAGATCTATAGTTATCTCGTTCACTCTTATAGGAAATTTTGAAAACAAAAGTTATTGTGCGTTGTGCATAATGCCCAACGCACCACAAATTTTGTTAGTAAACATGTTTTCAAAATTTCCTATAAGAGTGAGGGAGATAACTAGATCTAGGTCTCACTCACACTTATTAAAATGTCAAAAACATGTTTACAAAACAAAAGTTATTGTGCATTGGCCATAATGCCCAACGCACAATAAGTTTTGTTTAGTAAACATGTTTTTTGACATTTCAAAGAGAGTGAGTGAGATCTAGATCTAGTCATCTCGCTCACTCTTATAGGTAATTTTGAATACGTGTTTTTAAACAAAATATATTGTGCGCTGGTCATAATGCCCAAAGCACAATAACTTTTGTTTAGTAAACATGTTTTTGACTTTTAAATGAGAGTGAGTGAGATCTAGATCTAGCCATCTCGCTCATTCTCATGGGAAATTTTGAAAACATGTTTACAAACAAAAGTTATTGTGCGCTGGTCATAAGAATCAAATAATTCTTTGTTTTGAAATCGTCGTGAAACCGTACTGAATTTTATGATACATTAAAAAAATGAATTTTTTAAACTAAAATCAAAGTTTTCTGTTGCAAATTTGTTTACTTGAGTGTAAATGTGAGACACTATAGCAACAATGTTGCTTCAAAGACGACAAAAAAAGCTCTGGTAAAGCATTTTATGGAGTGATTTGTACAATTCTCTGACATTTCAATATTATAAATTTTTCATTGAGAGAGGAACAGTGATCTTGATAGGAAGAATAAAAGTTGCAAGATTTATTAATGAGATGGCACATAAAGTTGGTTAGAATGAGAAGACAAATTTGCTGTAAGGTGATTTCTCTTATTCATCTGTAAATTGATTTGAATGTGGCATTTTCGCGACACGAATGGTATTAATACATAACAGGAGACGGTGGAAGATTGTGAATTAAGAAAAATAGATAAAATGGAATATTAACAATAGAATGAGGAGAGGAATGGGGTGCAGGGAAGTTGTGTAAGAGAAAAGAAAAGAGATTTTAAATGACTCTTTTTTTTATCAAAAAGGTTTTTCACATAAATTAAGAGTTATACGAGAGTGCAAGAGTGTAAAAGAGAAAGAGGAAGAGAGAAAGGGGGGAGAGAGGAGAAAGAAAATATAACACGAAACATAAAAATTTAATTGAAGATTTCAACAATTGAGTCCATTTGTGCGCGGTCGGTGAAGTGACGAAGAGGAGGAAGGAAAGAAGAAAAAAAATAAGAATTGAAAGAAATTAATTGGTAAAGATATATATTGAGAGGTCGTGTGAGTGCATTTGTGTGTCATTGAGTTGAGTCTGGGGGATTGGGAGAGATCAACTTTAGATGACCACAAAAATGGTACGATTGGCAATGACGTCACCAGAGTCCTCACATCAACAGAATAGTAGCAGCAGTGGTGGAAATAGTACGAACAATAATAATCATCAGAGTGGTGAAATAATTCAGCAGCAGCAATCTGTTGCAATCCACCAGAGTCCGCAACAGCAGCCGCCCCAGCAAGGGACAATTGCACATCCCGCGCACCATATGCACCATGCTGGGGCCACAATGCCACAGCAACAACCACCGCCACCGGTTGAGGGCAATGGTCATGGGCTCTTCATTGGACAATATACAGCCGCGGGGGATTTCTACCCTGAACACGGCTACTTCATTCCTCACCATCATCACCATCATGAGATGTGTCCCGCGGCTCATGCACCCCTCTGCACGCTCCATGATTTCGGTAAGACTTACATTTCGTAAACACCTCATCATGTTTCCTTCCTTCTTACTACCCTGAAAAACCCGTGGGGAACTTCTTTGCGGTGCAAAAATTCCATTATGTGACCTATATATTGTGGTATGTTAAAGATGTGAGTGGAATGACACCGTACCCATCCAATATGCACAATGCATTTGGCTGCACATGAATCACATAATACTGAAGAATCCACCCAATGACATCAAATGTGATAGGCAATACTTGGCATATTCTCTTGCCACAGTCGATAAGGAAAATTTCCATTTAGCGTTAGTTCATGTGGGGAAATTTTCCAAGGATATATATATCGTCCAATGGTGGCAATTGTTGTAAATAACATAGATGTTCTCACTAATCTTGCTATAAAATTGTTGGTTTATATCCAATGTGACACCTTTTGCTCTCCAGAGGTATCAGAGCAAAGTACACAGGTATAGGGGAAACTGGGGCACCACCAAACAGGGGTACCACCAAACACTGCGATTTTTTAAATAGGTATAAGATTTCAGAGAATGAGACTTACATGAAATCATAGGTACTATAGGGATGCTTGTCCAGAGAAAGAATGATCCACATAGTTCAAGTAGTTTAGAAATAAGAATCTTTTTTCGCAAAATTGTGAGATTTTGATAATTTTAGTCATTTATATATCTACCTGGAAAATAAAACTGAAATAAGTTACATCAAATTTCACTACACCAGTACTTTCCTACATGTTTTAGGATAATATTTATGTATCTACTAAAGAAATTAATGTTCACATTTTTTTAAAAGAATATAAAATCTATCACAAAACAGAGTTTGGGGCACCAACAAACAGGCAAATTTCTCACAATTGAAGATGTCGCGAGCGTAGCTTGAATGGCAAAATTTTTCCTCTTATCTTTCTTACTCTTCATCTCCCTCTTTGTTCGATTTCTGAAATTTATATCCATTCATGAGATTTTTATTCAAAACTCAGGAGAAATATAGTTACAAGAACCCAATTTTGCATTAAATGATTCTTAATGATTCTTAAATGATTTTAATCAAGGATTGACGAATGATTTCTCGATTTTATTACAAATAATTAGAAGAGCGCGCAAAATTTGAACTTTAGGTAAAATGTTTGCCACGATTTTAGTGGCGCTGCTTTCCAGTCAGAAGTCGAATGTTGTCAAAATGATGAAAAATCCATTGAAAATATGTTCGGCGTGCAGTGCTTTAGTTTTTTGCTATTTTGGTCACTCATTATAAATTTTGCAGTGCTTTTTTGAGAATTATTTGCATTTTCAATACTTTCTTTATAATTAAGAGTTGTGGTGAATGCCCAAAATAGCTTCAATGGGTGAGAAAAACAGGTGTTTTTTGGTGCCCCAGAAAGTGTTTATTGGTACCCCGGGTGGTTGGAAAAAAGCGAAAAATGCATGGTGATACAATTTTCCTTTTTACGGAAAATTGAAGTGCTTCACATCATCCATGTATACATTAATGTGGAGCCTATACCTAAGACTATAACATGGGGTAAGCAACATTTTTCTAAAACTCACAGTTTTCTTAGGAAATTCAGTCAAAATCGCATCTTTCAAAAGTGTTTGGTGGTACCCCAGTTTCCCCTATCGCACAGACAACCGTCTACTGAATGCTTAAAATTATTTTTAATATAAGAATACTCTATGGAAGTAAAAGTATCACTTGAAAATCGTTGAACGAATATTTTGTCAAATTTAAAGGCAAAATAAAAACTTTTGTTTATTACTGAATTTTTGATAACTTCTGTTGCACTCCTTTTCATAAAGAATACGTAGGGTCGAAGAAACACAGAACCCCTATTGACACTTTTCTAAAAATGTTGAAATTTATTTAATGCATCCAATAAAATCTAAGTAATACGACGTTTTTTCATTAATCTGCGTTTTTCGATAAAGATAGGGGAATGTAGGCATGATTCGCACAGATTGTACCTTCAAACGATGTGAATTTTCTCTTTGTTTGCAAAGACCTGACTTACCATTTGTCATCTCGTCTCATGAACTTAATAATTATCGATCTTATGGCTAAGAAATAACGAACTAGCTCTTTGTCAACAAAGAGAAAATTTGCGTTGTTTGAAGGTTCACTCTGTGCGAACCATGCCAACATTCCCCTAAGTTTCCGAATTTCGTAT
Organism: Phlebotomus papatasi; assembly: GCF_024763615.1. Classification (NCBI taxonomy): domain Eukaryota; kingdom Metazoa; phylum Arthropoda; class Insecta; order Diptera; family Psychodidae; genus Phlebotomus; species Phlebotomus papatasi. The sequence goes on from NC_077224.1 coordinate 47,449,931, forward strand.
TCAAAACAGTACAGAGTAGGGTATCAATACGTACTGACAAAAGATCTTAAAGTGTCAATAGGTGTTCCTTTCACCCTATGTGCTAGAATGTGTTCTGACATTTATGATTTTCTCTTGAATTTCGATTTTGAAGATGGTTATTGCAACTTTTTCATCCAAAATTGCCTTTTGTTCAAGGGGAAAGTCATTGAAGAAATACAAGACATTCAGCCAAGAAACGGTTTCCGCGTGAAATAACGAAACATTACTGGAAACCCAGGAAATGTAACGAAAACGAGGAACCATACTTGGAAATATGAAAATGCTCCTAGGACCGCGAAAACATAACGATAAACGTGGGAAAAAGAATTTCTTCGCGGAAGAAACTGAAACTGAATAACAGGAAAAATATTTCTCATGTTCCTGGAGGGGAATTCTGTAACGTTCTGGCAATGCCATATGACAAATTGGGTTCGAAACAAATTGGGAGAGCTTTTTCGAAAATGCGATTCTGTAGCTGTGACATTACCATTCCAGCTCACGGGACATTGTCAGATGTCACATAATTGATATATCTGGCAACAATGAATTTCGTTAAATAAATCAACCAAGACGTACTGTATTTTCATAAATTCATCAAGTAAAGGGATTTCATTAAAAATTCAATAAATTGCATTTTCGAACTGATATAATATGACAAAGAAAAAGCTCGAATGGCATTGTCAGGTTTCGAACTCACGAGTGATAATGCCACGAAAATTACAGAATTACCCTACTGGAAACTAGAAATACAAGCCAATTTTGTTTTATTATGAGTTAGGGTAAGTGCTCATAATTTTGGACAGTTTCTAAATTTGGACACTTTGAGGGTAAAATTGGACACTAAAAATAAATTGATTAAAATAATGGATTTTTATTCCAATATTTGATGAAAAATGAATTCTATCTAAATATTTGTTCTTTTTGGAAGATTTTGACACTAAATACGTTAAATTTTGAATATGATTTGAGTTGAAATTGCTTTGTTGAAAATTCAGTGTGAGCAATTGCTTACGAGAAATATGACAGAACTTCGTGGCTTACTTCAGTCTTATTTAGTTTTGGTGAAGTACTAACAAAGTTTGTTCGCTGTTTTTGAGTGATATTATTGAATATTCATTGAATATTGTGTAGATTCACGTTACTGATGATTTGTACATTTGACCTGAAGTGAGATTTGCCTTGTGAATTATATTTTTCGTGTGAAAAATGGGAAATTTTTTAAGACATTCACCAATGAGGTGATGATTCTTATTTTGGACAGGTGTTTTTCTCACGAAATTTCGTGAAGTTTTAGCTTTTGTGATGACTAGGTTGGACAAATGCCTGGAGAAACAAAGGAGCATCATCTCTACGAAAGAGATGTAGCGAGAAATGTCCTGAAAGGCTCCCGGAAAGGTCAGGGAATGAGCGAATCCGCACGTACTTGGAGTATCGAAGTCAACTCACTTTAATGAATGATATGGAAAGTTTCCGGGCTTCTGTGACATTCTACGTTTCCCTTACATGAACAGGAAGAGGACTTGGTAAGATTGGTTCATCAAATGAAGAACAATGGGCATCCTGTTGAGGCGGATTATCTGTCCAAATTTACAGACAAGTTGTAAAAATTAATAACCAAGTTGTCCAAAATAAGAGTCAAATTCACCTCTACATATCAATTCATTTTTAAACGTATTAAAACTAATTTTAGTAAAAATGAGATGATAAATAGCTTGCCAAGTTTCTAAACAATCCTTCTGAAAAGAGAGTAACAAAAAAAGTCAATTAGTATTGAAAATATCGCACTTCAAACTTGGGATATCGATGCTTATATGCAGACTGTCCAAAATTATGAGCACTTCCCCTATCTCCTGGTAAAAAGTGCTAATCGTTTTAGCTCGTGTCTTGGGTTCAAAGTCCTCTTTAATGTCCAAAAACCTTAGGCTGGTCCTAGAGATCTTGAGAATATTTAGCCTATAAAATTTATCACTAAAGGATTAGGGAACCTTTAATAGATAACCTCTATTCAATCATCCTAACCGCGGTGTCACATATAAGATCAATATTAAGATTAATACTTTCTGAACTTCGAGAACGGCAAAAAAGCGATAGAACGTGTTTTATCTTGAGTACAGTAGACTCACGAAAATGTCATCCAAATCATTGAGAGATTTGGGCATCAAAGTCATTGTAAATTCCATAAAAAGCGCTCAATTTTAAAGAATCACGATAAAATAGGAAGAACTACAGCGAATTTGAGCAAATTTGCTTCATAATTAAACTTGTAAATTGTCAAAAAAAAATTTTCGCCCGATTGAAAAAGAGGCGATTGAGCGAGAGTCTACTGTATTTCTCGAACATCTCTTCTGTGTACAAAGTTGGCAACCATTAAATCGCTCGAAAACTGACCGAATTAATGTTGGCATGCATGGAATATTGCTAAAATTGCCAGTAATGTTTAGAAAACAATTAATATGAACAGTAATATCTTACTGATCGTATTATTCCACTAGAGTGTATTCTATCTAACACGTGATTTTTAATTTAAAATTTTGCATACTATTATACACATCTATTTCTGTCTTTTCTTATTCTTCGTATTAAACTTATATGGGCCACCTCGGTAAGGCCTGACAGATCCTAAAGGCCTCGACATATTAAGCCTTAGGTCTGAAATTCCTATAATGACCTCTACACACTAGAGAAATTTATGTCCATATTCCTCTCGTTCAATAATAACCTTCCCGATTTGAGAGCTCTCTCCTGTTGAGGTTTGTCCTTTACCAATTCGAAGGTATATCAGAGAGAACTCACCTAAAAACCTGTTGCAAATTCGAAAGTTTAAACCGACGAGTTACACAAAAGTAAGCAAGTTCATGAAAAGAACATTTACTTTAATGAAATTGCAATTCAAACGTTCTACCATCCTGAAATTCTACTAAACTACACAAAAATTCATTTTTCGCAGCAAACGTTTACGCCACTTTTGTTGATATTAGACGATTAAAGTGTCAAGAATACCGAAATTCGAAATAGCAGAACAATCAGCGCTAAATTGGCGAATACGTGAACTTGCACTTTTCAAATGAAATAATTACCTATTTCGTGAACAAAAAGGGTTTTTCTGAAGTGTCTGCAAATGCTGCAAGAGGAAACCCCGGAAATTATGATTTTTTGGAGAGATTTTCTTATTGTTTTAAATGGGAAAGGAGAAAAGACCAAGAATAAGAACAAATCCTGCACTCAGGAGCAACTCAACAAGGTTTTGGAAGCCTTTCGTCGCGGTTTCACTTACGCTATTTATCTCCAATTAGAAAATTTCCCTTGTCTCCATTTGGATTAATATGTTGCCAATAGAAGCATTTTACGCTTGCGTATTTTTCTTGTATTTAAGAAGTTTTCAAATTATATCTAAAGAATTTTCACTAAACAGTAACATTCTAGAAGGGTCAAGGAGCAAATTTATGTCATTCTCTTCAGAAAAAATATGAACTTAATGTGTTGAATCTTCTGTCAAACTTAAAGCGTCTGGAAATGGTTTTGAATTAGGATATTTTCCCTAGGTTTGGCTTTGCTTTAAAATGACTTTGTCTCTTCGAAAGGTTATTACTGAATGGTGCCAATCAGTTTTTGGGGATTCATACTGACGGCAGGGACTTTAGTCCTGGAATATTAAAATATATCTCCCTTTGATTTATTAAATTGAATTTGAAGTAGTTTGATTTAAAATTTTGCTACCACCATTCATGCTGCCATTGCCGTCTTATCGCAGATTCTAACCTTTATGATAAAACGAGGTAAAGATTTTGTCATAAAATACATTATTGTTAGTGATTAGCATAATGTCATTGATCTTTTTAGAACCTTCTCAGTCATAACAAACCTAGACACTTAGTAAATCCCATATCTTCACTATACAGAAGATTTTTAAGTTTAATATGCATCTTTGGTCTAGCGTTAACAAGAAGGGTAATCAAAATATTTCCCGTTATTGTCAAAGCTATTAACATCAATATGTTTGCCTTGTCTATTTGTCCAATAGCAAATACAATCTAGAGTGGATCCTATTAACATTTAAATAAAACATGAAATTGTAATAATGAAGTTTCCTAATTTGAATAGAATGACTTTTTTTTGACTGTGCTAAAAGTCTAGATATTTCGCAATGGGACATCCAAATACACAAAAAATTCTACTCAAAATCGAAAGTATAGCTTGAAAAAGAAAAATGTTGGTCAAGGATTATGTGAGGAAGAATATGTAAAAAATAATGAGTCATATGTAAAATTAATTGAGAATCTGACTTTTTGATGGAACAATTGCAATAAATTTAGTGGTTTTTTTGTGGGTTTTGTGGTATAAAAGTGTGGTATATGTATGAATTGCAGGAAAATTTGTTGTTGTATTCAGGTGCAACATTGAATGTGACAGAAAATTTGATAAATTGCTTTTGAAGGTGACAGGAAGAAAGGTATTTTTTGTATGATATGTATGTTGAGTGGTATCTAAGTTTTGATAAAATGATTTAGTAGTGTGTAAATGTTGAATTTGTGCATTATGAATAATGGAGATAGAAGTGAAACAATAAGAGTAAAGAATTTATGCAGAAACAAGCAAAATGTAATTATGAAAACCCTTTTGTTCGACACTTAATTTTTATTTATTTATTTATTCTCTTTCATCATGACATCGATGGTTTGTACGTGATGAATAAATTTATTCCATTTGGGAATTGTTTTACATGTGTATAGATTTATTTTGAAATGAATACCTTTTCAACTATGATTTGATAATCGAATTCCCCGGAAATTTTGGATTGACCTTGACCCCATTCAAAATGTGTCTGAAATTACAGTGTCAGGAATTTCATTCGTCGTCATTGGTTTACATCTGTCTCAAGTGTTGAATGTCTTGCAAATGGTACTACAATGTATAGTCATAAATATTGTTTATATTTATATAGCAATTCTCTCGATATTTCACATACTTAAACTATACGAAGATGTTCCATCATCCTTGTAAAAAGAGATACTTCATCCACCATTCCCTTTACACTTCTTTTTATCATCTTCTAATGTATCACTTTTTGTCTTTGATTTCTTCTTCTCACTCTTATCATGTTATATAATGATGAACATGTATCGCTTATGTGATGAGGCAAGGGCAAGAAAAGGAGTCCTTTGCCATTATTCTAAGCACATCTACTTCTCACACACAAGACATCCAAAATAAAAGAAAAACTTTAGGTGATGATAGGGCCGTTTCACATGTTCTTTTAGGAGTGTTAATAATGTCTAATAATTAACTATTTTAATTTTAAATAGAAGTTTAGGATTATTTTATAAATCGATAGCTCAGAATATAAAACGAATAAGTCGCGAACATTCATCTTTACAGAAGACCGATTTCAAATTGAGATTTACATGCCGAGTATAGGATTTTTAATATTTGATACCCCTATAACTCCGGGAATAGCAATATTTCCTGTATAATATTCACATGGAAGGTAAATGGTATCAAGGACTACCCGAAAAGCGAGAGAAAAACGTATTTTGCAAAAAATCTACTTACTCGACTTATATTTTGACAAGTCGAAATAGTTTCATTTTTGGTGTTTTTTCTCTAATATAATAAATTATCTATTGAAAAAAAAATTAAATTAAAATTAAAACCCAAGATCTGATTATTTAAATTTTATCATTTCTTGTTAATTCGAAATATAATTGTAACATTAATTTCCCAAAATTACTCAAGGCAAAAATTTGATAGAAATTAATTTGTTTAGTTTTGTTAAGAAAAGTCTCTTGTCTGTTTTGCAATGATAGAAAAACCGTTTCGCAGACAAGTGGGACGAATAAAATATTACTAATGCATATTTGAGACGCTCAGAGCAGAAGTGGTCTCCTTTGTATGCATTTCCTTATTGAAACAGTCCACTTCTGCTCTGAGCGTCTCATTTATTAAAGAAAAAGTTTTCAGAAAATCCTGATTGGCCTTTGGGTAATTTTTCTTACTCTAAAACTGCCCCATTTTTGACTGAAGTTGCCCCGCATGAAGGGATTTTTAAGCATTGCGTCACTAACGGACTATAATAATGTACAAAGATTACGGTTAATAATTTTAAAGTAAATGGTCGACAAAAGTTGGCAAAAATCCAAGTAGTGTAGACATAACAGCGTTTTGTGCTATTCCATATTTACTACTGCCCTAGCCTCCTCTAAATTGTTTATGGGATTTACAAAAGGGATGGCAAAGTGTCCCTAGTTTTGCAAAATACTCTAATTCGTGACATCGATACTCTATATTTAGAAGTGCTTTCGTATTTTTTATCGTTTACCGGCTCATAACCGATTTCAAAGGATTTATAGATCATTTGAAAAATCGTCCAAAATATCTTAAAGGTAAAACAAATGATTTTTCAGGGAAAAATTATCAGTTCATAAACAGTTCATTACCTGTTCATAATCCATTGGAACTGGTTCAGACTTGTCAGAAATTCCAAGACCTATGCAATGAGCCCCAACATAATCCCATTCGGTTGGGAAATACGCTCTCTATAAGCAATATAACATTTGACTTTGAAAAATGATTATTAGGAATGATTCAGCGGTACAGGGAGTTCCGGCTTAAGTAAAAATGGACAACAACAATTTGATATGAATTGCCTATTAGTGAGAGCTAGTTTATAAAATTATTTTTGAAGTGAGCTAGGTTTTTCAGGATAATCTGTCCTTCAGGTTTGCGTCGGAATTTGTTGATCAAATCCTATGAATCAAATACACAATTTCACAAGAGCTTTCGACATTTATCGTGTCTTCCTCAGTGGTTCTTGGTTGGTCTTTGCTTTAGGATTTTTGTTACTAATTCCTCTACTTTCTTATGCATCAGTTTTTTGAATTTGGTTAGGAGAGAATTTTCTTCTTTCTTTTATACACAGCGAGCGGACTAGTACTCCTATAGGGGGCTCCCTAAAGTTGGCGCTGAAAATAAATAAATAAAAATTGACGCAAAAAATGTTGTGTATACATCACGGCGTTTCCGTAACTTTTTCCAATGATATCCCCTGCAAGTTCGCAATTTTTCGGTGTCACTGGAGTGAATTCGCGGAGTTTCTTTCAACCCCGAGCATTTCTTTCAAAGCGGAACTCCCTGTATTTTCGTAGGGTAAAGTGGTACAAGTTGGACAATGTTACAATTTGGGCAGGGCTTTTTGTCTTGATAACTTTAGCACTTCATTTTTATTTGTATATTTTTAATGCTTTAGTTTTATAATTTGGTTCCTTGTGCTTAAAAACAAATTTTGTACTGTATTTAGCAAGAAAAAAACCATGTCCAACTTGTACCGGCGAATTGTCCAGTTTGTAACACTAATTCCAAATTATATCACTTTATACCCTATATGGATGAAATATTCGCCTAGTAACCTCTGAAACGTTATCCAAAATTGTAAAAGAAACACTGCTCTCTCTATTGAATTCGAGCAGTAAAATTCTCGAAAAGTCTAATGGATATAAGTTAGAAATTGCTTCAAAACATCTCTAAACAACAAATTCATTTTCATTTCACGAAAATTTCAGAATGTACGGGTCTATTAAAAATTAAAGTGGTCTAAAGTACTTAGGCTACCTTAAATATTTTCATAAGGATTAACCTGAGTCGCCTAAGTTTAGTACGATAACAGGAAATACTAAGCTTTGATTCTGTTTATCATCTTTCTGTAAATTAATTTCACAGCCCAATATAGGAACATTGGTATGCCTGAAAAGATCCCATCCTCTCCTATAAGAAATAATCACCATAATCAGAATGGGACCCTTTTTATTTGGCCCATCGTCAAATGTTACTATTTCTTTTATAGTATACATATGTCCAATATCCATACAGTAATAGGCCCTATAAGAACTTAGTAGTGGTGTGATGAGAGTAAATTTAAGGATGGGCCCTTTATATCTCACTAGTCTGGATTATTATTATTATTATTTTGTATTCTCATAACTTTTTTTCATGTTGTCTTTGCTTTCTCTTCCCTCGGGGTGTTATACCCATCGTTAGATAGATAAATAGTTTGTCTGTGACTTGACTAGACTTCGAAGATGGGGCAGAAAATGTCTTTAAAAATTATATATATATATAAAGTAAAGAAAACGACACGAAGAAGAAGACAAGAACCATCGCGCACACTTCAAAGGCGTGTTCTCCTCTCTCAAGGAGGGTTATTCAACTCTAACCCATCTCGATGGTGTGTCACTTGATTCGATATGGGGTGAAGAAATTCTCAACACTTCGTTTTTCGCTTCTACTTCTCTCCCTGAAAATATATTTCTTCTTTTTTTGGGTGATTTATCTTAAATATGGCTGAAACAAGACAAAATCCTCTTCATTGTGAAAATATTTACATTTTCGATATGATTTTCATCCTTTTGATACTTTGCATCTTGTTTAAATTCTATAGGAGACAGCAGGGGCTTTCTGGACGTACATTTTGTTGATGATCAATTTTAATAGTTCTCTTTTAAATAATTAGTTTCGAGTTACTTAGATTAATAAGACCCTTTAGGATTCAATTGAAATTATAGGGGCACAAGTTTTATAACCTGTTTATGGAGAAAGGAATAGACAATAAAGATATGCTTCTTATATATACTTCTTGACATCTCGATTAAAGGACAATTGGCAGAAATGTATAGGAGCTGGCCCAACCTTTCGCCAGAAAAGGTACAAGGCTCATCTTGTAGGTACTCCTGTCAATTGTCCTTTGCATTAAGGGATCTGATGTGTTCTGTAGGGGTATTCTGTAACAGTCTGACAATGTCATATGACAAATTATCGTGATATGAATCGGAAGCAGAACAATATTAAGAGCTTTAATGAATCTAAGAGATATAATATAAAGAGCTTTATGATGACCATGTCACTTATAAGATAAATATTAAGATTAATACTTTCTGAACTGCGAGAATGCCAAAAAAAAAGATAGCAAGTGTTTTATCTTGCCTCTCTTTCGCGTTTCGCTCGAAAACTGTCCGAATCACAGATGGCACGCTTGGAAAATTACTCGAATTGGCTGTAATACGATTCAAAAAGCAATTAATACGAACAGTAATATTTTACTCATCGTACTACTCCACTAGAGTGTACTCTGTCTAACACATATGATTTTCCATTTGAAATTTGCATACTATATACCTCTCTTTCCTGCTTTTCTTAATATTAATATTAATCTTATATGTGACACCACGGTGAATTTCTCAGTGATTGATACGAATCGCATTTTTGAATAGTTTTCCCGAATTTACCAATTTAATTTGTTTAAATTTGTCATATGAAATTGTCATACAGATACAGAATTCGGATTTTTCTACTGATCCCGTGTTCGATTCCGACTCTAAGTTTTTTTATATTATTATTTTCATTTTTTTTTAACATAGCAATAACTTCAATTTTGCGATATGTTGTTTCTTTTACATTTTCGCTTCATTTTCTCATTTTATTTGCAATGGATAGAGGGAAGTGGGGCACATTTGAATTGGGGCAGCTTTAAAATTGGAGTTTTTCTCCTATTTTTAAATGGAACTCGACCTTACCATGATATAATTTAGCTCGCAAATCAATTGTGAACTCAAATTACATTATAATAAGTCTCAAATCCTTTTAAAAATGAAAGAAAAAGTCCAATTTCAAAAGTACCCCAATTCAAAGGTGCCCCAACCTCCTAATCTCCATAAATAATTTAAAAATGCAGTGAATATTGAAATGTCCACTAAATTGATCGGTTATTTGTTCATCAAAACGCGTTTCTATAAATAACCCCGCTCTCCTTTACATTTTAAAATATTCTGAAGGTTTCTTTCACTGAGAAAAAAAAAGAGGATGCGATTAACTTTAACACTTTTTAGGTGTAAAAATATATCAACATTTTTAAATATTAATTTGACACCTTTTTAAGGGTATTAACATGAAAAAGGGTAACTTTAACTCCTAATACACCTAAAAATGGTAATATTTACACCGATTTCGGATCAATACTGCAGGGTAAAATTAACATTTCAGGAATATTATTTTAACTTTTTCGGATTTCTGTGTTTGTTGAAATCCCTGTATATTGGTAGAAACTTAAGTCAGTATAGGCATAGGGTAAGTGTGCCAAATTTCGGCATAGTTGCATGCAAGCGTCAAAGTCTCAAGTTTGAAATGTGATATTTTAAATACAAATTGACTTTTTTCTATTCTTTCTTCTGAAAGAGTGTTGCTTGAAATCTTGTAAAGAGTTTACCGTTTTTATTTACTCTAAAATCATTCTTAATACATTTTAAAATGAATAAAAATATAGACATAGCTTTGGTGTCCTATTTCGGCCACCTTCATTCTCATAGTTCCTTGCCCTTCGGGAATTCTTCAAATGTCTTTTTTACGTCATCTCGTTTGTCGAAGCTACATTTTTTGTTATTCTTTTGCATTGTATAATCTCTAGAGTATGTAAAATCTAATGGTTCATGGAAATTCAAGGTGGCCAAAATTGCAAGCTGGCCGGAATTAGGCACACTTACCCTATAGAATTTTGAAGTAATTCGCCAGGATATGGTAAAATTTTGACGTAAATTTCTCCCATGTGTTGTAGCCATTAGATTAGATTTGTGTCTGTTTTTAGTGATATTTATTACCATGTTGTTTTTTCGGATATACATATTTTTAAATATTTTGTTGTGATATATTGTTCGATAAAGAAGAATCGAAAGTCTTATTTATGAACCACAAATATGTTAAATGTTATTTATTTAATATATGTATATCATTCATTTTGTTAAACTATAATAACTAAATAATATGACTGTGATTTCAAGAAAGAAAACAAGAAAAAAGTGCTTCCAAACATCGCAGTATATTGCATGAACAAAACGATTTATATTATGACACTGCAGAGACAATAAATCAGTAAGAGATTCTAGATAATACTGGTTGATATAAATTAAAATTGTAAAGCAGTGTCAATAAATCATTTGTGGAAAAACATTAGAAATCGCGGTGGTGTTGATGTGCAGTCCATCCGCGTGATTTTACAATTAAAAGCAGTTTCGATTAATAAATTTTTTCCTTCCCACATTGCTGTACATATTTCTCGATTATAGTGTTTTGTCTCTCTGAATTAGTCATTAAATTAACTGGTTGCAATTAATAAATTTGCAACTACATGAATACGTATTTTTCCTGATATTTTCAACAAATAATTATTTTAAATTTGCCAATTGTTTTTGCAAATCTGAAATGATTTTTTTTCAACATATAATTTTTTTGTACAGAAAAAAGTGAAGTGATAATTAAGTCTTGAAAATAACTACATTCCTTCTTTGTAACTAATTATGTAATGAAAATGGGTGTATGGACTTGTAATGTCGAAGATAAATTTATAATTTAAAAAGTAATCAACAGGACAATATGTGCAATAATGGTGTAATTTTCACTGCAGAGACAACAGAGAATTTTTATAGTGTGTCTGTCCTCATTAAATCAATTTCAGTTCACAATTCTTCCAATCTTATTGCAGATAATTAAATTTAAAGGCATTACGTCTTCCGAGGCAGAGAATAGAATGACTTTAAGATGGTTGGTATAAAAAGGAGCACGGAAGATCAGTCAAAATGTACTTTTTTTTTTAATTAAGAAGGGTTTTTTTATTGCTCGAACTTTAAAGTTATACAATCTACATTTCAATAGGGGAAATTGGGGCACCATCTAACATGGGGTAGCATCGAATACCAATTTTTAATTCTGAACTATTTGGATTACGACTATAATATGAATTCATACAGGACTCGTCTTCTGAAGTCTGTTATCTAATTAAAAATTTGCAGTGTCCGGTAGATCTCGTGTTCGGTGATGCCTCAGTTTCTCCTACATCCAACCTTATGGATTCGAGACTAATACAGAATACACCTATTATAAATCAGAAATATTTCATGAAATCATAATTTCACATGCCTTTTATCTGCCCGGGATAGATTTATACAAAATGTTCGGGAAGAAAGCGAAGTGTATTTTAACTAAATAGAATTTTTCTGATCTAAAACGTGTGCATTAGGGATCACTTGTTGATAGAATTTTGATAATTTGAAGATTCGAAAAAAAAAACACTTAGTAAGCAAATTAGCAAAGTTGATTAATACAAAAGTCAATACAGTCAGTACATAATTCAAAATGTTTAATAATGCCTCTGGCACACCCTTTAGCTCGGTATAATTTCATGAAACCAAAATTGGCGTCCCTTTCTTTCTCAAAAGATTTGCATAAGTCTATCCCACTCTATCTGTCTCATATATTCAACTGAATTAAATTTGATATGATGTTCAATAGAAGAAGAAGAAGAGTCCGAAAGAATGAGACACACATATGCAAAGCATATGAGAAAGAAAGGGATTCGAATTTCGACTTTATGAAATTTTCCTGATCTACAAGATGTGCCGGTGCCATAAAAAAACACAATTTTGATCAGTAAAAAGATCAATTTTGATCAAGAAAAAATTTGAAAGTGATCAGCAGGGGAACTCTAACAGTATGACAATGTCATATGACAAATTTAATTTTTTATCTATTAAATTCAGAAGAACTAATTAAAAATTCGATTAATATTAGTTAGACAGAGCTTCATAGAACTCTCATCAACGGCAATTCGATGCTCTTAGAGCTTTAATGTTGTCCTGCTCCTGAATTTACTACGAAAATTTGTCATATGACAATGTTATATCGTTACAGAATTGCCCTACAGTAATCTTATTATACAAAAGGCACAATATGATGATGCTTTACATCTTTTTTTTAATTTTATTTTTTTTACTTTGCTAATCATGCCAACAATATTTCCTGAACCCGACATGTTGATGGCAATACTCAACTGGCATGCAAGTAATAGAAAAAATCAGATGAAGCTTTTAACTGCTAACATAATTCAATCGTAAACTTTTAGTCGCAAAGGTTTAACTGAATTTAGTATATGGGAATCCTTCACAGAGCTTCGTACAGAAAAAGATGTCCAAGTTTTAAGATTTTTTTTACTGAATGTTACACAAGCCGAATCAATTAACTATACCTCTAGGGTAACGTATGGTATTTCTGGACAAGGTGCTTTTCGGGACATAATATGGGTATTTTGGAACACATCATAAATCCTATAAATATTTGTTTTCTAATTATATTTAAGTTCTATATGAAATATTAAGGTCTTTACGTATCAGATAAACATAAAACTTCTGAAATTTTATTTAATTTAAAGCGTGAAATACGCGTGAATTGTGAGTGTCCCGTTTCACTTTTTACAATACCTTCAGTGTGATCAATTTTGCAGATGTCAACACAAACAGTGCTTAGTTTTTTTCGATTTAAGTCACTTTAAAAGTGAAAATTAAACAAAATTTTTGTGAAAGAGTGAAGTTTAGGACTTCTACTTAAAGGTAAATAATCAGGCTCGGTGAAATTTATTTGCATAATAGCGACTTTTGTCTGTCCCGAAATACCCAACTGTCCCGAAATATACCACTTTTATTTCTTTACATTTTTTGCTATTTTGTATAAAAAATGATGCATTTTTCAATATTTTTCGACGAAGAATCTTATTCTGGATAGCATAATGAACTTAAATATTTGTATCAACAAAGAAAAAAATTATTTGAGAAGTCTTTAAGCTGTTTGAATCTTGAAAGTGCTAAAAAAAAGTGTCCCAAAATACCACACGTTACCCTATATCGAAAAAAAATCTCTTCTTAGGTTTATAATCCCACCTCATAAAATTCCTGGAAATCTTTGGCAATTTTTGCAAAGCTTCCCCGGTTTGCTCAGCTATGTACAAAATTTGTCCACTTAACCCTCAGTCCCGGGATTAGGCACATTTTTGGGACCGAAAAAAAAAACACGCGAAATGGTATTATGCATCGACAAAATTTGCGTAAACCGCAGAAGACTTCTTTTGAATAAACCATTTCTTTTAAATAAATAAAAAGAGTGAATTGTTTGAAAGTAATGCATTGACAAACAGTACTTTTTGGACACAGTTCTTGAATAAATTGATAAAATATTAAAAAAAAAAATTATCTTAATAAAAGAAATATAAGCTTTATTCTGAAAATAAGACCAATGTTTTAAAATTTCCCACGTTACAAAATAGAATAAAGGTTTTTCAAGGTCAAAACTTGATCAGGTGTAGAGAGTGTATTTCTGAATCGATTTGGGTAAGTTTGGGATTAAGATTGTGTTGCTAATTAACTATATTAGATTAGGTAAATAGTTCGAAAGTACTCTTGTGGTATAAAGCATATGTTATAACTTCGAGCATTCTGCAAAGCTGGCATGCTTTGTCATAGTTTTGAAATAAATATGAATTCTAAATTGCATTCTTTTCTTGGACTTCTCCAATTGGGATCATGAACCTCTTGTTGCTTATATTTATTTATATCAAAACACTGTGCCTTCTCAAGAATTGTTTGTATCTTTCTGGCGATTTCTTTTAATCGGATTTTTTTTCTTAAGTGTTTATATCTGCAAAAAATCATCAAAACATATGTGTATAGGTGAGGTATCCTAAATTTCAAAAAAAGCATCACTAATTTTTTTTTAAAAAGATTATACCTTCTCACTAAATATATAAAGAAAAGAACTTTTATATGATCTTTTCTGTATAGAAACGATTTCACGATATACCATATGAAATCGTGCGGTATAAGTGTTAAAAATAAATTTTTCAAAATGAAATATACACGAGTTTTGAAAAGTTTTATATCTGTGCTATATAGATGGTTGTTGTACATATGAAAAAAAGTATGTATTTATGCTCTCGGAAAGTTGATTGTCCTCTATGCGTGTGGTAACCTTGATTTTGTGCTTTGCCACTGATCCGCTATGTATATAATAAAAGTACCTAATGTAAATGTCTCTCTAAATGAGCAAATGAGGGAGACGGTGTGTCAGAGTGAGAGATGGTGTGAGTATATAAGGTTGCAGTGTAAATAAATATAGAGAATTTATTTATTGCATTATATAGAGGGAGCCCAACAAAGTTAATCGTCGTGTCACACTCACGAGAATTGCAATGACATTCGCATTGTAGAAATATTTTTGCAATACTTTGTTGCATTTTTTTCCATCGTCTTCTTTCTTCTTTTTATTTATTAATTGCGTGTACTTTTTAGTCAATACACGGTAGAATGTTCAGATTATGTGGACAAGGATAGAGAAGTCAGACTTACAAGAAGTGTTTTTGCATTCTTCAATTTATTTGTATACTTAACCATGGTAATGCCAAAGTGCTGAGAGAATTAAATGAAAATGCAGGAAAATATTGGGAATGGTAATAATTACTTCTGGTTTTGTTAATACTGATGAATGTGAATTATTTAAGACGTCTAAAAACATTAAAAATTTATTTATGAAATGTGATCTTTTTTCTCATTCCATTCCTTAGGATCGACTAATAAAGAAAAAAAAAACACTTTCTTATATATTTTTAACTGCTCGAACTCCACGAGAGAGCAGTTTCTACAATCCAATTTTTTTTTCCAAATTCTCACCATCCTGGTTGCTAAACGGTAAGAGATATTGACTTTCGGTTTTCGGCGACCCCTCCATAAGTCAATATTCTCTAATTAACTAAATTTTTTGTTCTTAAACTCTTAAATTTAGGGTTTTTTTTTTGAACATCTGGAACGCTATAATCCTGTGTGAATTTTAGTCTAGGTTTCGTAAGGATCAAAACACTGTTTCAGCTCTCCCTAGAGTCAATCATGACATTGCATTGTCTTTGGATAGAGCCATGTTCAGCATTCTGGTCTTTCTGGGCTTCTCCAAGGCTTTTGATAACATTCCTCACAATCTACTCTGTAATAAGCTTCAGAGACTTTTTGGCTTAGGATATCTGCGCGTCTAATTTCGTTCTACCTTACCCCACTTCAAAGGTGCCCTACTTCCTCCTATTTTTAATTCATTATGAAGCGTTCTTAATGAATATATATTTTTTTAAACGAATAATGAATGACAATAAAAAGTATTGATGACATTGATGGTTCAAAATGATAAGTGATACGTACCTCTGATATATTCGAAGATTGACTTTTATAGATTCGTATTCAAATTAGCTGAAATTCTTAGTTCTTTAGATTAACATGAGCAGGTTTATAGTCAAATAAAGATAAAGAAAATATTTAGAATGGCATTTAAATGTTTAATTTATAATACAATAATAAAACTCTAAAAAGCATACTAATCTTGTTTCGAAAGCTAAGGTTTAAGATTTGGCAATTATTAAAGCTGAGTGAAAACAAAATACAAAGCTTATAAAAGAAAAATCATCAATTAAGAACAAATGGATCACCGATGCATTACTTTTCCTTAAAGAATTCTGGGGTTAAGATTAATTTTACTGCTCGAACTCCGCGGAGAGAGTACATGGTCTCCATGTACTCTCTTCATGGAGTCTATGGAGAGAGCCCACTTTTCTCAACATATCTTCGCGTTTTAGAAGATTTCTGACAAATGTCATCACACTGTTTGTCCGTCTGTCTGTCTGTCCGTCCGTCCGGCTGCCGCCTGCTCTAGAGGCCAAACGGTTAGAAATAGTGACTTGGAACCTTCGGGGTACCGTTCCAAAACCATATTTTTTGGGATTGCTGCAAAACACGTCATGTGATTTTTTTTTCATTTTCGAATATGTTTTAGAGCAAAGATGTGCAAGAACCGTTGAAACCGAATAAACGTCAAAATAAGTTTGTTCAAGTAGCGTTTTGATCATTGACGTACAAGTTTCTTTTGACGTTTTTTCGGTTTCAAACGGTTCTTGCACACCTCTGTTTTAGAGATTACCCAGGCGGACATTTGAGCATGTACGAAAATACCATTCAATCATTCCTAATAACGATTTTTCAAAGTCAAAGGTTAAAAAGGCTCTGAAGAGCGCATTCATCAACCGAATGGGATTTTTTTGTACTCGTTGGAAAGGTCTTGGAATTTCCGATAAAACTGAACCGGATCCAATCGGTTTTGAACCGGTAATGAATGGGTTCATAACCGATTCTAGTTTTTATCTGAAATTCAATTATATTAATCTAAAAATATTTTGAGAAATGTTTTGAGTGATTTATAAATCGGTTCAAATCGTTTTATGAACCGGTGATGAACCGATAAGTAATTTTTGTTCGAAAATCAATTTTATTCCTCTTGAAATTAGTTTGTGGAAACTTACGAATCGGTTTAAATCGATTAAGAATCGGTAAACGGTAAATGATGCGAAAGTTCTTTTAACGAGTTCACGAGTTCGAGCACTTTGCAAAACCTGGTATGCTTTGCCACCCCTTTCACTTGTTATTTTGATAAAATCTTGAATCTTGAGAAAATATTTTTCAATATGTTTAAACTTTTTTTTAATTGTTTGTTTATTTCATTTTCCCAAATTAATTTATTTTACAACCACTTTCTATTCGAGATAAAGTTCTCAATTCAAGATAGGGGAGAGTAAAAGACTTCTGAAATATTTTTGAAAAAATGAAGAGCAACTTTCTACAAATTCCAAAAATGTGAAACTATTTCTAAAATGTTTAATTGCATTTTAAAATCATGATATTATGCAGCAAAACGTCAATTCATATTTGCAGAACTTTTAGTTAAAATGTGGGAATATGGTGGATATTTAAAATTATTTTATTGCATTATAAATAATTGCAATGAATTTTTGAATGTACTTTTTTTTCTCTTTGACATTTTCCCATTCAGTTTGTGGTATTTGCTCATATATTAATTTTTAGGCTATTTGTATTTGCACAATTTATCTCAATATACAGTTTGTTGTGTAGAGGGGATTTTTCGTGGCATATGATTAATAGCAAATAATATTTAAATTCACCTTCTTCACTCAATAATTTATGGTTTTAGCCTTTTAGGTATGGTTTATTCTTCCCAAGAAACTGACTAAGACGATATGTGTTGGTAGATTGTTTTTTTTTCTTATTGTCATTCCAAACATTTCTTTATGATACACTGTTCTCTCAATTCCCAGATTGAAGATGCTTTTGGGACTTGGTAGAGGGTTAAGAGCATTTTTCAAAAAGATGAAAAAATGTCTAAAATATAATTTACGAGATTTGTTTATTGGACAAATGAAATGATATATACTTTTCTTATTCTGTCGGTCATTTATTGTTCACATTATTCCTTACGTTAGGTATAATGTAAATGAATTATAATTGAAACATTAGTAATACATAATGTAAAATGAAGTTGTGTTAAGTCTCACTTGAGATTTGTTTATTTTTCTTAAATAAATACAACTAAAATTGAGAATTTTTGCTCCTTCTTTGAATTTAGGGGTTTTGAAGATGGTTAGGATACTAATTGTGAGATGTTTTCTGTGTCCTCTGCAGGTCCTGTGACAGTGCCAATGGTGTCCCAAAGTGGTTCACCGCCGATTCCAATGCCCGTCCAAGTGCCGCCCGGCCACCTGATGCAACAGATCGTCGATGAAAATGGCACTCTACGTCATGTGATATTGTCCACGGCCCACAATCAGCAAATCCATGGACAGGGAAGTGTGCAAGGTGTCCAGCACCATATTCATGGCCATTATGTGAGTCCCTTTTCTCTTATTCTTATCTCTCCATATATTCGGATGATATCGAAAGTCTTATATGGCCAATTATACGTGTTATCCAAGTCACTTTTTCCTCCATAAGCTTCTGAATTAATAAACATTTTCAAGGGCTATGGATTTTATTGTGTCTCGCACAAAATGTAAATATTTTGTTTTATGTGACAATTTTCATATGAGACACATCATCTAAATACAATAACATTGCATCTTGTATCGTCTTTCAACAAATAATCTACTATTGTGAGAAAGTTGGTGAGAACGAATAACCACAGAAAGAAATTATGTAGATAAAGTTTTAAAGTTTCAATATAAACTTAAAAGCCAGTGATATGCCTAGATCAGTTTATAAAAGTATGATTCTTACATTGCAAATTCGGTTTATGGGCAAACTTGAAGCATTTTTCTTATTTGGAACCACCGCTAATTTGCTTCAATTTGCACAAAAAATATCTGAAAAACTTTAAAGTCGATTTTATCATAAATTATCAGAGATTGAGGTCTCAAACTTTACATTGCTTTAGAGTCTACTGATGATTGATAAGTGCGAAATTTCAATTGAGAATGAGAAGAAAATGGACTGGAAATGCATATAGTAAGGTGGGGTAACTGGATCGTTTTCCGTAGAGTGCTACTTAAACGCTTGTTCTTGGTCTGATGAAATTCTTTTTTACTTCTTCTGAATTCATAGAATTATTCACTGTTTCATTCAGAAACATAATATAAAAAAAATATGAAAAAATATTAAAGAAAATTTATAAAATAATGATAATACTGAAATAAGTCAGCATGCACTAAGTGGATCGCCTTTTCGTTAATTCACTTTTAATTAAACCTTTGGATTTAAAATACTTTTTTTACAAGGAAAAAACAATAAATGTTTTCAATCAACCAGCTGTCATTAACGAAAATATCACTGGTAGAAAATTTTAATGAAGAACCCAGCTGGCACAAGATTGAAATGAGTCGATTACACTCACTTATTTAATCGATAAAAAGGGACAGATAATCCTAACCGGCTTATGTAGGTGAGATTCTTAACGTGAGCTAACTCGAAGTGCATGCAAATTCGATTTAGAGCTGAAGTTGGGGGACTCTATTCAGTTATCTTGAATCAAATTCGTGAAATTATACAAGTTTTGTATTTGAACCAAAATGTCAAGGATTTGGATGAACTGACAGAAAAGTGTTATATGGGTGAAATGTAGACCAGAATGTTCTCTATAATTTTCCCATAGAACATGATCTCATCGATTACTCAGAAGCCAAGATAAGCGAGGTTTTTTGTTTCTTAACTCGTTTTTTCATCCAGAGTGCCCCAAGTGTTCATTTGTTGAACTTCAACTAAATCAAAGAATTGTTGTATTTTGCGGGACTTTCCATTTAAACCCCTATTTTAAGTGTCTTGGTGGAGTAGAGGCAGTCAAATTGGCATCTGAGTGATTTCAAAGCGTTATTATTGGAAAAATCAATTTTTTCACACTTAAACGGCAAAATCGGAGTGATAGCGTAGTCTGAGTGGAAAATGATGTATGGACGAAATGTAGAGACAAATGTGCTCTACAATTATGTTGAAGTAATCATCAAAATCGGTTCAGCGACAGTCGAGATAATTGAGGTTATGTGATATTGAAATTGGTTTTTCGACTGTGGCGCCCCTGGTGTTGGTCCCACGAAGTTCAAATATTCTAGAAAGTTGTAGCATTTGGTGAGATCTTTCGTTTAAGCCCTCATTCATCAAAATCGGTCACATAGAACCGGAGATATGATTTTTTGAATTTCGTGAACTTTGACCTCTCATATCTCCGGTTCTATTGAAACCACAGCGCGCATACGCACCATTTTGGAAACGTCCTAGACTGGACTACAACATACTAAAATTTCATTAACTTGCACAATGCCGTTTTTGAGAAAAGTGACTTTGAATTTCGATGAATTTTGACGCTATCACAGCGCCACCTATGGTGACTTTTTGAACTTCCATCTGAAAGTGCTCATCGAGACGAAACCAAAAAGGTAAAATTTAGGTCGCTATGTTAATTAGAACCGGAGATAGAGGCCGGTCAATGTTCGAACTTTGACCCCTTATAGCTCGGGTCAGGGGTTTTAGATCGACTTAAGGTTTTTTTTGTTTGATAGGTATAATCAACGGCTACAACATACTAAATTTTCAGCCCGATGCACAATGGAATTTTTGAGTTATTTAACTTTTAAGATTTAAAAATTTTCTTTTTAAAAAAAGCGCCCCTAGCGGTGGTTTTATGAACTTGCGATGTTAGAAGGGGAAGTGGCATTTCACGAGAGCTTTCCAAAAAGCCCTCACTTTTTAAATTCTGACAATTAGAACCGGAGTTATGGCCATTTTAAGAAATTTTTTTTGGACCCTTATAGCTCGGGTCAGGGGGGTCGGGGGTCCTTAAGTTTGGTATTGATGGAAAGCTCTAAGGCCCAGCTATAACATACTAAAATTTGAGTCCGCTGAATGCCATAGGGGCGGAGCTATTGAGAAAACAAAAAAAGGGGGGTCTTCAAAATGGCGGAAGGAGGGGTGGGGGGTGGGGGGTCTATGCACCAAGTTGCAATTTTCACCCGATATATAACCTTTGCCGAAAACCGCAAGTCGATATCTTTTTTAGTTTAGGAGCTATTAAGCTCCAAAGAGCGGCCGGCCGGCCGGCCGGCCGGCCGGCCGGGAACGTAAATTAGCCACATATATATTCGTGATCAGGAAGTGCTGAAACACATTTTGGCCAAATTTGAGGTCGATCGGACGACATGAAATTTTGTTAGGATTATAGTAGGTGAGATTGTTAAGAATCTCACCTAATATTATTTTTGCTTTTTTTCAAACTTGAATAGTTCAATTATGTTACTGTAGTGACTATATTATAAAAATAAAATAAAAATATTATATGATCCAGATATCGAAGCGCCCGGATTAGCACATTTGACTGTAAGCAAAATTAGTGGTGCACTATCCTTTTTGATTTCATGAGCAAATTTTAATTTGAATATTTCAGCGAACACCAAATGCTAATCGATATCAATTCAGCTGAAAATGATACTCGCGATGCAGTGCCATTTCCATATATTTAGTTAGCACTCTTTGTTCGAAAACTGCTGACAGGTTAGCATATTTTTGCTGATCGACTCAGCAAAAATATGCTGAAAACTCTGCTTTTTTTAAAATCTAAATTTGCTTCCTGGGATATTCTAAATATTATGACCGATGAAGCCGAATTAGAAATGACAATACTTTTGAAAAAAGAAATCCATTAACTAAATTTGTTGAGCTTGGGCTTTGAAAAATTCAAAATGATGAATATTTCGGTCATATAAATGGAAGAAATTTCCAACTGGTCTAGGGGAAAGCTTTGATCGTTCGCACATACGCTACCTTCGAACACTTCGTATTTCTTCCGTATTCATTTATGAATCTTACCTATGGCTATATATTTCAATAGCTATTCTTAAATCCCACCTTTCCTGAAAAAATTGGGAGTCTAATCCTTTTTTCCTAGTTTCAGGAAGCAAAAATTAAATAATACTTCAATACTTAATTAAGTGTAATACTTCATACGATTTTGCAGAATTAATATCACTTTTCTGAAAAACGAATATCACAGGAGGTTGAGGGGTTATTAGGATTTATATTTATGTAAAAACCTTTTGGGATGAAGAAAGCCGCTTTTGTGGGTGGAAGAAATTTCACAAACTTGACTCACATTGATCGATCGCACATAGAAGACATTGCTTCTTCGCACATTTTCCAGGAAACTTCATTTTAGATGCGAACCCTCATATTCACATCTATTGTAATCTACCGATTTGATCCACCACTAAAAAGTAAAGCTTAATAAATCTTAACTATTGCCTATTCACCCTCTGAAGCTCAATCTCTGTGCTAAATCCAATTCAATGATGCGCATTCAAACGTTTTTTAGTATATCCGGCTCCGTGTCGAGGAATGGTGGAATCTTTGCGGTCTTCTCGCTTGCAGAGTTTTGGTAAATTTTTAGCTTAAAAAACTTATTGCTTAGTGTAAATTTGGTGATATTTGGACTTTTCAAGAAAGCATTCACCAGATTTACCGTTTCCAGAGTGAAATTCTCATGGAATCAAGCAAAAAAAATGGTTTTTAGTGTCAATAAAACATCTCTCAGAAAAGTTCCAAAAAAAGTGATATTAAAAAGTTTTATTCCTTATAAAATCAGTTTAATCAAGTAGATTAGAGTTCCCTTCAAATAATAATGTGCAACTATAAGTGTCCGGTGCAAAATTTAAGGTAAAAATAGGGTGTTCAATGTTGATGTGCATCGTGTGCGAAGATGGAAACTTGATTGAACTTTCGCACAAATCGCCATTAAATTTTCATTTTTCTTTAGAGGAAAATCTGAGGATTTCCTGGGATTATCTGAGGTGGGATTATGAACCCTATAAGTAAGAGATTTTTTGATATAGTTGGAGAATCAATACGGTTTGCATGGTAGTCAGAAAAAATCACTGAACTTGAACATCATTTTTGTGTGCAAAAGTTCAAAGCCTCCCCCTACCCCAAGAATCTATACAGAAAATGTTAGAAATCGTTTGGACGAATTTTCAGAAATTTATAAGTATCCACCGGAGGCCTTAAGTCAATAACTCTTACTGTTTGAGCACCAGGGCAATGACAAATTGAAAAACGTGTACTACATACAGGGGATTCCGGGATTATGGTTATTCTCAAGATAATAAAAATGCCCGAAATATCTTTATGAACCCATAAAACTTTGTCAAAAGGATGTTCTTCTATGAAGAATACGGAAATTTTTTGTCGAATCGACGGCCTCTTGTTAAAAGTTTGTCAAAAGGATGTTCTTCCATTCAACAAAAATCTGTTGACAAAATTGTAACAATATCAATTTGTCCCTTTATTTTTTTTAATTAAAGTATTTAGATCAGAGGTGTGCAAGAACTGTTTGAAACCGAGCAAACGTCAAATGAAACTTGTATGTCAATGGTCAAAACGCTACCTGAACAAACTTATTTTGACGTTTATTCGGTTTCAACGGTTTTTACACACCTCTGATTTAGATGGTCTTACGGCAGGCCCAGACACTGCGACTGGTTAGTCTATTGTACCCATCCTCTTTATTTATTAGAGCTTTATTTTGATGTCCTTAATAAGAGACAGTAGAGTTACCTGTTGCGACCATTTCAAAACAGACGTAGGGCAATCGTCCAGAAATATCCTCCGCTGTATCCCAAATGCCAGACAGGAGCACAGGCTGTGAATATTGTCTTCTTCGTCCTCTGGACAATATTGGAAAATTTCTTCTATATTGATGCCTATTTCTTTTACATGGGAGCCAGGAGCATAGTGTCCCGTGAGCAGGCCAGTTAGCGTTCTTAACTAGTGTATTGTTGAGATTTAAGATCTCTTTTCTTCATTTGCCGTCTGGTTCCAGGATTAGCTTAGCACGCCAAAGACCAGAGCGTTTAGCCCAGTGTATCTTATGCTCATTGGTCGCCTTCCCATTGACAAGGTCCTAGAATAGGCCTTTAAATAATGTTTTTCAGAAAAAAATATTACAAAATGGCGGACTAATGAGTAGTTTAATGAAGCACTTCGTCAAAGTACTCCCTAATTGGCGGCAAATATACACTATACAGCTTGTAATTCTTATGCGAAAAATACAATCTAATTTTTTTTTTCAATTTTTTCAAGTCTGTCTTAGAAAAAATATTGAAAAAACCACTACTTATTCGAATTAAATATATCCCTTTCTGTTCATTGAAATATTTATCAGCCTGGTACAAATTTTTTTTTTTACAAATTATACGCAATGAAAAATATCATTTTCTGGCTAAACTGCCCCGGTTTCCCCTATCGGATTTAGACGTTTTCGGCTCGCCACTTCTTGCCCCATTTCTTAAGATTGTAATTATAATATTGTAAAGTTATTCTTAAATTTCAATTAATTTGAAATTTATCGTTTTCAATGAGATACGATTATTCCTCAGATTTGCGGGAAAACTTGTTTATTCTCAAAATATATAACGTCGACCACCTCGGGTGTATATAGATGTGCTATGCAAAATTACCCCAATAATGGATGAAAAAGTACGTGGAATGAGTTCGTGGAAATATTTGTGTTTGCAAAAGTCTTTCAAAATGATGTGGTTCTGCGGGTGGTTTGAATTCCAATTACCTCAAATGCACTTTGCTACGCGGATGAGATCAACATGTTGATTCTTTTGCCGCTTAAAATATCAAAAGTCTGTTAAATAAGTAAATTGAAAAATTATGCAAATTTTTTGGGATCCTTATTCTAATCAAAATTGCATTTATAGCAAGCTTCTACCAAAAGGGCTAGTAAAAGTTTCATGATGGAAAGATAATAATATTGTTTTTCATTTATAGTGATATTAGTTTTGACTTTAATATGTAGGAACATTAATTAATTACATCATATAATTTATATTTAAATGCATAAGGACGTAAAATAATGTTATAATGTACATTTATTTATATCATAATGTTGCAGTATTTCCATTAAAACTTTATCATTCTTCTATATAGACCTATAAAGCAGAATGGACACAAAGTTCAAATCCCTCTAGATATTAATCTATTCTTCGGGAAATGATGTGATTAATGTTATAATTGCAAAAGGCCAGTAGTAGTATTTTTGTGTCCAATATTGCCTTTTATAGGGCGGTGTTAATCAGAACTTAATGATGATGATGATTTGCGACATATAATTATGGATCACACATCCATTGTTCACATTCTTCATGCATCATCCAGTTAAGCACCAAGAGCCATTTTACTGGTTGAAAAGTTTGAAAAGAGTGAACATATGCGGAAATATGACTTCCTCATGGGATAAAAATAATAATAAATAATCATAATTCATTTGCTTTCCATTTTTGACTATTTTTATACTTGGTATGCAACATAATGAGATATTTTTTTATCATAAAGTTATATGAACATAGACAAAATATGTCACACAACTAGTTTTAAGCTGGATACACACTAGACAAAATTTATTGCAATATTTCTTTTCAATATCCAATATTGAAAAGGATTGCCTCCACATTGCAAAGATTTATTGACATAAAGGTTTGAATATTGAAGAAAATTTTCCATTGTATATGCAATTATTGCAATATTTGTTTCAATAAATTTAATGGCTACATACTAGGCCAAATAATGTCAATAAAAAATTTCAAAGTTACATTGAAATAAAACTTCAAAGAAGTTCTAAATATCAAATTGATTTGATATTTCATTCTATAGTTTTTTAATGGTCAGGAATATTTTTCATTCAGAACATCAGGGATTTCCTTGTTCATGAATGAAAACACATACAAAATCCAATTTCAAATCAGGATACACCTCTTCCTGCTTCCTTCAGAAAGTCCCAGATTCTTGGAATTTCGCTGCATATTTTGTCAAATCTTCCCAAGAACCCAGCTTGGTTAGCACCTCTCACCTGCTTCCTCCAGGAAATCACAGTTCCTCTTTGTTATGCACTTGGTCGAATACACCCAGAAAACTCAAGTTGGTCAGAAGATTTCTGTTGTTTCCTTCAGGAAATCACATATCTTCTGGGATTTTCTTCTGTATTTTATCAAGAACACCCAAAATACAGAAGTTGGTCGGAAGATTTCTGTTGATTCCTTCAGGACATCATAAATCTTCTGGGATTTTGCTGTGTATTTTATCAAATACGCCCAGAATCCTCAAGTTGGTCAGAAGATTTCTCCTGGTTTCTCCAAGAAATCACAGATCATCTGGGATTTTCTTCTATATTTTATCAAGAACACCCAAAATACAGAAGTTGGTCAGAAGATTTCTCCTGGTTCCGTAGATCCCAGAATATCTATGATTTCCTGAAGAGACCAGGAGAAATCTTCTGACCAACTTGGGTATTTTCGGCATTCTTGACAACATACAGAACAAAATCCCAGAAGATCTGTAATTTCCTGGAGGAACTAGAAGAAATCTTCTAACTAACATGAGTATTCCGGGCGTATTTGACAAAAGTTGCAGCAAAATCTCGGAAGATCTGAGATTTTCTGGAGGAAGTAAGAGAGAAGCCCTGACAAAGACGAGTTTCTGGGAAGAATTGCGCTGGATATACAGCAGAATATTTGGTCCTGTCTACGATGATATTCTGAGATGTCTTCCTGTTCATAAACATGCTAATTCCAAGAGTTTTTCGATGTTTAAAAGAAGCTGAATCTCTGACTAGAATGGTATTTTAATAAATTGTAATATTGAAGTTTTAATATTGAAGTGAATTTGTTCTGTGTGTAGGCGAATATTGATATATTGGTTTCAATATTCTCTTCAATATTGAAGTTTTATTTCAATATCACTTTGAAATGTTATTATTGAAATAATTTGCCTAGTCTGTAAACAGCTTTACAGAAGCATACATATATTCATTTTCCGGACTTTTTAATTATTTTGATTATTTTTTTAAATTAAATTATTTCAATACAGATTTACTCGAATGAATTGAATGTAATATTAATGAAATTTCTTATAAAAAGAAATAAATAGATAGATAGATATTTATTCATCAGCAATGCTTATAAGGAACAACACAAGTACATTGTAATTATTAGCGGCCACCGCCGTCTTAGCGTTGATGTATTAAAATGTAATAAAATTTCAGAAAACTTAAATTGTGCTTGATGCATTTAGGTTGCACTTCTCTTTCTGACTAAAGTTTTTTCCGTTTTTCAAAATGCACAATTACTCCAGTTCTATTGCTTGACGTGATTGTAAAAGTAGTTTCGAGAAAAATGCGTTAAAAGTTTTGCAACATTCGGAATATTTCAAAAATTTGTCATGTTCGGGCATTCAAAATTATTTGTAAACAATAGATCATGTCATACGTTGGTCTTAAAAGGTTTTTAGATAATTTAAGCAAAACAAAGGCAAAAAATTTAATGGATATAAGGCCTTAATTAGAAAATCATTCCCCAGAAAAAACAGCTATGCAAGTCATTGTGAGGAGGCGTCGACCTCGAGGCAGACCTAGGACAAGGTGACTGAATCGTTTCAGAATCTTGCTTTGGAGCGCCTTGAGAACGAATCCAAACATCTTCCCGAAGTGGTGGAGAATCGACAAGCTTGGGTTCTTAAACTAGTTGACATAGGCCCGCAACCCCAACTAAGCGATTGAAAATTATGATGATAAGGCCTTAATTATTTGATAGCGTGATCTAGGGCTCGTTAAATAGTTCAAGTTATTCCTGCATTCTCGTGCTTCCTCGCTAAAGCATCAATTTGTCAAATGACCTTGAAATCTTCCTTTTAAAGTTTTTTCAAGGTCAAAAGTTATACAGCTCTAAAGCGCAAAGTCGTAAACCAATTCTATCGAAATTTAATTTGTTCGGATGGTTAGACCCGTAATAAAGGACTTTTAGTGCTTACCTTGCAGTAATTTAAACGTTTAATCCGTTTATTATTATAATTAAACTTTTAAGGCTTTGTTAATATAGCCTTTGGTTTTGAGTGCTTAATGAATTTTGTGTATTTTTTACGAACAAGTGATTAGTTTTCGAATATTTTGATTACATTTTGAGTATTTCAAAAAATTACACATTTGCATAGTATCACAATGATTATCGTGTAAAATCTTCGTGTCATAGTCGAACTTTATTAATTATTTTCATATAATACTTAATGTTCTTTTATTTCTCTGTGGTGCTAGTAATCTTAATGTTTTTTTTTTGAACAAGTTTTAAGATATATTATTACAACATATGATGTGTGTTGAGAAAAAGTGTGTCTGAATTCTGATATAAAAGAACACACACAGCATGTGTTAAGGAGATGTTGATAATATTTTTTCTCGTATGTTATTTTTTTCTCTGTTTCGAGAGTACATAATTTTAAATCACACCATGATTTCCTTTCTAAGAAACCAATCTGCATAGCGGTGTGAGGCATCATCTGTGTCTCTCTGCAAGTGAAAATGTTCTTTTTGGTGTTTTTTTTTTTTGCTCCTTTGATTTTTATTTTGAAAGAAAAAGAAGAAAAAAAGAAATTCACTTTGGTTTCTTTTGTATATTTTTGTTTAATTCTCCAGTTTTGATGTGCTCTAGCTACTTGAAAAAGAATGATTTTTCATTACACGGTTGTTCATTGAAGTTGCTAGAATGTAATTCCATTTGCAACCCATATCCACAAAGTTAAAGATAAAACAGTGTAAATCTTATTGAGTTCATTTTCTTTTCTTTTCGTACATTTCATTTTCCTGACACAATTTGTTTCTTGAACGCCAATCCATTGTCGATCAATCCAGTTTCTCAAGGGGATTTTTTCGTTGAGTGATTCCAGAGAGAATGGAATTCTCAAGAGACAATCGAATTTTGTGGTATTTAGTATGTCTTCTAAGTTGTATAACGTTATATCTTTAGTAGAGAAATGAACGACAAGAAGAAAATTGTATATACGGAATTGATGTGTGAACATGACAATTTCTTGCCACATGATCTCAAGAGATGAGTTTTCTGTTCAAAGAAAGGTGCCAACATTTAGAGGTTTCTTTTCTATTGTGTATAACGGAATTTGAACTTTTTGCTCTCAACCTTTTATTTTATTTTTTTTTTTCCATCAATATATTACTTCAGTGAAGAAGTCAACAATTCCTCACGTATGGCTTTTTATTGCAATTTCTTCTTACGATAGCTTCCTGTATATAGAGTTTCTAAAGTTTGTGTTGTGCAAGAATCTGTCAGGCAGCATGTGTGTTATGAAAGAGTGAGAAGAATAAAAGAGAATGCAGGTGACCAACATCAATATTGGAATGCGTAAAAAAATCAAGGAATATCAACTGAATATGTATAAATACTGGGTTGTTATATTAGAGGAAAAAAGCTATGGCAAAGTGTCGTAGCTCTGCGAAATACTCGAACTCGTGACTTTGATGCTATATTCATAAATGAACCAACCGATTTGAAACGTTTTATAGATTACCTAAAATATTGTTTAAAATTGAAAAGTGAATTATCGGTCCATGGCTGGTTGATTACAGGTTGATAACCGGTTCATGTAAATCAGGGATTCGAAGACCTTTCCAACAAATCCAAATTTGTCAGAATTGGTTGAAAAATATGCTTCCTACAATTGTTTTACTTTTGACCTTGAAAGGAATAGTTCAAGGTTATCATAGTGTATTAATGAAATAATTCATCTAGACAAATTTCAAAATAGAACGCTAAATTAAAGAAAAATCAGAAGACTCTATTTCGATAAATCATCAGTATCATCATAATTTTCAACCACTTATCCCTATTGGGATCGCGAGCTTAGGGCAACCAGTTTAACAGCCTACGTTTGTCGATCTTCCGCCACTTTAGCAAGATGTTCGGGTTCGATCTTAAGGCACTCCAAGGCAAGATCTTGAATTTGATTCAGCCACTTTGTCCTAGGTCTGCACCGAGATCGAGGTCTCCAAACAATGGCTTCTACAGCTTTTCTGGGGAATCGTTTTCCTCGATTTCGATATATCCCATAAAAAGGAACGAGTTTTTGAGGAGTCGGGTACGGGGTATAAATGCTTTACAGCTAAGGTTGAGACATACGACTTATCTTTTCTAATTTCGCTTCAGATAAAACTTGATCAAATTTCGACGAAGCATTTAATTAATACAAAAGGAATATAATTTAATTAGGTTTTGGAAAGCCACTAAAACTGGTTGTTAGTTAGGATTTCGATACCTCTCTGAACTGGGCTACAGTCTAAAACCTATGAAAAGTAAATTAAAAAGTAAATTTATGAAGATTTAATATAATTCAATTCAATTTATATAACCGTAAATACGGGTGATTTTGTCGCCTGTTGGTGACTTTGACCCCTTCCGGTTCGTAAGCTTTTCTTTAATTCTAATGTTTAAGAACGGCTCTCACTGATAAGACATGTTAGATTGGATCGGTAATGACCATCCCATCCTTACCATCCTTTTTCATCAGATTATAGTGGTTCAATCACTTCCTTACGACCATAGCCGTCTTGGCGTTGCTTCTAAGTATGTTTAGGTATAATCCTGAAATGTCTTGGAAATCTGGATTGATCAGTCTGACTTGCTTAAAACCATTTTCTATTTTAATCCCTAATCCGAATGTCGTTTTCTGCTTCGATCCAGAAATTGAGTAGATCACTCAATCGGATAATCTGAAAATCCTTGAAGTCTGTGGTGTTTTGTCCAAAAGTCACGCGTCTAAAAGTGAAGATAGAGTTGGACAGTTTCCACTTTTTCAAGCGCAGCTTTGCACCATCTGTATATCGGGCTGTAGACCAGGTTCATCTTAAATAGATGGGCACTCAGGTAGTCCGATAATTGGGCAAAAATGTTCATTGAATTTTCTAGCAGAACCTTTGTGGATCTGCAGTCATTTATGTTTTCCCAATATTTTTTAGTTTTCCTTGAGAACAATGTTCTTTAATTGATCATTCCTTTTGTTTCCTTGCGTACACGTATCACAGGTTCGAGTCTTATGAAAGACCTTTCCCTACAGAGTTTCGATTGTTTGTCTATAATCTCATTTCCCAGCATATCGTGTCCTGAGACCCAGAATAAAATAATTCTATTTTGTGTTGACAGTTTCCTAAGGTAACTTCTTGCTTCCTTTATCAGTAATGAATCAGTATATCCCTCTGAAATTTCTTTTTAAGGTCTTTTGCGGAAAAGAACCAGAATTCGCCATTATTATTAATCATATCGAGACACTTTATTTGGTATTACAATGTAATCATTACAATGGCCCCATGTTGGAAAAATCTGCTGATCGTAGATCCCCTAGGAACGCCTTCCCCGTATTGAATGCTTCTTCCATGCTCTTGAAGTATTTGGTCAAACGCGGTGGATTTTCTTACGTTTATTTGTGGTCGTTTTCTAAACATTCAGTTGCTTCCACCGGGCGTGACTCGAACTCATAGCTGTAAGAGTCGAGTCAGAGATCTTGCTGCCCAAGCCAATGGTCTTACCGGTCTTACCTATTGTGCCACTGAGAGATTCCCAAATGACCATTAAAACTCAGAGTGTCTTAGAAGCAGATTAACAGAGCAAAGATGAAAGTATAAGACGTAAGTGTCCACGTCCACCGCCGGCTTGACGTCTGTGACAGCCTTAACGATGAAGATAGTAGAAAAACTCCTTCTCTGATTGTATAAACTAGTAAAGATCATATTAATGACACGATGACCCCAAGTTACATTTCTAACTGTTTGACATTATTTGTCCGAAATTCCGATTGCCAAAAAAAATACGATAAATTTACTGCTTTTTCGCTTCATGAAGTTCGAGCAACAATCGTAGAAAATAGGAAACTATGACGATTCACCATAAATTCATTGTGTCACTTTCTGTTGTTTTCTTATAAATATGCATAATGGTTGATTCTAAAATTATAAATTTTTGCATGTATTTCACGTAATTAACTTTGGTGGTTTGGAATTTCCAGTGAATATACTTTACCTCTATGTGTGTTGTTTTTCTATTTATGTTGTTTTTTTTCGTTTAAATCACTTGCCCCCAACTGAATCATGCAAAAGGTGAAGACGCGAAAGAAAGAGATAAAAAAACATATAGCAGAAAGTACCACATGAGTGATTCATTCTTGGAGTATTTTCTTGTAAATAACATAATAAGCTTAGTTTTCTAAACATATTCACAATTTTAATGCATTTCAATATCAAGGAAAATATGTAGTTGTGTTTTTTTTTAATCCTGTGAAATCTAAAAATAAATTCCACAGTATTTTCAATCATTGTACCTTGTCCGGAAACATATTTACCAAGCAAAGAGAAAACATAAGAAGCATTTGTGCATACTGTTGAGCTGGATGATATTTGAGAGAATAATAAATTCAAACATTGCTATGAAGTTCAACCTCAAGTCCTTGCTTCAGGAAATTTTCAACAATTTTGAGGATGAACTCCTATAGGAAACCATAGAGATTGTATTATTATGTTGTTTTGTTCAGAAACATTTGCATTAAGATGTTGGATTATATTTTCAAATTTGTGAATTTCTTGAAAACAATATTTCAATAATATTTTGATTTTGAATATTTTTTTTTAAATTCTTTTGAAATAGAAAAGAAAATTTTGTTTAGATTTTATACTTCCGACTTTAATATTTGATTCAATTTACATCAAATGATTTATGTATCTGAATTTCAACAATGAAGTAGTTCATCAATATTCATAATAACTGGTTTATACATTCAAACAACGATAGAAGCATAACAATCTATCACTGAATATTAATTGAATTGCAATTAAATGGGAGAATATCACGATTTTACATCGAGATGGGTTCTCCATAGCAATTTGTGTATCATACAATAACTTTTGTTTTAAAAACATGCTTTTGACATTTCATTGATGGTGTAGAGGGAAATGAAATTATAGAGATCTCACTCGCTCATAATGCAAAGTCTCAGAAATATAGTTAATAAATAATAGCATTTAATATAATATATAAATTTAGGAAATAATTATAGAATTAGGGGAATTATCTATGGCTATGACTTGTAAGGAGATCCTTTATCTAGGAAATTTTCTTCGTATCAGTAACATTCTGCATTACTTGTTACTAAGAAGATTAATTTCTAAATTTAAGTCTTCTAATCTTATCATTCACAAGTAGAGTTTAAAAAATTCGAAGATCTATTTGAAAAGCCAACTTCTTGATAATTCCGCAAGGTAGCTGTTCGAATTTCGAAGTTCTCAAATGTCAAAATGTGTCGATCTTCACTTTGTTTTGAGGAAAAACACAAAGCAACGACGCTTACTGTTTCTGTTCCATTACTAAATCGCTCCATAATCACTGAGTATCTCTTTTGCTGATTTATTAGAGTAATATTTCATAAATTTTCCCTACTTTGTGCGAAAATTTAGTATGAAAATTCGCAATTGAATTTGAATTCTTCGAACATGAACGACATTTTATGCAAATAGAGTTCCATTTACCTTTTATCTAAGACACTATTGGAGAATCAAACTCTACTTGTGTTTGAACCCAATACTGATTCTAACCGGAGATAAACTACTAGATTTATGGCCTACTACTAAGCTGTTATTATATAATTTAAAATATATATTATTTCTTTAACTCAAAGAGAGATTAGTTATATAATCCACTTTTTTTGAACTTGTGATTCGGCTAAAGACCAAACGGTAAGGGATATCAACTTCTGGTCTTCAACGACCCCTCTTCACATAAGTCAACATTACTAGGACAGTTTTTTTTTCTTTTTCCTTTCCAAAACCATGTTTTTTTTTGTTTATTTCGAAAAGGGTTTGATTCCGTTTAGTAATAACTGAATATTTTGAATGAAGATGAATATTTTGCCTTTGACACTCATGTTCGAAAACCATTTCGATATCGAATTTTCGAATGTCAATGTTTATCCACTTTAGAGTTTGGAAGGTCTATTTTTCAACTGATTTACTCAAATTTAAATTTTTTAAAAGGTCTTGAAATTTTCAACCCAGCTGCGTCGAACTTATTCGGTAAAGTACCCGTTATTGTTGTATCTTTCTCAAATAATTTCAAGAAAAAACTTTTATTTTTTCGAAAGTTTGTGACACGGCTAGAGGCCAAATGGTAAGAGATATTGGCTTCCGGTCTTCGACAAGACCTCCCCATAAGTCAATATTATCTAGGACAGCCTTTTTTATGCTAAACTATTCTAAAATGTGCTTTGTTAAGCATTTTATTTTTATTTCGGAATGGTTTTTTTTAGTTCCTGAATCTATTTTATCGGCAGTAAGTTAAAACTTTAGGTTCACTTTATTAACCAATTCAGAAAATAATAAATTTACAAAGGAATTAAACTTACCACCTTTAAGCCGAATAGCATTGCAATAAAATGATTTTTTGAATGCTTTAAACCCCGCAACAAATATGTTCCAAGTATCTCGCTTCCTCTTATAATCTTTTTTTTAAATTTATATCTTTAAAAATTGTTTTTTTTTAGTGAGAAGGTTAAATGGAATTTCCGACTAGGTCTTTTTCTTTTTTAAGTAAAGAATTTTTCAAAAGGCAAAATATTGGCGGTGTGAAGCGAGTCTCACGGTCGTGAAACTGCATAGAGGAATTTTATAAAATACCTCTTTTGTGTGCCCATTTGATGATTCATATTGGTGCAAATTTCACAAAATCTCCACTAACCAACATAATGGCGATATCTTTTTGGTTTTTTTTATGCTTTTAAAGCGGATATTTTAGCGACTCTTACTGGATGTTTTTAAAGTCAATGAAGGCAAAATGCACTGATTCTCAACTTTGATAATAGTAATATGTTAAAAAAAAATCGTAGTTATTTTTTTTTTGGTTTCGTTAGGGTGTAATAGATTAATAATACATAATTTTGATGAATAGTATAGTGATTTTTATCATTTATTGAGACATTGAAGGTGGGAGATTACAATGTGGATGAGATAAATTTATACGTTACAAACGATCCCTATTACTTTGATACATTTGGAATGTGGTAATAAATTAAATAAATTTTTCATAATAATTTAAGAGAAATTGAGGAAGTATGATATACTGAAGGAATTTATACAAATTTACTATTAAAACGCTATCACTCTTTGGCAGTAGCTGCAAAATGTTATGCATTTTACTTGTATTAAAATTTCTATATAAAAGAGATGAATTGAAATAACTCTATGAATTGCAATCTTCCGCGATATATTCTGAACATTACTTGAATTTCACCTCTATGTATTAGATATTAAATAGGTATTATAGGTGAAATGTGCACGTTTGTGTTACATGCAATATTAGTCAGCCGTATGTGAGATTACATGGATAGTATTAAAATGTATAGATATATTCAGATATATTACTAATATATGCAATATATATATACAGTACGAAATTGTCGGTAAAATGCATTATAAAGGTGTTTAACATACTATAATGCTATACAAGGGTAGAATGGGAGTGGCAGAGGGAGAAAGGGGGGCAAATTAAGTGTAATATTAAACATTTACGGATGTGCAGCATTGACGATGATGATGATAGTAATAATGGGGAAGAAGATGACGAGAAGATGTGTATAGAAAAAAAGTTGGTAATACGGTATGTATTTACACACAAACATTTCTTATATGACATTCGATTTAGATGCTGAAGTTATTTCATAATCACAGCTATTGAGATGCTGCGATTTCATTAATTTTACATGATTGAACTCAAATTCACAGGGTATATGTTTTGTACATATTTGATTTCGAAAATGATCAGCTGCCAAAATCGGTAAGACCGGTCGATCGATTCGGACTACCACTGATTTTGAAAGCCTCTCAATATTTTTTTTCTTAATCAATCTTGACAGATTTCAAAAAAAATCAGATAAAACAGATTTATAAAACTTTTTACAATTTTGATAAATAGTCAAGAATTTAATAGGATATATTTTTGGGCTCCGGTCAAAATCCCGAAAGCCAAAATCCCGAATTCTAAAAGTGTCATAAGCTACTGTCATGATTGCACCCGAGCTTGCTCGGAATTTTTCTATGAAAAAGGGAAATTTTCTATGTCCCGGAAAATTATTCTAAACATTTTACTCCATAGATTTCATTCCTTTCAAGATTTTGAACATTCGGGATTTTGGCCCTTTCGGGATTTTGGCGTTCGGAATTTTGGCTTTCAGGATTTTGGATACCTCCGATATTTTCAATAGTTTCTGCTCGAAATTCCGAAAACCAAAATCCTCAAAATGGTTTTTCGGGATTTTGGTCCATTTGCGATCTTGGCTTTTCGGAATTTTGGCTTTCGGGAATTTGACCTCATTTGGGATTTCGACTATTCTGGAATTTTGGTTTCACAGACTTTCGTATTTTTGGGCTTGGCTTTTGAGGCTTCTGGCTTTACGGATTTAAGCTGCTGATTTAGTACGAACAATACCAAGATGTTTAACAAACCTTTATCTTGATCTGATCATTTAACCTTCAATTTTTTCGAAAAATCAGTTACTCCCTATATACCCTCCTAAGCTACCGGTACAGTACACCCTATGACACACGCCTGCTCTTCACACGAGCGCTACTTTGACCCGTATATTTTCTTATCTCCTTTTCCTTTTAGGTAGTGATACGATTAACCGGTGTAAAGTAATTTTTAACAACTGTGTAAGATATCTGCTCGCTGGGTCGCTTTGATCACATTACCCCTCATACGGACGTATTTCTTAGTTGCGATTTACCGTCCTATCTTCAAATGCGTGCTCTTCGCTTTCTGCATCACCTGGGTGACAACTGGATCACCTAGTTACCTGAATTCCCTTTTGACAAGGCGGCGTTCGGTTATTGTTTAGGGATATTTAGTGCCTAGGACAGAGTAAGATCTTTTTTACCGCACTCTTTTTGTAAAAAGAGTTGCCCTATTTAACTCCCTTTCCCGTGAGGAACGTATCTCTCAACGGGCAATTCAAAAACATTTTCAAACCGAGCTTAGCTAATTAGTTTATCATTTTTTTTATCCTTTTTCTATTGCATGTACAATTTTAAAAGTAGTTATTTGAAAAATTATAAAAGATTCTTCTTGTACATGTGTTACAAGCAATATAGTTGCATTTCTTATAAAAAATAATTATCTGGTAATAATCTTTCAAATGAATGCATATTTGTCCATATCAGTTGAGTAATAGGTATGCTTTCCAGCGCTGATTAAACTTTGACTTTTCAAAATCGTTGTTTTGTATGATTTAGGGTTATTTTCCTATATGGATGAAGTAAGATGTCCACCTGGAAATCACTGAAACAAATCAAAAAACTAAGAGAATCGCAATCACATTTTCTAATTTTCGAAAACTTCTAATTTTCTAAATGTTAGGTTAACGATATTAAAGTCGGGCCATAGTCCGTGACTATATCCAACTGTTTAACCCTTTAAGGACGAGATGGTAAAAAATCGTGGGTCAGAAAAAATCACTTCTCTAACTTTTTAGAACAAATCATAACTTTAGAAGATCGTAGGAAGAATTTCATTTTTGGGTCACCGGTGACCCAATCGTCCTTAAAGGGTTAACTGTCAAGTGACGGCCGGCAGACAAAATTTTAAATATTTATATTTAAATAACAAAGTATTTTTTTTTGGAAACTTCAGATTACAAAAAACATCTATCAATATTGAAAGCTTTGTACTGGATAAGTAACATTCCTTTTGTGTTTTAAATTTCAAAAATATACACGTAAATAAAATCTTTAATGAAAGAATCACAATTTCCATAAGGTCATACAGGCTTATCACTAACTCTGCTTCTGTGAGACTTTTTTGTTTTGTATTCTTGTACCACTTTTTATTCGTAAAGCTCTTTCTCCCTGTTTTCAAATCAAACACACAAGAAAAGCAACATGACAGTTATTCGTTCCAATTTAAATTAATTTTATTATTTAAACACCAAAACAACAAAACAACATTGTATGTTGTGAAAGAGAGATGAGAAATTGGTATGGAAGGAAGAGAATATATAAAAAAAAAAGAAAATGAAGAATGGTGAAGTGATTGCAATTTAAAGTATTGCCTTTTGGAATTCCACAAACACAATTTTTTGATATTTTATCTGTCACTTTGGTATTTGTGTGAAAGAAAAACATTTTTTTTTTGTTTTTGCATTCTTCACATTACAATATGGTATTACATATAAGATTTATATAT
Source organism: Phlebotomus papatasi (assembly GCF_024763615.1). Classification (NCBI taxonomy): domain Eukaryota; kingdom Metazoa; phylum Arthropoda; class Insecta; order Diptera; family Psychodidae; genus Phlebotomus; species Phlebotomus papatasi. The sequence continues at coordinate 47,488,233 of NC_077224.1, forward strand.
AAATATATATGTATAAAGGAGAAAGCAAAGATAGGGACTTCAAGAAGAGAGATAGAGAGAGTGAGAAGTAAAGGTCAAAAGACGAAACACATTTTTCTACTATATATACCATCTACTATACTTGAGAAAATTTCATTAAATTTCTCATTATTGGAGCCATTTGAGAAACTTATAGCATTATAAAAGCTAATTTAGTTTTTCACTTTTCCACTTGAAATTTATTTTTTGCATACACTCCTGTACAAAATTATCAGAACAATGGAGAGTTTGCTTTTAACAAAATTATATTTATTTATTGTAACCTATTGAACTGGAAATGGGCATTATAGGGTGAAAGGAACGTCTATTGACACTTTAAGAACTCGTGTCAGCACCTATTGACATCCTACTCTGTAGTATTTGGGATATGAAATTTGAACATCTCTGTTTATAGTAAGAGGTATATTACAGAAAAAACGTTATATTACTTATATTTTACTAGATACATTAAATAATTTTCAACATTTTGACAAAAGTGTCAATAGGGGTTCCCTGTCGAACAGACGTTCCTCCGACCCTAGTTAATTTCAGATGTTTTTTTGTTTTTGGTTTTGCTAAAAATAGCATCCAATTTGAGATCATTCAACTTGTTTTTTTTTCTCGTCAATACATGAATTCTTTCAAATTAAATACAAGTGAGTTTATTCAAAAATCTCTAGTGTTTCCCATAAATTATTTACCAATTCATTCATATCAAACAACACCATCATTACTTTTTCTCAGAATAAAGTATATGAACTTCTTAAAATATCACTGTGACAATTTTGTAAAATATATTTCAAAATAAGAAAAATGACTTAGGGTAACTGTACCAAATTTCTGCATAGTAGCATGTAAGCGCCAAAGTTTTATGTTCGAAATGTAATATTTTTGATTTTAGTGTTTTGGACTTGTTTTGGACTTTTCAATTAGAGTGAATGAAACGTAGATCTAGTCATCTCGCTCACTCTTATAGACAATTTTGAAAACATTTTTACAAACAAAAGTTATTATGCGCTAGGCAATAATGACCAGCGCACAATAACTTTTGTTTGTAAACATGTTTTCAAAATTTCCCATGAAAGTGAGCGAGATGCCTAGATCTAGATCTCACTCACTCTTAATGAAATGTCAAAAACATGTTTACTAAAGAAAAGTTATTGTGCGTTGGGCATAACTTGTGGAATTACTCTTCTTTTGTAAACATGGTTTCCAAGTGTTCGATCAAGTTCCTCTCATTTAGGGTAGAGTCAGTACTTTTTCGCCAGTAAGCACTTCTTCGCCACCTACAAATAAAATCACTTTTTCAAGGAATTATGAGCTCATGGAACTACGAAATGACTATTACCTCGTAACCTCTAGTCCAACGGATCAGAAAACCATAACTGGTGCTCCACCGACTAGATTATTTGCAAGTTAATTGAAGAAATTGTCGACAAGGTGAACAGTCACCAAAAAAATATGCAATCCTTAATAAACTTGTCAACGTTCAGACAAATTGTCTTGCAATATTTTATGTTTTTGCAGTACAGTATTTGATATTTTTTCACTGAAAGTCACTTTGTTATTAACTAAGCTTCGCTCTAATATAATTATTTTATAATGTTTTGCAAAAAAATAAAGAAATACGGATGTGGTGAAATAGGGCTTACTTTTTTCGGTTGTGTAAGTACTTTTCGCCACTAATTTTTCCAAGCATTTTACAAGTGGCGCACCTCGCGGAATTTAGTTGAAACAGACGTAATTATGTCAATTGATTTTTGTCGCAAACAAAAAATGTGCAAAAAATCATACGAAATACTCTAATAATTGTTTAATATAGATGTTAAATAAGAAAAGTACTGTGCAATGTACTTTTGCGGGTTTTCGAAAGCTGCTCTTTCTTAAAAATCAATTAAAAACAAGTGGCGAAAAAGTGCTTACACAGTGGCGAAAAAGTGTTTACAAAGTGGCGAAAAGTACTGAAACATGCATTGTTGCAGGAAATGTATTTTTTCAACTAGATGCCCAAAAATTCCCGGAAAGTCTCCTGGATCATTAGAGAGACAATGCTTCAAAGCACTTGTACAGAAAATTTCTTTTTATTTCGACAAAAATTGTAAGAATTACAAGGGTACAAAACCTTAATGTGGCGAAAAGGGCTTACTCTACCCTAAATGTCAAATGCTTATTTACAAAACAAAAATTTTTGTATACACAGCATAATATTGGCAAGTGAGTCAATATTTCTATGCATCATTGTAAATATCTCTAATGAGTAGATCAATAAATTTATTGCATTTGTTTAATGCAAAATTGTGTTGGGAAAATCAATTTTCTTATAACGTATTGAATGTTAGAAGAGAAGCTTTTTCATCTTTCCATTCACTAGCTATATTTTGAACTTTTTTGTGTTATAATCAGTGACAATTTTGCATTCTGTTCACCAATTCATTTACCATGAATATCTCTTCATAGTAAATAGTTTTATTGGATGTTTTTTACATGTCTTGCTCCATTTTATGTACATGATACAAAATTCTCTCCCTTTTTGAGGAGAAAATTGAGTGAACAGACATGAAAAATTGTAGTTTATAGGATAATATGAGATATTGGGTCAATAGAGTATGAAACATGTGTCAATTGTACTTTATTGAATTAGGGATGAAAGCAGTGAGAGTCATGAAAAGAGAAATTCTAGAGAAATGTTTAACAATATGGAGATTGTTTTACAAATTTAATGTTTTGTTGCGGAAAAGAGTGAAAATTAAATCATTGTTATTAAATGATTAACCATTTTGTGTGGTGTGTTGTGTGTGAGAACAATTCTCAGTTTTGTATTCTGAAGTTCTCAATGAGCCAATATTTAAGTATTGTGTGCAATTTAAAACAATCAATAAATTAGTGTTTGAAAATGATAAATTGACACATTGTATTAGTCATTTGGTTGATATATGAAATTATTGTTTCGTTAATTTAAAGAAAGTTTCATTTGTTGCTCACTATTTAACCCAATAATCAGTGAATGAGCAACATTTTAATTATTTCACTGAATACGATTATTTGTCATAGTATTTTGCCATACTTGAATGACATTTTTCTTTTTTTTTTGTTTTTGTGTGATAAAGTGTCTCTGCACGCTCATTGATTTGGGTGGAAAAGCAGAGAAATTCACTGTTTTCATTTTGTAATGTGTGAGTATTATGTTCGATGAAGAGAGGAAAAATGTATATAGTTATATTGCATTGGACATGATATTCTCTGCACTTTAGGTTTTATTTTTCACATTTTAGCGGTATTCAGACCATAAAATTAAGGTCACGAATTTTATTGATGGAAGGCGAAGTAACGCATAGTGTTAATTTTTTTTCGTTTGTTACTCTTAATTACCAACGCGGCATTTTAAAATGTATATTGAATGCTTTAAGACTTCTTTTTTTCTCTTCTTATTTTAATGTCTTTTTAATTCCACCGACGACTCTATTGTTTTTCAATATATATATTGTCTATTTTTATTTATTGCACTAAGTTTACAGGAAATTTTGTATTGTCTTATTTTAATTAATGTTCATTCAAATTTGGTTATAAAATAACCATTCAACCTACAACATTTTCCATATCGTTCAAGTGTCTTATAAATTTGAAATTGTTATTGTTTAATGCTATTAACCTGATGTGGCAAAATATCGTAGGAGAAGGTGTGGCAATTTCTGGGAATAAACCTTTTCATCTTTTGCGATTTTTTTTGCCTATCTCCATTGAGAGGAATGGATTAAAATTTTCGTATTAATAAATCAGTACAGAAACGTGAAACACCATTTCCGTTAAAAATCATTAACTTTACAAAGTTTCTTCTTTGCAAAGAAGAAACTTTGCTTTCACGAGCTTAATTCTGGGAAAAAGCGCATTAAGCATTAAATTTGTAAATCGCTTATAAAAAATTTATTCATATCATTCATATCCTCCGATAAGGATCTTAAATTTTAAGGTGACAAATGTCTTTAAGCCTTTAATCTAAAATGTTAACAACCTGTACTAAATGAAGTTGAAAGTGTAAAGTCGGTAAAGTCCGTAATATCAATCTATTTTAAGATATCTTCAACTATTAAAACTAATCGAGAGGATCTTTAAAGTGATACAAGTTGGACATAGTGTTATAAGTTGGACAATTCGCCGGTACAAGTTGGACAGGGATTTTTTCTTGATAAGTATACTGTACTATTTTTTTTAAGCACAAGAAACCAAATTATAAAACTAAATTTGTCAAGAAAAAAGCCCTGTCCAACTTGTACCATGGTCCAACTTGTATCATTTTACCCTAATTTTTAACTGAAATCTTAAAGCTCTTTTAAGTTAGAATTTAAAAGGATAGAAGCCAAATTTAAGATTCACGCAGAAAACTACCCGAACTTGCCCTATGCACAGCACAAGTACAATAATTTGGAAAAGAACAATTTGAACCAGTACAGCTATTAATGTGTAAGGTTCCCGTCTTTGTTATTTATAGTAATTTTAGTTGTGTAGTTAGTAATTTTATAGATTGATGATTTGGGTATCTATGCATGTTTTTATTTTTTTCATAGGATACTGGTCAAAATAGGCCTAAAGGCCTAAGACCTTGGTAAGGGGGGTTAGGTATTCAAAGACTTTCTAGTACAATTTTAGTAGAATTGTAGCATTTGTAGGAGAAGAATAGCCCTCTCAAATTGTACAACTTTTGGCCTTGAATGATCATTAGGCATAGGTCTTCAAGGTTATTGACATATAAAAAATCAACTATTTTCCTAAACAATCTGAGAGTTCTTGAAGCCCATCAGATTTTGATACCCGTTTTTTAGATAGCCATTATTGCAAAAGTAAAGGAAATGCGGCCTTATGCCCTAGACACACCTACGACTTAAGCCGAGAGATGGCCTAACTTATAATCAAAATAATGACTAGATTACATTTCCATTAATTTCTGAGTAATCCGTCTCTCGGTTTAAGTCAAGAAACGGATTAGTTTAGGGTCAAACTTATGGGAATTTAGTCAAATCATTATTTTGATTATAATTACGTTAAGCTATCCCTCGGCTTAAGTCGTAAGCGTGTCTAGGGCAGAAGACTTAATCGAATCATGGGATTTTCTTCTGCATTATTATGTGTCAAATGCTGACCTCAGCCGCTCCGTGAATTGCTTCTTTCATGATGTGCCAATCATACTCAACTCTGTCTTGCTGATCATGCGGGGCCTACCTTGTAAACGTTCTTAAACAATTTTTGATATCCTTTTTCGGTCCTAGAATTCATTAGAAAATCGGTGTTCGATTTTGCAGCTACCCGAGACTTTCTCTCCCTAGTTGAGCTAGTGAAATTCTTTCCTTGACGACCGCAATAACTAGGAAATGATCAATGTCACTGTGCGATCGACGACTTGTGTCTGTTAGCCACTAACACAAGGTGCATTTGGTTATGTGTTACTTGATCGTTAGATCTCTACGTGGTTATATACATGTCTTTCCTAGTGAAGATTGTACTGGTCACCTATTCTGCTGTACTGGTCACCATAAAACCCCTATCCTGAAAGGTTCACTAAGCGTAGACCGTTGTCATTCCTTTGATCATGCAGACTGTCTATACACAGTATGTTGAAAGGGTTCCTCCAGTCCGACTAGCATTTAAGTCCCCGTATGTCGGCAGATAGTCATACGTTCTAAAACTTCAAGTCCTCTTTATCGCCATCCCCGTGATCCTCCGTTGAACCGTATTACCGAGATAAGTGACATATTGCAGAATTTGCCTTTCATTCGCATGCAGCAAGTTCTGTCATCAACAGGAATCCAGCCAAGCTTCTTTTGTTTCTGATATCCAGTATAGAACAGACAAGTCTCCTTCCTTTCAAAGACACCGCTGCCAGGCCAACGTACTTTTTGTACCACTGTAATGTCCATGACTCTCCGGTGGTGGCCAGTGGATTTGAAGTTACTTCACAAAGAAAACACTTCTTCAATCTTTCCCAGAGCTTTCGGTCCTGGATGTGGACCTTGTATTTAAAAATAATTTCTAAAATAAATGAATAAATCCTTGTAGCCACTAAAGAAGGTGCACATCCAGGACCGAAAGCTCTGGGAAAGACTGAAGAAGTGTTTTTCTTTGTGAAGTAACTTCAAATCCACTGGCCACCACCGGAGAGTCCCCCTATCAATACACATCAGTCGTTTAGTTATCGAATGTATGTATCTATTGCTCCAGATCGATTAAAGCTCCAGACGTTCCACGTTCCAAATCGTAGGTTCTTCGCATATTGCCCGGGTTGATGCCGTGAATCCCGTCCTATCCGAGAAATAGTGCTTATGTTCAACAATCTTGCTTTTCACGGTGACGAGTTGTTAGCACCTCGCCCAATCCTTCCAGAGCCCTTGTTCGTTAGCCTCAGGTTCGTGACTTCTAACTGGGGTTGGTTACCCAATCTTCCATCACTCACCTGAGAGTACCGGTGCTAACCAGGTATCTAGCGCATTAGACCCCTAGGCCATGCAATTCATTTGCTAAAAAATCAACCCTTTTCTAGTCCACTTATCCTGTTTGGCTTTTAGTTCTTCTAACAAAAAAAACAGATAAACAATGTACATTCTAAAAAAAGAACTTTAAACTGTGTGTAAAATTCTTAACTTCTAGGAACGGAGGTAGAATAGTATTCTCTCTACCTTTTGATTATTACTTTCTCTTTGAATTCGAATAATATTAAAGTATTTTTCGTCGGGATAAATAAGAAAAGAGCTCAATTGCAGGGAAATTAATTTAAACTTGATAACTTCCAAATTTTACACCATTGCAATGTGAAATATGTTAATATCTGTTTGGAACAGAGAAAGAAAGAGTGGAAAAAAGTCACAAAATCTAACGCGGGAAACGTGTCAAAAGATTAATATGAGGGTTTTTACACGGTGTCTTCTTTTACTTTATTGCCCATGTGTAATTGAAGCGAAAATGAAAATCACTTACTTTCATACATTTTTGTCAGCGTGGCAATTTTATATCACCCAGAGAGTGTTCATGTAGAAAGTTACGTCTTATCAGCCGGAATTTTTCAACACTTGTGCTGCTTTTTTTTTATTACGTGGAAAAACAAGGCGAGAGAGCTATTTTTGACTTTACCATTAATCAGTTGATTATTGACACCCGCCAGAATTACATGTTTTTGAATTTTTGGTGAATTCACTTTTTTCTTTTTTGCGTTTTTTTTTTATTTTTTTGCAAGAGTTTGGAACCCAATAAAAAAAGAGAAAAGAAAATGGATTCGAGTGAAAAAGTGTCTGAGGAGAAAAGAATCGTCTCATTGGAGGTTGAGAAGATTAAGAAGGTGGTTGAGAATATTTCTAGTGATGAAAATGAAGCAAACGATAGTGAAAAACATGTAGTGAAGAAAGGCTTCAAATATCAGTTGATCATAAAAATTTCCATGGTTGGAAGAAGAAATGTTGAGGTTTTTCTTACATCTATAACTCATTACACTTTTTTTTTGTTGTTGTCATAAAATTTCTCATATCTTTCACTCATAATTTAGCCATTTAAATACATATACACACTCACATTATTTTGATACAGATACATTACGTAAGAATTGCAGAGCAAAAGTGATTAGATTTTGTTACGTGTTGTTGGAAAAATTTAGAAAATTTTCACGAAAAAAAAACATAAGCAAGGTCACAAGAATTATGTTTACAGATGGAAGTAGTTCATTGATCACTTAAAGATACAATATCAACATTTCACTATTTTCTAAATAAATAACATTTAGGGTGGAGTCATAACTTATAGTTATATTTGTATTATTGCTAAAATATCATAGCAAGAGTAATATTATATAGCTGTTTTATAATTTAAATAAAAAGGGGTGGCAAAGCGTCCCAGGCTTTCCCAAGTGCTCGAACTCGTTACTTAGATGCTATACCTCAAAAATACTTTCGCAAAAATCACTCAAAAGATCTCCCAAATTAGTTTTAAGAGTAATAAAATTGATTTTCAGACAAAAATTACTCATCGGTTTATAACCGATTCATTAGCGGTTCACAGTTGATTTGAATCGATTTATAAATCAGTCAAAACAGTGCTCAAAATATACATAAGGGCTAATTTAATTGAATTTCGAATAAAAATTAGTTATCGGTTAGAAAGCGGTTCAAAACCGTTTTGAACCCGTTTGGTTTTGTCGGAAATTCCAAGACCTTTCCAACGAGCCTAATCATGAACCCATTCGGTTTATAAATGCGCTTTCTAAAGCCTTTTTAACCTTTGTCCTTGAAAAGTGGTTATTACGAATGATTCAACTGGATTTTCACTCATGTGTGGAAGTTTTGAAGGGTGAAGAACTCGAGGGATTACATACTGCTCTCTCCATGGCGTTCAAGCAGTAAAAAACAATATATATCGCTGCTTATTCATCCGTTCGCCCATTCGAATGTCAAAAGAACTAGAAGCCAAAAGGTTAGAGATAGCGAGTTTGAGTTTCCGAGGGATCCCCATATAAGCTAGCTCAAGAATTATTAATTATGTTGGGTTTCAAGACCTTTCCAAAAAATCCAAATTTATCCAAATCGGTTGAAAAATAGACCTTCTAAAGTACACTCAGAAAAATAATCGAGTAAAACTTACTCGAATCGATGTTAAATTGACTCTTTTTCGTTGTTATTTTCGATTAACTAAAATTTAGAGTTGATTTTACTTCTATTGAGGTGTAATATTCGGAAGAGTTGTTTTAACTTTTCTGTCCTAAAATTTACATGACAAAATAGTGTAAATAACTCTTTTTAAGACTGAACATAACTCGTTTTAAGAGTTAAAATAACTCGTTTCAAGAGTTAAAAAAATCTGTTTTTAGAGTTAGAATAACTCTTTCAAATCCCTTATGAACTTTGTCACACGAAAATCTTCTTGACTGAAGTATATTCTTAAAACGGAAACACTTAAGCATATACTTCAGTCGAGATAAATTTTACATCGAAAAAGAGTAATAATTACATCGATATCCGGCGAATTAATTCAACTCACACGAAGAGTTGTTTCAACTCTATTTACCAAAATTTACAATAAAAAAGAGTAACAATTACATCGATATTCGTAGAGTTAATTCAACTCTGCCATAGAGTTGTTTTAACTTTTTAGGTTTTTTCTTAGTGTAAAGATAACTGAGAAAATATCTTTTAAAACTTGCGTGAAACATACATAAATGTTGAGACTCTTCTTTAAATCGATCGGGAGACCATCAACATAATTTTCATTTACATTCCCAATCAACCCTCGTTAAAAAGCTCCCAATTTTCCTTTAAGTATTCAATTTTTGTTTCTATTTATTTCCATCCATCTATCTAATACTATTTCTAGTAGACACCATTTTTTTGGTAATTTTTAGAGAAACTCCAATTTTACACTCTGAAGGAGTAGTTTTACAAAGTTTTTGTATGTATCAAAATTGAAGCACAGCTAATGACCTTTGCAACGGACTCACATTTTTTAACTTCCGTTCACCAGAACCTGAGATATAATGAATAATGTAAGGCAAAGCAGAAAAAATATAAAAGTATTAATTAAAAAAAAATTGAGACGTGATTGAGCAAAACTAAAACGATATTCTTAATCACGGGACTCGATTCTATCAAATGTACCATGTGAGATCTCTGAGACAGAAAAAAGTTGTCAATTTGTTGCATAGTGTTATTAATTATGTTGGAAATTTCAAAACCTTTTCAAAAAATCCAAATTTATCCAAATCGGCTGAAAAATAGACCTTCTAAAGTAGTAAAAGCTTTTTACTTCAAAAATTCAAGATGGCAATTTTTTTTAGGTCACATAGGTATGTTTGGAGTTTGGACAAAATGTTCGCCTGGCCCACCTCTAAAACATTTCCAAAAATAAAAGAAATCGTAGGAGCTGTTTTCGAAATAAACAAAAAAACTTGGGTTTGGTGGGGTTGGAGAGGAGTTGAGAAAAAAAAACGTCTAGAGATATCGTTTTTTTATTGGGGGTCACCGGAGACTGGAACTTGATATCTGTTATCGTTTAAGCTCCAGGACGGTAACACGTTAAAACAAATCGATTATAGAACTGCTCTCTCTTTCAGTTCGAGCAGTAAACTTGAATTGCCTGTAATTTTCAATTTCTAGAGCCTCAGGAACTGGATTAACCCTTTAAGGACGATTGGAACACCGGTGTCCCATAAAGAAAATAATTTTTCCTGACTACCCAAAGTTAATTTTTTCTTATGTCTGTACATAATTGTAAAGTAGAAGGTTGAAGGAATCTAGAATATTTTTTGCAAGTCTCTAGCTATTTGCTATTTAGTAAATATTTAAGCTCAAAAATTCCGAATTTTTATATTCTCAAATTCATAATTGATTTTATTTATTTTTTATACTTCCAATTTTTTTTAAGCAAAACCCTTCTGGCAATAAAAACTACAATATAGTAAGGCCATGTAACTCCGACGATTGCAAAACTCGGATGCCGCGACCGATTTAACTCCGATACATCCACTTAAAATATAATTTATATTTTTATTTCTGTAATTAATTACTGAAGTATCATATTATAACTATTCTACTTTGAGAAAAACCAAAAATTATATTTTTATCGGTTTAATAAGTGGGTAAAAGAAATATTTTTTAAGCTCGGGTCAGCTGGGTTGTGTACTAAAAATTTAATTTCTGAGAAAATTTTGCTGTTGACAGCTCGTCGTTGGAAAAAGTTTAGTGTTTTTTCTATATAATAAAACATTATTTGCAATCAAAATTATTAATAAAAGTTAGTGTAGTTATTGATCTACAAGGTGAGTAAGAGTTTATTGATAATATAAATAATTCATACAGAAATAAGTGATTTTTGTGAATGTTTACATTTCGATGCATGTCGGATGCGGTGAAAGTCAATGTTTTGGTTCAGAATTTGCATTGTTCAGGACTCTTTTTCTGTTTCAGATGCCAAAGGGAACAAAAGAAAAGACCTATAAGGACAAGCCCGACTCTAAGGAAGGTATTAGGAATGCCTTGCAGTGTGTACGAGATGGTTCTACCATAGCATATGCATCCAAAACATTTAATGTCCCAAGAACAACACTGCACAACAAATTGACCGGCAAATACCCAGAGGAGTGCCCCAATGGCAGGCCAACAATTCTTTCAAAAGAACAGGAAAAAGAACTTGTCAAATGGATTCTGGGATGTGCGGATGGCTGGCATCCCATCGGGAAGGAACAAGTTCTGGACAGCGTTAAACTCATCTGTGAGGTCTACAAAATTCCAAACCATTTTACAGCTGGAAGACCCGGAGACGTTTAGTTCAGGAATTTTCTTAAGCGTCATCCAGAGCTCAGCATGCGCAAGCCAAAATCCTTCTCATTGGAAAGAGCTACTGTTACTGCTGAAGACCTCACGGAATGGTTTCAGAATTGTCTTAAATATTTCACAGAACACAACCTTCTGAGCATTTCACCAGACCGTGTTTTTAATTGCGACGAAAGTGCCTTCTTTTTGACACCGGAAGATGGAAATGTCCTGTCCAGGAGAGGTTCACGTGTAGTTCCATCTCTTAAAAATTCAGGACCGAAGTAATGTATCACAGTACTCCTCAGGGTGTCAGCTACTGGCGAACTTGCTCCTCCAATGGCTGTTCATAAAACTGACATTACTCCAAAAATTGCCATTCACAACGCAGAAGGATGGAAAATGGGAACGTCACCACAGAGTGGCTGGATGGATGGGCCACTTTTCTATGCTGGTCTTTATTTCCCGAAAATTGTTTTCCAACATTCAGAGGAGTCCATTATCAATAACCAGCACGATCAGGCCACCGACAATAATCCTTCAAATGATCCAGTCACCCCTGGAAACCAACTCTCTGCAACTTCTGAGACTCAACCGATCTTCGACACACTAAAACAATGCTATTTCTGGCCAGGAGAAATTCCAAAACGTCGTCAGAAGAAGAGGGTCAAAGCCAGCAATGTCAAACACCAGTATATTGTATCTTCCGAGGAAATTATCGCGGAACAGGAGGAAAAATTGAGGCAGGATTTACAAAAAAAGAAAGAAATTGCTGAACGGAAGTTGACCAGAGAGAGGAACAAAAATATAAGGGCAGAAGAAAAGGAGATAAAACTAAAGAAGAAACACATGGTAAAGGAAAAGGCTCAAATGCCAATTGAAGCTGAAAAGAAAAAACGTGGAAGGAAGTCAGCCAAGAAAACCGAGGAAAAATCAAAGAATTGAGTGCAATCTTAAAATAAATAAAAATATATATAATTAAATAATAAATTAATGAAATGAATTGATGGAATAAAACTCTAAAAAATGTTTTTGAAATAATATCTTCTCATTTTTATGCATTAAACTTTTCCTTAAAATGAGCATCCGAGTTTCATCGAATTCAACGGAGTTACAAAAAAGCATCGCAGTAACATTCTTGCGCATATATTAATATTATCGTAATTTTATTAATTTTCATCAATATTATTGCTAAAATTCTATTTCTATTATGATTCTAAATTAAACAAAGAATAATTCTATTGATTTGGAATGGCGAAAAAAATATTTCATCAGTCCAAAAACAAGCATTAAAGTCGCACTCAATGAAAAGTATCCGGATTACCTCTCTTTACTATACTCATACGTAATATTTTTCATTAAAGCGAAAAATATTATTCATTGGTATTTTCAGAAAAATTACTTAAATTTTTGGGCTATTTTTATTCCTATCGTTCATAGAAGCACAAAATACACCGAATCAGACTCTGTTGAACTTTCCAAGGTTAGATGAAGGACTTATCATTGATTATATAATAATAATAATAATAATAATATTTATTTCAAAACCTTATGTTTCCCAGTTTAATTTTTATTGTTGATTTTCAGTCCGTAAAAAGTGTCTCGTCGTTAAAGGGTTAAACTCGAGTCTCAAGCCCCGCATGTAAACATATAGTAAGCATAAGTTATGATTCCACCCTATGTTTCACATCGTCTTTAAGAACTTGAGACTTAATCAGTAGATAAGCAATTATGATTGATTTTGATTATAATCATTTGGATAAGAAATGTTTTTAAATGATAGCAAAATAGATAACAAATTGTGCAATACCAAAGATATTGTTGAAGTTTTATTTAAAAATTCTATTGTTTTGAAATACCTAAATTAGGTCATAAGACTTTCGATATCAGGGGTACTGTTTACCTGAAAATAATAATAAAAAATATATGACTTTGTTTTTTCTTGAAAAAAAAAAATTGAGAGAAAGATAAGGAATAATATTGATGAGTGTCAAAGTGGGTGGTTTCTAATGGAATTTCTTTCTATTTTTGTGTGCATTTCTTTTTTTACTGGCTCTAGATCGCTGCCAATGGGACAACGCCATCGTTTTATGGGCCCCTGGCGACGGGATATCCTGGTCCGGGACCGGGTCCACATTTTCATCCCATCCCAGGGGGGCATTTACAACCGCAGCAACTATCGCACTCACCACATTCACCGTCGCCGCCAAATAATAACTACCACAAGGATGAACGCACGCAGCGACAGCACACAAAGTTGCTGCGGAAGTTGGATCAGCAGCAACAGAAGCAGCGTGAAATGAATTCGGCACTCTCAACACCAGCACATTCACCCTCACCGCGCAAGAGTGAACTCAATGGACTGCGACGGACAACACCAGCGTCACGCAATGGTGCCTCGTCCGTGGGAACATCGGAGGATGGCGAAGAGTCATCCAGTGTGCCCGATGAAGAAGATGACTACCAGCCACTGATTGATCAACTGTCAGCAGTTCAATCGCCTCAAGTGTCCGAAGTTATGTCAAAGTCGGCCCTACTTCAGTGGGCAGCACCACCAAATTCCGAACAAGTCACCCTCAATCCCCGTGATCTCCAGTACGAAGTACTACTGAGTGATCGTGGAAAGGATGGCAAGTACAAGAGTATCTTCAAGGGATCATCGTTGTCGTGTCGAATTCAGGATCTCAGGCCGGGTCAGGAGTATTCGGTGTGTTTGCAGGTGCACTATCAAGAACTCCAGGGATCAGCGTCAGAGCCAACAGTCTTCACAACGCCACCATGTCCCCCAGATACACCCTTTGCCCCCAAGCTAATCACACGCACGAAGAATAGCCTGCAAGTGAGGTGGAATGCCACAGCTGACAATGGGTCACACATCCTTCATTACATCCTGGAGTACGATGAGGGAAAGGGGAAGGAATTTGTGGAAGTGTGCAAAACCAAGGGCAGGCAGTACTCCCTCACAAAACTTCAACCATCAACGTGGTATAGGTGAGTTTTCTTACTTTTCTTTTAATTTTAAATATTGAGATTTTTTTTATAAATATTTTCAATGCCATTTATCCGTCCCTACACTGACATGAGAGAAATCCGAAAAAGTTAAAATAACATTCCGGAAATATTAATTTTACCCTGAAGTATTGATCCAAAATCGGTGTAAATATTACCCTTTTTAGGTGTATTAGGGCTTAAATTTACCCTTTTTCATGTTAATTTTACCCTTAAAAAGGTGTAACATTAACATTAAAAATTTTTGATATATTTTTACACCTAAGAAGTGTTAAAGTTATGAGGAAAAAAAGTTAATCGCACCATCTTTTTTTCTCAAAGTACCGGCGGAAAGGGAATCTTCAAAATTCCAAAATGTTGTTGGGCACATAAATACTTAATTGCTTTAGTATCAGGTATTCAAGATGAAGTAAAAGATCTTAAACCCTTACAGGAAAAATGCGTTGTAAATATTTCACGATAAAATTATTTTTTTTCTCATATTTTAAATTATTAAATTAGTTTTTGAACTAATAAACAAAACGGTCAAGGGCAAAATACTGAACGCCAAAATCCCAAAAGGCATTCCGAAATCCCAAAAAACCAAAATTCCGAATGGGTTTAAATCCCAAACGCCAAAATTCCAAAAGGACCAAAATACAGAATTATTAAAAGCGACAGAACTACTACCACAATTCCACTCGTGCTTGATGGAAACCAAGAGATTTTTTTTTTGAATTTTGGGAATTTATTCTACACATAATTTCCACATAGGGGAAAGGCTCATAATTTTGTCCAGTTTCTTATTTTGGACACCTTGAGGATAAAATTGGACACTATAAATAAATTGATTAAAATTATGGATTTTTATTCCAATATTTGATGAATAATGAATTCTATCTAAATATTTGTTCTTTTTGGAAGATTTTAACACTAAATACGTTAAATTTTGAATATGATTTGAGTTAAAATTGCTTTGTTATTCAGTGTAAGCAATTGCTAACTTCAGTCTTATTTAGCTGTGATGAAGTACTAACAATGTTTCTTCGCTTTTTTTGAGTGATATTATTGAATATTCATTGAAATGTGTATTGATTCACGTTACTGGTGATTTGTACATTTGACCTGAAGTGAGATTTGCCTTGTGAATTACGTTTTTCGTGTGAAAAATGGGAAATTTTTTAAGACATTCACCAGTGAGGTGATGATTCTTATTTTGGACAGGTGTTTTTCTCACGAAATTTCGTGAAGATTTATCTTTTGTGGTGACTAGGTTGGATAAATGCCTGGAGAAACAAAGGAGCATTATCTCTACGAAAGAGATGTAGCGAGAAAAGCCTTGAAAGGCTCCCGGACAGGTCAGGGAATGAGCGAATCCGCACGTACTTGGAGTATCGAAGTCAACTCACTTTAATGAATGATATGGAAAGTTTCCGGGCTTCTGTGACATTCTACGTTTCCCTTACATGAACAGGAAGAGGACTTGGTAAGATTGGTTCATCAAATGAAGAACAATGGGCATCCTGTTGAGGCGGATTATCTGTCCAAATTTACAGCCAAGTTGGACAAATTAATAAACAAGTTGTCCAAAATAAGAGCCAAAGTCACCTCTACATATCAATTCATTTTTAAACGTATTAAAACTAATTTTAGTAAAAATAAGACGATAAATAGTTTGCCAAGTTTCTAAACAATCCTTCTGAAAAGAGAGTAACAAAAAAAGTCAATTAGTATCGAAAATATCGCACTTCAAACTTGACATCGATCCTTATAAGCAGACTGGGCAAAATTATGAGCCCTTACCTTACCCTAATTCCACACGCAAAATTACGTCCCTTTCAAGATTTTATGTATTTGAGATTTTGGCCCATTCAGGATTTCGGTTCATTCGGAATTTTGTCTCTGCGGAATTTAGTTTCTTCTGGTCTTGTCTTTTCGGAATTTTGGCTGGCACAGATACCAGAAGCATTGACAGTTATTCAAGATATGTTTCTGTCTTGCCATAGAAATCGTTAAACTACTCAAAATCGTGAATTCATGTAAAAATTGGCCGGTAAAAACCGGTTGATTTGAGTGTAACTTGCTCCAATTGACGTTATTCTGTACATAAATACAACATAAATACAATTAACATTGAACAACAATTTGCAAAGTTCTCACTAAATGAAGTATATATACATAAAAAGGAGGGCAAGGCACCCCAGACTTTTCGAAGGTTCTCAACCAATTTTAACCGATTTATAAATCACTCAAAAGATCTCTTAAGGGTAACAGAATTGATTTTCGGACGAAAATTACTTATCAGCGTTATCAGCTCATAACCGTTTCATTACCGGTTTAAAACCGTTTTATACCGATTTATAAATCACTCAAAACAGTGCCCAAAATACACCGGTTCGGTTTTATCGGAAATTCCAAGACCTTTCCTACGAGCCCAAAACTGATGCAATTCGGATGAGAAATATTTTCTCTAGAGCCTTTTAACCTTTGAATTTGGAATATCGTTATTAGGAATGATTCAACGGTATTTTCGTTTATGGACGTTTATGGAAATATTCGGCTGAGTAATCTCTAAGGACCTCTACACACTAGTAGAAATTTCTTTCTAAAATCGTGATGAAAATTTAAGAATGAGGAGAAAATGGGTTAGGAGAATTGAGTCCAATTGCGGACAGGTTGAGTGCACCAATTGTTCTATTCACTCCTTTTCTGGAGTATTGTCTGATACCTTGGAAGGTAGTTCATATATTCTTTTTTTTTCTAAAATAATTATTAAGTCACTTAAAATGAGTAAAACTAAAAATATTGATATTGCTTCTTGTTTGCAATATCGGACACAAAGGTTCTTGAAATTTCCAGCCTCTCCGGAACTCTTCCAAGATTTTTTGCAGCATATCATTCATAGAGGCAAAGCTGTTCCCACTATGAAATATCTAAAACGTGAAAAAGCTAAAATATTATAGACAACAAAAAAATATGGGCAAAAGGAGTGTCCGATATTGCATACTGTTTGCTGTTTCTATTTAAAAAATAATTGTAATTTTTTAGCTATGTAATTAAAATCATTAGGATAAGTGGGGTAAGTGTACCAAATTGCGCTGGAGTTGCATGCAAGCGCCAAAGTCTTGAGTGTCAACTTTAAAGAATATATGTCGAATAAGTCGATATTTTGCAGATTTAGTTTTTTCGAATTTCGGGTACTCCTTTACGACAGCCTCTATCTTCCCTGTGAATATTATACCGGGTTTGAAATCTTAAAAAAAAAATATAATCAGCGTGTAAAATCTTAGCTTGAAATCGTTCTCCTGTAAAGTGGACCATTTACGACTTATGAGTTTTGTCTTGACTGACTGATTCTCTTGCTACTTTTTTTTAAAGGAGTGTTGCTTGGAACGTTGTGGATAGTTCATTGTCTATGTTTTCTCTAAAATCATTTTTAATGGATTCTAAAATGAATAAAAATATTGACCTAGATTTGGGCGATATTTCAGTCACTTTGGTTCCCATAGTTCCTTGCCGTTCCGGAATTCTTCCAGCCTTTCACATCATCTCTTACATCGAAGTGACATTTTTAAATATTTTTTGCATAGTATAATCTTTACAATATTAAAAAAACTAATAAATTCATGGAAATTTGAGGAATAAAAGAAATGGCCGAAATTACAAACTTGCCGAAATTTGGTACAGTGCCCCTTAATTAATCATTTGGTTGCAAAATTAAAAGTTAAAATTAAATTAATCCTAACAGTAACAGGTTTTCGATTTCGATTCCTTAAGTCCAAAAGGGTTTAAAACATCTTGTGGTAATATTTTTGGACTTATCAATTGGGAACTCGTTGAAGATAAGAATATTTATGTATAGAAGGCATTCTATTGAATGCTAAGTAGCTGCACGAATTGTGAAGATAAAATCATTATCACAGTACTATAATACTTTTAGAAAACGGGTGATTTCTATTCAATTGGACATTTTTGAACTGGTTTTGTGAAAAATAGAAACCATTGTTGCATTAAGAAGCAGAAATTCAGTGAAAATAGAAAGAAAATATTATTAGACAATGGTTAGAGTCTTTTCACAATTTCCACCTCATTTTCACAAAAATTACTATTTTTACTGTCCTAACGATATCTGAACACATTGATTATTCTCTTGTTCTCATAATTCACATCAAAACAGTTTTATCAAATTGTATCTCTCAACTATTTATTTTTATTCATCTACCTCCACGGTATACTTATTCATCTCTATGAACTATTATACCTCGGCAAGAGCGATGGCAAATTATTTAATACACATCAATTTCATTCATGTCTTCCTGGGATGGTGAATTGAGGTGTTTGCTATTACCAAGGTACAATCTCCTCTTTTGTTTTCCAATAGAGCGAATTTGATTGAGTAGAAAGTCTTGTTCTCGTATTTATTATTACTCAAGGGATTTTACCAAAAATCATCTTATAAACTTTTTAAGATTCTGATGCACTTCGACTTTTGTGAAACAACAGTAGCGATCAGTATAGTCAAAGTGTTATTAATTAAAAACCATATGGGAGTTTGTAATATAGAAAGTTTTGAAGGATATAAAGTCGAAGTGTTTCGTGCAACAGAGGGAGCTAATCAAAATGCTAACTTGGAGATTTTCTTAAGAAGGAAAGCCATATTTTGGAAACTCTCCTTGAATAATAATTTATTCAAAATTTCCTGTAGATTTCAAGGAAATTATAAAGTCTTTCAGTTAGAGAAGATTCAAGGAAATATCTACCTTAAGATTCACAAAAGTTAAGTAGAAATTCATGGCTAAACTTTTAAATATTTAATATTTCTTTAATCAAATTTACAAATAAGTTTTAATTGTAGTAGAAATAGAGATCTTAAGTTCAGTTTTCTTTGAAAGTTTTGGCAATATTGTACAAGAAAGTTTAAGCAAAACAGCTGACAAGTAATTTGTAATATCTTGACCTTTATCTTAAATTTGATATCACCGAAGCGTGATATTTGATAATGACTGCAAATTCTTTCTTTTTTGTACATTAATGTCCCTTTGAAAACTGAAATTGAAGTCAAGATGAAAGAAAATTCTTGGAGTGATAGTGGTAACAAGAAAACTTTGGACATTCTGTGAATTTTTCTTTAAAATTTAGACAAATTTCGGCTATATCTAAATGAAACTGGTCCTTGCCATAATTTAATTTAAATCCGTAATTAGTTTGTCTATCTAAATTACATCGTGGTAAAAAAAAACCTAGTTTCCTTTAGAAATATGCGAAAAATCGTAAAACGTGTCCAAGACAAGATTGTTCCCAATAACAATGCTTTGAAAATGAAGTCTACATAATATTAAAAAAAAAAAAGAAAAATATTTTTTGAAACTTTAATTCATTGTAGATTTATTAGATATATTAATTTTTTTTTATTCAAGTATTTGGCGAAATATCGAATCTTTTCCTTGAGTCCTCCCATCAAGGTCTGTACAAGATCATCACCGCGGTTCTTGGTTGTTTCCAGGCGGGTGACATTAGCTCTGAAAAATGCGACCAGTTTTAGTACAAATTTTTCCTGCTTTCGTACACATTTCTCGAGATATCTCCGAAACTACGTAGATTGCCAATTTGGGGTTTTCGGTTGCCTATTCAGTATTAAGTTGCCTTTTATTTTGTATTTATTTATTTTTCTAATTCATTCTACAATGAAAGAAAACACCTAATAAACTCCAAAGTTTTTTCGGCACGCTAGAAACATATGAGAAACATAGGAAACATCATGTCCCAGGTTGTTTCATTCCATTTTTTCTTGAAGTCCTCGATGTTCTCGACGCGTTTAGCCTTCTTCTTCAGATCGTATTTGATAGTAGCCCAATATGTTTCAACTGGACGGAAATTTGTAGAGTTTGGTGGAATCATCTCCTAAGGGTACATAAAACGAACGTCGTTCTCCTCGTACCATTCTTTGGTTGCTTTTGAGTAATGGCACGACGCCAAATCTCGCCAGAAGATCGGGGGGTATGTCATGGCATTTGTACAAAGGCAACAGGCGTTTTTGGAGGCAGTCCGCGATGTAAATTGACGAGTTCACGTTGCCCTGCATGAAGAACACCTTGCTCTCACGTCCACATGAGCAGATCGCCATCCAAACCATGTTTTTTTTGGAAACTTTTCATAATTTTTGTACCTGGGGTGGACTGATAACTTTTCGATACTATCGAATCGATAGTTACATTAAGTGAATGGCGACTTTTTACGAATTGTTGGGCCATTCATTGAAACATTCTAAAAAAGAATAAAGCTGTTGATAAACATCCAAATTGGATACAGGAAGTGCAACTATCGTTTAAAGTTTTCAGAATTGACAGTCGTTAGTACCGAAAATGAGCTATCATGTCACCCCTTTACTTTTTGTTACATCTTGTGCGAGACTTTGCGGTGTAATACTGCTGTTCTGGTAATTGTTTGAAGTCTCCTTTTACGTATGTTTCATCATCCATCAAGATGCACCTACTAAAGTCAAACATCATCTTATCGTGCAGCCTTCGAGCTCTTGTTTTAGCTGACTGACTTTGTGCATCCGTGCGATGAGAGGCTGCTTGGACCTTAAAAGTCTTCAGTCCATTCCTCTGTTTGATTTTGTGCACAAAACTGGAAGAACATTTAAGTTTTTTAGCCATATCATATCCCTCACAGATGTTCAAGGATTGATCTTGTAGCGCATGATCACTTTTTTCTCCAAATCTAGATCTCCAATACCCCGCTTTTTTCCAGGTTTCTGGACAGTGGTTTTACTGTTGTCGAGGAATCGAAGAATCACCCTCCGGACGGTCTGGCGTGAGGTATTTGTGAGTTTTCCAAGGTCCGCGTAATTGATTCCAGGTTTTTACTGCTCGAACTCCACGGAGAGCAGTATAATTCCTCGATTTTTTCATCCCCCCCTCGCAAATTTCCAGCTTTCAGCCCCCGGAGACTACTTTTCTGAACAAATCAGACGACAACAACGTTTCAGACGATTTCTGAGAAATGTCGTCACGCTGTTTGTCCGTCTGGCTGTCAGTAGCTCTAGAGGCCAAACGGTTAGAGATAGAGACTTGGGACCTTCGGGAGACCCCCTATAAGTCGACTCAAGGATCGTTAACATGCCTCTCATTTCCCCTTCCCCTTCTCTTCCCCTCCAAAACTATGTTTTTTTGGGAGTTCTCGAAAACGCGTCGTACGATTTTTTTTTCATTTTTGGATATGTTATAGAGCAGGAAATTGACGGAGACACTGAACCTTTCTTGATTTCACAATTTTATTCTCTACGACGTTTCGAGGATGGATGTCCTCTTCATCAGGTATCGAATGTGGTAGGGAAAATCACGTACAGGTGGGAGTTGTTACATCTGCTAACACAGATTCTGTGTTAGCCAGTCGAATGGTGAACATCACGGATCAAGTTGTGATCAAAGTTCAAGTGCAGTGTAACAACTCCCACCTGTACGTGATTTTCCCTACCACATTCGATACCTGATGAAGAGGACATCCATCCTCGAAACGTCGTAGAGAATAAAATTGTGAAATCAAGAAAGGTTCAGTGTCTCCGTCTATTTCCTGCTACATTCTGTCGAACTGAAATTCTTCTTAAATATGTTTTAGAGATTATCCAGTCGAACATTTAGTCCATATTCGAAAATAGCGTTGAATCATTCCTAATAACGGTTTTTCAAGGTCAAAGTTTAAAAAGACACTAGAGAGCGCATTTATCATGCAATTGAGGTCATGTTTGGGGTCGTTGGAAAGGTCTTGGAATTTCCTTTAATACTGAACCAGTTCCAATCGGTTTTGAATCGGTACTGAACCGGTTCATAACCGATAAAAAATTTATCTGCAAAACATTCCTATTGCTTTTAAAACTAGTTTAAGGGATCTTTTGAGAGATTTTTGAATCGGTTTAAATCGGTTGATAACCGGTAAACGATAAAAGATGCGAAAGTACTTTTGCGGTATAGCATCTAAGTCACGAGTTTGAGCATTTCGCAAAGCCTGCTCGAACATGATCAGTTACCTTCTTTTTTCAATTATTATTTCGTATCTCAGTGAAAAATGAACAGAATTTGATGAGAGTTTCACCAAAAGAAAGGTAAAAACACGTGTTACAAATTTTTACATACAACGAAAATGTGGAGCTAGTGACATCTATCATGAAAATAACAAATCATTTGGAACATTTTTTTCGTGGACACGTTTTAAAAGCAAAAGGGGGGCAACAGGTGTTCGGAAAATTGGTTATTTTGTGCTATATACCTTCCATATTCAATTTAGTTTTCCCAATTGTATTCAAAGTTATTTGTGTAATAACTTTATATACTATACTAATTTAATATATTATATTTCTCTGTAAATAAAGAAATTAATTCAACACCTTTAGAAGAGTTTGAAGTGCAATTTCAAGAGATATGTATATGAAGAAGCAATTTTCTCTTAAAGTGGGTAATCGAAAAGTTTGTGACATGGTTGAGAGATTATCGAAGGGGTTTTCTCCCTTTTTGTCATACAGAAGAGATGGGAAGCTTAAGTGTAAATTTTCTCACAGAAAACTATTTTAATTATAAGCAATGTAAAAGAGACAAGGAGAAGTTATATGAATAAGTTAATTATGAGAAATTTCCCACAACACATTCATAGAAAAAAAAAAAAAAACAGGGAAGAAAATGGTATTTTAGCCGAATTTTCTGTTTAAAAAAAAAGTAAAAATAAAAATCAGTGGAGTTAAAAGTTAGTTTATTCTTAGTGGAAGAGGTTTTGTGCAGATGTCAGTGTCGTGGCACATATTCCTGACTTTTGCCAAGGGATAGACGATTGTGGGATTATGAATTTTATGCAAATGCTGCGCTGGGATATGGTGGTTTCGGGAGTGAAAATTGAAATTTTCTCTGAAAGAAAAATTAGCTTTTCTGTGTGTCTCTTGCAGTTTCCGCTTGGCAGCTGTGAATGATTGTGGAAAGTCACCCTATTCGGACATCATCACTTTCTGTACGGCCGCCAATCCACCTCCACAGCCAACGCCACCCACTCTAGCCGCGGCTACTTCATCGTCGTTGCGCCTCGAGTGGATAAGACGATCACAAGAGGAGGAATATGTGTTGCAGATGGCGGACAAGGAGTCAGGACATGGGTATCTTCCAATGTACACAGGTCGAGAGACTGTCTATGAGTGTGTCAATCTTCGACGTGCTACGGTGTTTCACTTTCGTCTGAAGGCGGAAAATGAGGTAATGTCCCATTGCTTTTTTTCTAATTCTTCGACTTTTCGAATTTAGATTTTAATTTGCAAAAACGGATATTTTTTAAAGCATTACAAAGATTTGAAATATTTGCACTTTTCACAGGCATTTCTGTTTTTTTTTTCTGTACAAAAAAAATATTACATGAAAAAGTTGTTTAGAAGCTGTTTAGGATTTAAGCAAAACAATACCAAATTTGAAATTAGTTCAGATGATATTTGAGAAAAACATTTTCCAAAAAACCAAATTTTCATCGATAAATCGCAAAAAATGCACTTCATGAATTTTTTAAATCGTGTTCATTAGATATTTTAGTGGAAAAAAACACTTAGGATGTACTTATTGAGAAAATTCTGATTTTGACAATTTTAAAATTAGGTAAAGGTACAAAATCGTTCCCACAAATCAATGTACTAGGTCCTCAACTAATTTGTGAATTATTTTTGTTCAATGAAAGACGGAAAATTCCTTAAAAAAAATACAAAAAATAGTTTATTCAAACCATTTGCCCTTGCTAGCCACATATTTTTTCCATTACTTTGGCAATAATATGGACACCATATTGATAAGACAATGTGTCTTTTGACCGAAACCATTTATCATCCCAATTTCGCACTTCTTCGAAATTGGCCAAGTCTAGCTAAAGAGTTCTATGCACCATTGATCAGAACAAGTGGTTTTTGGAAGGTGCCAGGTCTTGAGAAAGCAACGGTGGTAGTAGCACATCCCAATTCAGCGTTTTGATGTTGATCTGGACCATAGTATTGTAATCGTAATGTCCACGAGGCACTGTTATTTTGCAATATTACTCGTTCGTCTCGCCTGACGAATTCCAACCATTTTTCGAACAATTCATGGTCAAAATTAATTAGTTGTTATCGTAAATATATAGGGTCGAAGGAACACTTCTTCGACAGGGAACCCCCATTGACATTTTTGCGTTCTTCAAGGAAACCCTTAAATAGAAAAAATTTAAATAGAAAAGCTTAAAACAGATATTTATATAAAACTGTGCAACAATTTTAAATTTTTTTGTCCCTGGGTTCCCATGCTACTGTTTCTATTGCTAGAGTCAAATGATATACGAAAATACTTATCATTTTGATTTCATTTTGTTTTTGCGTCTGGAATCTAGGCAAAACCGTTTTTGCTGTTTTTTGATACTTGGGTGCCTATATCTCCGATTCTGCTGAACCGATTTATTTCTTAATATGGGAACATTTGTTCTCCTTTATATGCCCGATAATCTTTTGGGCAGATGGTGTTCGTACAACTCACACCAGGGGCGCTGCAGTCTCATATATGTCAGAAAACATGGAAAAATCGAACTTTTTAGCAACTTTAATCAAAAATATCTCGAAAACTAGGACTGTCCCCAAAAATATGATTAGTAGGTTTGATAGAGAATTTTATTAGCTACATTTTCATCCATGTACAACTTTTCTCTCAGATTGTTTTTTTAATCTCGAAATTGAGGTTCAAACGAAAACCGAGCAGTTAGCCAATTAGAGAAAATCTTTTACTATTTCACAAATTTTCACTTTTTTTCAAATTTAGAAAGCCCATGGTATTTCTTTAACTTGTTTTTGACAACTGTAGAAGTTTGGTCATTTTTACTATTTATAAAATGTGTTTAGATATAATACAAGTTAATAATTCAAATAATATCCTTATAGTAATTATATATTCCAGTCTTATTTAAATCATAAAAAAATTTTATTACGAAAAAAGGCATATTATTATTGTTTCAAAGACAATACCATAACTCAATCTTCGCATCATTTTTTTTTCAAACTCTGATTATTTGTAAAAACAAGAACATTTACAAAAACATTCTCTAAAACATTTCTAAATAGATTTTTGTTGGTGGAAATTGGCTGAAAATATGAATTTAAACATTTTTTATAATATCGATCGATAAATAAAAATGTTCGTATGTGCTTAAAAATCTAATTTAAACTCAATCTTGATGCATTTACTGAATTTCGTAAGTTGAAAGCTTGTTAAAGGCACCAAGAAGACTTTCTTTGAAGAACATTTCCAGGACTTCATAGTTCTGGCATACCTTTTAGATCAGGAAAATTTCATGTAATCGAAATTAATATCCCTTTTTTTCTCGAACGTTTTGCATATATCTATCCTACTCTTTTGAATTCTTTTTCTTCTTCTTTTGAATGTCACATTAAATTCAATTTAGTTCAATCTAATTTTGAATGCCAAACGTTTGAGAAAGAGAGGGATGTGAATTTTAATTTCACGAAATTTTCCTAATCTAAAAGGTGTGCCAGAGATATCAAGGTCTGAAAAGTTTTAATTCAAAGTCCTTTCCAAAAATTTCATATTGAACCGATTTTAATAATTTTTAAAACCGATGTGGAAAACTTGAGAGATTCTCTTAAATCTCTTCTAAGACGACATTGTAGAAGAAAAGTTGATCAAAAGCTTCCACAAATTGAATGGATTTGACGTTTTTGAAAAGTTTATAAGACACCCAGAAAAAACAGTAAAGTTTCCCAGGGGAATGTTGGCAGGGTTCGCACAGAGTGAAAATTCAAACAACGCAAATTTTCTCTTTGTTTGCAAAGAGCTAGTTCGTCATTTCTTAGTCATAAGATAGATCATTATTAAGCTCATGAAACGAGATGAGAAATGGTAAGTCAGCTCTTTGCAAACAAAGAGAAAATTCGCATCGTTTGAAGGTTCACTCTGTGTAAACCATGCCTACATTCCTCCATTTTTGTTTTCCTGAATATATTAGTTAAATTTTTATTTTTTAAATTATTTAATATTATGTGTAGAAGATAAGGGCAGCGACCCCTCTCTGTCCCTTACTCACTATGCCTTTGCTCTTGATTAATTCTCATCTGAACACTTTGTAAAAAAAAAAAAGCTTTGAAGTGCAATAAACCTTCGTCGGATAGACTTTTAGATGTAACCGGGATATTTTTTTCGTTTCGGTAGGTGGGTTCGTCACCGTGGAGTGACGAGGTGATCTATAGGACTCTACCGGAACGTCCAGGACGTCCGGGAAAACCACAAGTTAAGGGTAAAATTCACGCGACGAATTTCAAAGCGAAATGGGATCCACCGTCTGATAGAGGCGGGTCGGAGATTAAGATGTACTACCTGGAGATCAATGCTGGAGCTGGATTCGAGCGAGTGTACATGGGAAGTGAGACAGAAGCCATCTGCGATCGCCTAAGTCCGGGCACAACGTATCAGATAAGGGTATGGTGTGAGGGTGTGGCTGGTCCAAGTGCACCCTCAGAACCATGCACAGTGACCACGGAGGCTGTAGCTCCAGTGGCACCATCGGCGCCATTCTGTAGTACGCCACCTGGTCCCTATGCCACGGTTTTGCGCTGGGAACGTCCGGACTACAATGGCGGAGCACCAGTGACTGAGTATGAAGTGGAAATGGAAGGTGGAGTGCCCAGGCAGAGGATTGCGGTGTACAGGGGCAAGGATACGCAATGTGTGGCCAAGGATCTGTCACCGGGAGAAGTCTATGTGGCACAGGTAAATTTTCTTCAATATATCCTACAATTACAAAAACTTTTCACAGTATGCAGCAGCCATAAATTCATTTAAACAAAGTTTTGTGGGCCAAGTTCATCTTTATCTTATTTTATCAATTTAAAAATTTCATATCAAAATTGTAGAATTAGTGGTATGTCGTATTGGATAAATTCCTAGATCAGCATTGAGTTTTATTGCAGTAAAAATCATTTGTCCACGTCAACAGGTTAATTAAATATCTCAGCTATGCTGAAGTTATATCTTTTTCACACTGATCATTGACAGATAATGAGATAATTGGAATGTAATTGCCATTTTCCACACGTAGTAATTTGCCATTGATTAATTGGAATCCAATAGTTCTTTTCAGAATTTAATACAATCTTTTTTTAGACAAACAAATTTAAAAAAAAAAACGAATTAGGGTAAGTGTACCAAATTTCGGACAGCTTGTTATTTCGGTCACTTTTTTTGTTCCTTAAAATTTCCATGAATTTTTAGTTTTTGCATACTTTTAAAAGTGTCTCTTCGACGAACGAGATTATGTAAAAAAGACTTTGGAAGAAATTCGGAAGGGCAAGGAACTATGAGATTCAAGGTGGCCGAAATATGCCACCTATATTGCATATTTCGGTCACTATTTAGGTCAAGGTTCCAAGCAAAACTCCTTAAAAAGAAGTAACAAAAAAATTCAAGTTGCAAAAAAATATTACATTTTAAACTTAAGACTTTGGTGCTTGCGTGCAACTATGCCG
Source organism: Phlebotomus papatasi (assembly GCF_024763615.1). Taxonomy (NCBI): domain Eukaryota; kingdom Metazoa; phylum Arthropoda; class Insecta; order Diptera; family Psychodidae; genus Phlebotomus; species Phlebotomus papatasi. The sequence goes on from NC_077224.1 coordinate 47,516,037, forward strand.
AAATTTGGAACACTTACCCTATTATAAGCATTTTTTTTGCATTTTCGACGATCAAAATTGCGAATATGATCTATTTGTTTTTAAATATTCTTCTCTTTAAAGAAAAAGCATCATCTAGTTTTTGAAATATTCGACATCGAAATTTCGAAAATCGATTGCAGAAATTGGGTTTCTCGGGTTTCGCGATGCAAAAAATGGGTTTCTCGGGTTTTGCGAAGCGTTTCTCGGACAATTGACGAGAGTTTCTCAATATGAGTTACCCCTTGGGATCTAGTCATTTTTTCTAGTTTTTAAAATCCATCGCTTTCAAGACTTTAATTTTTCCTTTATTTTTGTTCGTCAAACATTTTCCCCACGATATTTCTACAAAAATTAATGTAAAACTTTATAAAATGGAACTTAATTTATTAATTATATTTAAAAATAAAATTATTAAAAGATGTTAACCTCAAATTGGTCAAAATAAATACACTAGCGCTAAATTTATTGAGTGGAATTGTATTTAGTTCCAGCCTATAAAACAAAATTCTATTATAATTCTAAAAATACTTGGAATGAAAAATCAAAATGTCGATTTTTTATGTTGGCATGAAAAGACGTTATGGCTTACGTATGAATTTTTTTCGAGACTTCTTTTTTTATTGAGTTTCTTTAAGGACAATGGGGTAGAATTATACTTATTTCCACCATTGTATTTCCGGGTGAACCGTTAGATCTTCGTGTCTCGTTGTGCCCAGATCGGGGAGCCGCAATCTTTACAACTCTCTTTTTGTTGACGGAGTTACTCTCTGAAATGAACTTTCTAGAGAGGAGAAACGACGGCTTATCCAAACCTTTTTGGCAACTTAGTTTGCTTTTTTCTCCTTTTGCCTAAACATCAGAAAGATTTTTATTCAAATGATGCAGATGACTTATGCAACTTGAGAAAGAGCATTTCCACCCTTTGGCTCTGGAGGTTTGTCAGTAACGCTAAGATGGCGGTGGATGCAAGCATTGCTTTCTGACAAATCTGTATCCTTTTTCTTCTGCTTTCAAGAGCACTAGTTGAAAAGCATTGTTATTAATAAATATATCAAATATACTGTGGCGACCAAAATAAGAGAATCACTTTAAATAATACCCTTAAATAAATTTAAGGGTAAATAAACAAAGCTTATATTTCTTTAACTTTTGTATTTTTTTGCAATTTGTTGATATAATTTTGAAGTAGAAATCTTCAAATTATTAAAATCGTAGAATAAGGGTTGTTTTGGCCGCTAGAGGTCTTTGTTTTACCCAGAATACGTTAATAGTGAAATTCAGTTCGGTCAAAAAAATTCGAAAACTGTCATTCATGGTTTCTAAATATGGCTTTATTTAAACTTTTTCTATTTATAGACCACATTATTTAATTTCAATGAAAGTGGTCCTATCGTGTTTAAACCAAATTTCACTATTGATGTATTCTGTGAAAAATAGAGACCTCTAGCAGCCAAAATTATACTTATTTGACGTAAAGTAATTATTTGAACATTTCTAGGGTGGAGTAAGTACTTTTGGCCACTTTAAGGTTTCATGTGCTTGTAATTTTGATAATCTTTATTTAAATAAAATGATTTTTTTTACAAAGATACCTCAAAGCCGTTTCTTCCTAATAATCCAAGAGAATTCACATTTTTTTTTTGGATATTGTAGTGAAAAATGCATTTTATGCAACTACACTGAGAAGAAAGAGAGGGTGCAATTAACTTTTTTTCCTCACAACTTTAACACTTCTTAGGTGTAAAAATATATCAACATTTTTTAATGTTAATTTTACACATTTTTAAGGGTAAAATAAACATGAAAAGGGTAACTTTAACCCCCAATACACCTAAAAAGGGTACTATTTACACCGATTTTGGATCAATACTGCAGGGTAAAATAATCATTTCCGGAATGTTATTTTAACTTTTTCGGATTTCTCTCAGTGTATGCATGTATCAGTACTTTTGGCCACTTTGTAAGCACTTTTGGCCACTTGCTTCCAATAGAATTTTAATAAAATAACAGAAGAAATAGCTCTCGAAAACTTTCACAAATACACAGCACAAGTTCTATTCTTATTTAACACCAATTTTATGTGATTATTAGAGTATTTTAAAAGACTTTGCACATTTTCTATTTGTTGTAAAAATCAGTCAAAAGTCACGATTGGTTTTACTTAAATCCGCGAAGTGCGCTACGTGTAAAATGTATGGGAAAATGAATGGCCAAAAGTACTTACACAGCCGAAAAAAATTAGCTCTTTTGGCCACATTTGATTTTCATTTAATTTGTTAGAAAATCTTATTAAGGATGATATCACAATAAAATTTAGTTAATTGAGAAATGGACTTTCATTGAATAACATCAAATATTTTCATCAAAAATATGAAATAATGCAAAACAATTTCTCTTAACATTAACAAGTTTCTTAAGAATCCCATGTTTTTTTAGTGATTGTTTACCTTGTCGAGAATTTCTTTCAATAACTTAGAATTAATCAAGTCGATACATAATCAAATATGGTTTTCTGATTCGTTAGATTAGAGGTCACGAAATAAGACCCATTTTCCTGTTCTAAATAAACTCATAATTGCCTTACAATGTGATTTTACTTTAGGTGGCCAAAAGTGCTTACATGGCCAAAAGGGCTGACTTTACCCTATATCAAAATTATTTTAACGAATTGGAATAAACAAAAATGCTAAAGGAAAAATTGTGGTATTAGCGGAGCTGATTCTATTATTTTGGCCGCCACTGTATATACAATACAGTAGACTCTCTCAAATTCGGGCATATGGAACCAAAATGTCAGCCGAATTAGATAGAAATTCGGGCGACAAACTTTTTGAAATGCAACGATTTTTTATTCATGTGCATATAGATATTGAGTTTACACACTCATATATAACGTAAATTGCATGGAAATCCCTGAATAATGCAAAATCACATCAAAACTAAGACAAACCATGCCAAATTTGAGCAGTAAATGGTGGAAAGCGAGACACTTAAGAAAAAATTAAATTTCAAATCCATTTTTAAACTGAATAAATAATTATTTTTTACCATTTTTTTGTAACATGGGATTCTTTGACAAATATTTTAACAGAATCTTATCAGTTGTTATTAAATATTGCAACCGAATAATCGGAAAATTCACGGAAATTAAAAAATAACACATTTTGAAAAGATGGACAAAATTTTGGAAAGTTGGACAAAAACTTTTGGAAAGTTGGACATAGTGATTTTAATGACACAATATCATACAAAATATGTAGATAATCAAATGTTGAGGGTTTTCTCTGTATACTTGCACATTTGATGGTTATGCTAATCCCTCCTTTATGTCCGGGTAACAGTTGAGGAACGCTAATTACCAAGAACTTCTTGGACGCCCAACCAAAAAGAGGTTCTGTAAATTTCACAGACGCCTCGCGCTCTCCAGCAGTTATAGCTTTAAAGCGGATGCAATTTTTAACACATTTCAATTCCCCATCCGTCCAAATTCTTTTCCACTTGCTTTGGGAGTTCTGTAGAGGCTCCTATTTGTCTTTCTCCAGGAGTTTTTGCGATATTTACTATACATTCTGTCAGAAAAAGTGGTCTTCGGAATCTGGAAATCTTTGCAGCCTTTTCCAGGAGATTTTCTCCTTATCAGCTGCGAACTTCTGTTGCAACTATTACTCCGGATACTTAAGGATCTTTGTCGTTCTTGTTAACATGATTTCACTGCACAAAACCACCAAATTCATTCACAAAATCAACTTGTCCAAGATTTCATAAAACTTGTTTTAAAAGCAACGCGAAATTAAATCACTTTTCTATTCTTTTTAAATGTAATATTTCACAAATATTTTTTATTCACCTTTTAAATGGATGTATATCCTTCGTTTTTCACTTCGGACTTAACAATATTTCACAAATTATGACGAAAAATCAAACAAAACACTTTGATATTTTCCTAGCAACTTCCATAAGAAACAGAGAAAATGACAACTACCGTGTCAAGGTTATGAATATCACGCATGCAATACACTTTTTAAATTCTTCTTGCAAGTCACCCTTTGATTGTTTTATAACGATTTTTGCATTTTTAACTTCTCAAATAATCACAAAATTAGGTTTAATAATCTTTTTATCGAATATTGAAATATTTAATTGATTTATTATCAAGTTTTTAAGGAGGTGTCTCACATTCCACACTGCTTTGTCCAACTTTGCAAACTGTCTCGCTTTAGGCCAATTACCCTAGTATGTAATCATCCACAAGAATCGGTTTTTTTATCAGTTCTGAATAATTAAAAAAACATGGTTTTTCACAGAACAGTCATATACTGCTTTGGGTACTCAGAGTCCCAAAAGAGACGAAAGAGTTAATACATCCTAAAATGAATAAATATTTAAAACCAAAATGAATTCATTGACTATATTCGAAGATTACATACATAATTGTAATTAATTTGTTTGCTTGGCCGAAATTACACTCAAAGTGGCCGAAATTAGAAGCTGGCCGAAATTTGGCACACTTGCCCTGAATTCGAACAGAAAATCGCACGATTTGCTATACTTTTATGCAGAAATCGTGTGATTTTGCGATTGGCATTATCGTTTTATGCAATTAATTTTGCAGGTGCGTGCCATAAATCGCATTGGAGCTGGTCAGTGGTCCGAAGAAGGTACTTTTGTGGCTGGAGCTGCTCCACCAGGAATCCCTGGACGTCCAGATGTGACCATACGGTCGGCTACGCATCTGACAGTGTCGTGGGAGGAGCCGGCCACAAATGGTGCTTTTATCTCGGAATATCGACTGGAGAGTGCCGTGAATAATCAGGAAGATTGCTACAATATCGCCTATCAGGGAGTTCAGACGATGGCTGAGGTGCGAAATCTCATGCCATTCACCACCTATTTCTTCCGCGTCAGCGCCACAAATGCCGCCGGCACGAGTGGTTTCTCAGCTCCAATCAGCACAAGGACACCCGCTGCTGCTCCCAATGCTCCCATCATCGAGTCATGTGACATTACGTCCACCGAAGTGACGGTATATTGGCGTGCTCCCGACTGCCATGGTAGCCCTATTCGGCATTACAATATCGATTGTGCGGACAGGGTGATGGCTACGACGGATGCAGTGACGGAATACTGTATTGGTGATCTGCAACCCGAAACACTGTACAAAATCAAAATTCAGGCTGTGAATGAGATTGGTGCTGGTCCACTGTCCAGTGCACTTCGTGTCACAACACTGCCCCTACCCCCAAAGCCACCGAGGCTCGAATGTACGGCGGCTGGGCATAATTTTGTGAAGCTCAAATGGGGCGATGGGCGAAATGTTGACTTTACGCGCTACCACGTGGAAATGATGAACAATCGCAATCGGGAATTTGTTACTGTGTACACGGGCACAAATTATACGTGTCGCGTGCCAAAGCTGCAGGAGCAGGCCACCTATGTGTTCCGGATATGTGCTGAGACAGATCATGCGGGTATTGGGGATTACTCGGACGAGGTGGCATTTGAGACGACGGCCGCTGTACCTAGTAGTATCAAGTCACCGAGAATCTATGAACCGGCGGCTGGTTCTGTACCGGTCAATGACAGTAGCAATTGTGATCATATACACGTGGAGTGGCAGCACAGCAAAAACACCTTTCCCGATCCAGTTGAGTACATTCTCCAGTGCACACGAAGCAGAGAACAAGACTACAAACAGGTGAGTTTATTAATTATTTTTATTTGTTAAAATCTCGTAATATAGATAAATTCGAGAGGAAATTTAGATTTTTGAAGACTGTGAAATTTTTTTTATTTTACTTTTTGAGATTTCAGATCAATTTTGATTAAGGCCTCTACACATTAGGAGCAATTTTCGTCAAAAATTGCATTTTTGACAGAATTTTGACGTTTCTACCTACAACAATGCGGACGATTTCCTTCAAAAGAACCATTTTTGACGAAAACTGCTTACAATGTGTAGACGCCCTTAATCTAAACAAAATTTAAAAAAAAATATTTATTTTGCTGAATTTTAGTAAAATCAATCTGTAAGAATTAATCGAAGTGAAGTCCCCTGAATTTACTTTAAACGTCTTTATTTCCTGAAATTTTCTAGTCTTCTAAAGAAATATCAAACCCGAGACACTTATACTCTAGACACACTTACGACTTAACCCATTCCTTACCATGGTATTATACATCATACACAATTTGAGTGATTTTTGATGATTTATTCCTGGGCAAGTATTATCCGAATTGCTGTTGGGAATGGATTTTTAGTAACTTTTTTTCTTTAATTTCTTGGGAAAAATATTCCGACAGACATTGGAAAGCATTTTGTTATTGTTTTCTTGCTTCGCGGAAGGTCATGCAAAATTTTTGCTCAAAATGGCGGACGGAAAATACGACATCCCTTCGAATTTGTTAAAATTGGCCTCTTTTCTCTTTCCTAATTTGAATTCTAGTTACCAATTTGTTTTTTTGGATAGTTACTCTATCTAAAGCAGTAGAGTTTGTTGTGAATTAATGAACAGAATTTAAATTCAGTGACCGTGAAGACGTGTGTTTGACAGGGGCTCCCCGCGCCTCCATATGAGATACAAAATTTTTCTTTTCAAAAAATTCATCTACTAATCTGTAGGAAACTAATCCCAAAATATGAACATTCTATCTCAAGTAATTCTGGTACATTGACTGAATGGGTTAATTATTTTTATTTATGAAAATCTCGTAATATAAACAAATTCGAGAGGAAATTTAGATTTTTGAAGACTGTAAAGTTTCTTTTATTTTACTTTTTGAGATTCCAGGCCCTTTTTGTTTACTAACAAAATCACAAAAAAAATTATTATTTTGCTGATTTTTTTAAATCAATCTGTGTAGAATTAATCGAAGTGAAGTCCGATGAATTTGTTTTAAACGTCTTTATTTCCTGAAAATTTATAGTGAGTGATCTAAAGAAATCTCAAACCCGAGACACTTACACACTAGACACACTTATGATTTAAGCCAAGACACGGCTTAAGTAATTACATATAATCAAGAGCTTTGCGGAATGCTCGAACTCACGAGAAAGAGCTATCCGTGTATTATCTTTTCGCATGTTTTTTGAGTACATACCGCTTTACTACCCACTGAGAAAAAAAGAGGGTGCGATTAACTTTTTTTCCTCATAACTTTAACACTTTTTAGGTGTAAAAATATATCAAAATTTTTTAATGTTAATTTTACACCTTTTTAAGGGTAAAATTAACAAGAGAAAGGGTAACTTTAACCCCTAATACACCTAAAAATCATAATATTTACACCGATTTCGGATCAATACTGCAAGGTAAAATAAACATTTCCGGAATGTTATTTTAACTTTTTCGGATTTCTCTCAGTGCCGACTAAAACGATTGGTAAATTTAAAAACTCATTCCGAAATACGAAATTGCTTAAGAAAAGTAGGTTTTAGAATATTTTAGCATGAGTAACAAGCTTTTGAATAAATAAAAAAAGTAAATCCGAGAAATGTAAATCATTTGCGAGTGCGACGGGTACTATACCGACTCATGACCGATTAAGTCCTATGCAGACGTGTTGGAAATTTCAAGATCTATCAAGAAAATCCTATTTTAAGCAAATCATCATCATCATCATCATTATAGGCTTCACGGGCGCGCGGCGGCCAGGCCATATGCATTTTAAGCAAATCAGTTGTAAAATACGCCCTTTAAAGTGGTTAAACTTTGATCATCGAAAATTCGATATCGAAATGGTTTTCGTACATAGGTGTCTAAGGACGAAATATTTGCCTTAACTACCTCCAAAACATATTCGAAAATGAAAGAAATTGTAGGAGCCGTTTTCGAAACAAACCAATGAAGCATAGTTTTGTAGGGGATCAAGGGGGATGGGAAGGAAATTCCGGATTCACCTTTAACTGTTTTTCTTAAAGAGCCCTATTAATAAAGCCAGTAAATCTACCCAATTAGGATTTTTTATTGAAAAAGGACAATTTCTTTTAGCTTCATAAAATTTTTGGTATAGGGGAGAGTGGGGCAAAGTCACAAAACGGATATTTTATTTTTTTACAAGCTACTCGAGCGCTTCAAAAATTTCTAATTAGCGCAGTTTTATAGGAAATTTACAGCTCTACAACCTTGTGAAAGTCATTTTTTCTCTATTTTGTAAGGAAATACGTTTATCGAGCCAATTTCTAAAAGGTAATTTTGTGACTATTCTCAAAAATGCTGGTGAAAATAGTACCAGACAATGGATATTATCATATTTTGATTCGCTTCATTACGGGCTTCCGTAAATTTGAAAAAATACCTAGAGAACATACTTTCATAGAAAATTTATTCATCTACACCTTTGTAAAACACCGTTTTCTCTGCGAGAAAAGTGAGAAAACGAGAAAAGCGCTTTTCAAGCTATTTTAGAAAAAACACAAAAGACTGCAAATCGTTTGACCAATGCAAACAACAAGCGGCGAGACATGATAATGACGTTTCTTTTCGCCGTGAGGCATCAGAAATTGCTTCAGTTTTTCTTACTTTTTGCTCCATACGTTTTGTTACTTTTTACCCCAAGTACCCATTTTTAATAAAAGGATTCCTGGAAATAAGAATCTTCGTAAAATTCTATAATAGATAGCGGATTCGTATTCAAAAAATCCAAATTATTTAGAAAATATTCACCAGTGCATCAATTTTGGGAAAAAAGTAGGTAATAATTGTTATCTTCTGCAAGGAAAATATTTCAAAAATATGGCTAAAAATTTCGATATTTTTTTTATTTTCTGAATTCCTTGTTCGAATTCTAAGAATCTTAAGACATTGAAAAAGGTCTATGGAGGCTATCTATAGAAAAAAAATTTGAGCCGCTATCTTTTTTATCTTGGAAGATATTGAATTTTGAATTTTTCGGCAGTTTTGGCTACAAAAACGATACAATTGCTCAGGTTTAACATACTTTCGACTTATATCAAATTTAAAAAATTGAGATTTCCAGATATTTTATAGAAAAAAATCTACAATAATTTAATTTGAAACACTTCTAAGTTTACCTTGAATTCTATTGAGCCGCAATGTCTCACACCGCTCACAACAGAAAATATAAGAGTCAATATTAATTCAAGAACCAAATTGCTTATCTCGTCAAGAAGTTGTTGCGTCTCAAATGAAACACATCCATACATCCAAAATTTCAAGCATACCATTTGCATTAATTTGAATTTCAATCTGTGAGTAGATTACACCAATTTCATATATTTGCTATTTATAGACGAAAAATTTAATCACTAACCCTCCCCCCTCTCTTCTCGACCTATCTCTTGTACAAAATGAATAAATTGGCACAATTTAATTGCAACAGATAATTTACCCTCTACCAGTGAAACGTGATTTATTTAATTTTCGAATGAAAGCACATTTTGCAAATTTGTCACAACAAGAAATGAATAATATAATTAGGTAGAGGATAATTGAAACTTTATTGCAGGGTTTATACTAACAAACCATGCTAATTTAACCATCTTATTATGATAAATCAAATTCTGCGTCTTTGTGAAATTTCTTTAGGCCTTGCTTTTGTTAATGTCTTCTTCTTTATGCAGAATTATTGACAGTGAGATAACAAACAATTATACTATTTGCCATTTAAACAAAATTGATTCAATGTTGAATCATTTGAAAGCTCAAAATAGTCATTTATTTATAGAGAAAAAAGAATCGAAGGAATACTCCAAGAGTGTTCTGCATGACCAGCCTCAAAATGGATAAAATTATTCCGTAGGAAAAAAAAAACCGTATTGAAAAACTCTTATTAACTTTCTTAATTATTTAATTTTCTCTACCGATCCTGAAGCTCTTTTAACTGAAGCAATTTATTTGGGGTCACTAACCATTTTACTAAATAAAATGGGAAACATCTGCGTAATATATGAACTTGGTGAATTGTACTGTAAATACAATTAATTTATAGAGGAAAGTGCCCATGCTTCGTACGATTTCAAGCTTCGTTATGACTAAATTTCACCTGTGATTCTCAATAATTGTGACTAATCGCACCCATATTTTAAAAGCAAGGATAAGTGCCCTGTTTTTAAAATATAGGGGAGACTGGGGTAAAAAATCACAAAACGGATATTTTATTTTTTTACAAAAAATTCTAATTAGAGCAGTTTTATAGGAAATTTACCGCTCTACAACTTTGTGAAAGTTATTTTTATCTATTTTGTAAAGAAACACATTTTATCGAGCCGTTTTTAAAAGGTAATTTTGTGATCATTCTCAAAAATGCTGGGACAAATAGTATCAGGCAATAAATTATCACATTTTTATTAACTTTATTACGGGTTCCTGTAAATTTAAAAAAACCTAAAAGACATATTTTCATAGAAGATTTATTCCTCTGCACCTTTGTAGAACAGCGGCTTATCTATCTGAACGAGAAAAGCGCTTTTCAAGTCATTTTCCAAAGGCTATTTTTGGCAAAAATTCTATTCAACGATTCTGAAAAGGTGAAAATGGTGAATTGGGCGAGATGAATTTCACGAAATCTGCCGAAGAGGTGTCGAGTAAATGTCACTTAAATGCAGAATAAAAACAAAGCAAAAAAAAAACAATGGAAAGTGTTTCTTGTTCTTTTTAAATTAAATATCTTCAGTAAAATTCGGCAGAAATTTTATCCTCCTGAATTGGACTGTGTGAATTATTTTCTTTTTGGATCTTCATCACCGTCACTGTCTACAAAAACAAGCGGCGACACATAGCAATGACGTTTCTTTTCGCCGTGAGACATCAGAAATTGCTTCGGTTTTTGTTACTTTTTGCCCCATACCTTTTGTTACTTTTTGCCCCAAGTGCTAATTTTTAGTAAAAGTATTTCTGGAGAAAAGAATCTTTGGAAAATACTAAAATGTATAGCTGCTTCGTATTCAAAGAATCCAAATCATTCAGGAAATATTCACCAATGCATCCATTTTAAAAAAAATTAATAGGTAAAAATTGGCCGTAAGAAAAATATTTCAAAAACAGGTCTAAAAATTTCAATATTTTTTATTTTCTAAATTCTTTGTTCGAATTCTAAGAATCTTACGACGTTGAAGAAAGTCTATAGAGGCTACTTGTGGAAAAAAAATTAAGCCGCTATCTTTTTATCTTGGAAAATATTGAATTTTCAAATTTTCGATTTGTGACTTTTTGCCCAGTCTCCCGTATTGTGGAAAAAATTTCTCATTACGAAGCTTGGATGGAATCGTACGAAGAATGGGCACTTTCCCCTAAAACTAATTAAATTTTCCCAATATTCCATTTGAGATTCTCCAGAGCAATTCTCATGCTCAACATCAAATATCTTTCAGCATCTCTAAAATTCAACAATAACTGCATAATTTTTGTTATAACCGCATTTTAGATGTACCCAGATAAAATTGAATCAAAGGGTAAATTAGCGTTTACGCTGAATCTGCCAAATAGCTCTGTAATTTAAAAGAACAAGAAGGATCCACGAGAAACGTGAGAAAATTGATGAAATTCACGATAAATATCATCATATGAATACAACACGTTAATATTGAGTCTACAATATTTTTCTTCTAATACAGTAAAATCCAAGAGAAATTATTGAAAAAAGACTGTTCAAATCCAGATGAAAAAAATACTCTTTGTGCACAGTAAATCACATTTTGATTTATAATGGCAATTTCTCACACAAAAATCCACCTCTATATTTATCTGAAGAGAAAAATACTGAGAAAGAGCAAGATACGCATGTCAAAATGGATTGTAAATTTATACAAAATTAATGTGAATTGCAGGAAAAACTACGGAGTAAAACTTTCTTCACATGCTGAGAAAATTTAATGAGATTCGTCACACTCTGTGTGGGGTGTTGTACTTTTTTCAGAACAATAGTTATTTTGTCTTTAGTGTACTTTTTTACCTCTTCAGCTCGTGATAAAATTTGTTAATCACATTTTTTTTAACCTGACTTAAGCACAAATTCTCACACTGGAAGATTAATCGACTTTTAATTGTTTCATGTGTTAAAATTTTGCATTCCGTTTATATACGTAGGAGAATGTTCACAAGAATGTTCAACAAAGATATCATAATAATATGGAGAAAAAAAGATTCTAATAAGAAAATAGTTAACGCTCACAAAAAACTAGTAAATTCTCGTTTGTGCTTGAAACTCTTTGAATATGACTCCCTTCTTTATTCGCTGTTAAATGAGATGTTAGATGAGCTTGATCACATATAAGATTAATATTAATATTAAGAAAAACCGGAGAGAGACGTATATAGTATGTAAAATTTCAAATGGAAAATCACGTGTGTTAGAAAGAGTACACTCTAGTGGAGTAATACGATGAGTAAGATATTACTGTTCGTATTAATTATACTTTCTGAATCATATTAATAAACGCAATTCGAGCAATTTTTCATGGGTGTCAACTGTGATTCGATCAGTTTTCGAGCGAAACACAAGAGAGAGGCAAGATAAAGCACTTGCTATCCTTTGTTAGCATTCTCGTAGTTCAGAAATAATCTTAATATTAATCTTATATGTGACATGGACATGACAAATTTCAAATTTCGTTTGAATCTCAGAAGAGCTTTTTCGAAAATTTGATTCTGTAGCCATGATATTGCCATTCGTGCCATTGTCAAAAGTCCCATATTCGAAATTTCTGGCAGTTCAAATGACAATGAATTTTATTAAAAACAACCATGACGGAGTATTCAAGTATATCATTGTTTACAATTAACTGAGGTTCTTTACTGACTCTCCTGACCCGATCTAGAGACAGAGTAAGAAACTTAATTATCAAATGTCCATATCTCCAGTTTTAATTGTCAAAATTTGAAAATTTTGATGATTTGGAAAGCTATCGTTAAATGCTACTCTTTTAACACCCTAATATCGTTCGATTAATTGAAAAACCGATTTTCGAAAATTCGATGTCGAATATTTCGAAAAGTAGACGATACTTTTTTCTTTAGTTTTTAACAGTTTTAAAATTGTAGAAGCAATAAAAATCGCCATAAACAACAAAGGCCTTGCTTTGCAATATTCCCGCTCTTTCGAGACAATTGTCTCCTTTTTAGGACCAGAACCTCTGAGGGTCGTGAAGAGAATGCGTGTGGAGAACCGCGTAGAAGTCTTAGCGGACAGTCTCGTGCAGTACAGACGTGTTTAGGGATCCCTTTTTTTGTTTATAAGCCGGTCCATTCCCCATTAAAATAAATTGTTAATTCGCATTGTCCTCACAATATTTTGTTCCTCGGTGGCAGCCAAAATCCCGAACGCCACAATCCCGAAAAGGCCAAGATCACAAAAGCCAAAATCCCGAATTTTTAAAATCCTGAAAGGGATGAAATTATATGGAGGGAAATGTTTAGAATAATTTCTTAAGACACAGATTTCCTTTTGCCCCCAGCAAGCGCGGGTAAAATAGTGAGAGTAGCTGTGACACTTTTAAGGATTCGGGATTTTGCCTTTCGGGATTTTGGCGTTCGGCATTTTGACCGGGACCCGTTGTTGTTGACTGATGGGTTCCCTGAGTTCCTAGAAAAATATATGAGTTCCTTGAAAAAATGTATGGGTTCCCCGGATTCCCTGAGCAGTTTCCTGAAAAATGTATTGGTTCCCCGGGTTCCCTGAGAGTTCTCTGAAGAATGTATCGGTCCCCGGGTTCCCTAAAAAAATATATGGGTCCCGCAGGTTCCCTGAGAGTTTCCTGAAAAATGTAAGGGTCCCCCGGATTCCCCGTGAGTTCCCTGAATAATGTATTCGTTCTCCGGGTTCCCTGAGAGTCCACTAAAAAATGTAAGGGTCCCCCCGGGTTCCCTGAGAGTCTCCTTAAAAATGTATCGGTCCCCGGGTTCCCTGAGATTTCCTTGAAAAATTTCTGGGATCCCCGTTTTCCCTAAAAACATGTATGGGTTCCCCGGGTTCCCTAAAAAATGTATGGGTTCCCCTTAAGTTCCCTGAAAAATGTATGCGTTCCCTGGTTTCCCTGAGAGACCCCTGAAAAATGTAAGGGTCCCCCGGGTTCAACGTGAGTTCCCTGAATAATGCATACATTCCCCGGGTTCCCTGAGAGATCCCTGAAAAATGTATCGGTTCCCCGGGTTCCCTAAAAAAAAATGTATGGGTTCTGCAGGTTCCCTGAGAGTTCCCTGAAAAATGTATGGGTCCCCGGGTTCCCTGAGAGCTCCCTAAAAAATGTCTGGGATCCCCGGGTTCCCTGAAAAAACGTATGGGTTCCCCGGGTTCCCTAAAAAATGTATGCGTTCTCCGGGTTCCCTGAGAGTCCCCTAAAAAATGTAAGGTTCCCCCGGGTTCTCTCAGAGTTCCTTGAAAAATGTATGGGTGCCCCGGGTTCCCTGAGAGTCCCCTGAAAATTGTATAGGTTCCCTGAGTTTTCCGTGAGTCCCTCGAGTTCCCCGGGCTCCCCGTGACTTTCCCGAGTTCCCCATGTGTTCCCTACTGGTTAGATTGACTCGAGTTCCCCGAAATGAGTTACCCCTTGGTATTCTGGCATATATGATCCGTGATTATTTGTTTGTCGGCAACAGCCGTGTAGACCAATTTTTAGGAGAAATATATAATTTAATTAAACTTTATAAATCACTTCATTTTAAAAATGTCGCCTTTTCACTGAGAAAAAAACGGGGGTGCGATTAACTTTTTTTCCTCATAACTTTAACCCTTTTTATGTGTAAAAATATATCAACATTTTTTAATGTTAATTTTACACCTTTTTGAGGGTAGAATTAACATTAAAAAGGGTAACTTTAACCCACAATACATCTAAAAAGCATAATATTTACACCGATTTCGGATCAATAAGGGTAAAATTAACATTTCCGAAGTGTTATTTTAACTTTTTTGGATTTCTCTCAGTGTTTGGCTTACATACAAATATTAGAAGGCAAGAAAGAGGTGCAAATGGAAATCATTTGTTATGTTTTTTTTTTCGTGTGCCTCGTTGCAGATCTACCGTGGTCCAGAGACACGTTTTACAGTGGAGAATCTGGAATGTGGTGTGGAGTATTGCCTTCGGGTGTGCCCAGTACGCCTTATGGTGACGGGTGAATGTCTTCCGGGGAGTTTTTCACCTGTGCTACGTCACACTGTGCCACTAAAGTCAAAAAGTGTAATTGATTCAAATGCAATTGCTGGGGCACATGGACTAAGTGGTGGTGCTCCAGGGGCATCTGGTGGTGTCACAAGTCAGGCATTTGATGATAATCTGTCCAATGCTGGTGCTGTCCAGAGGATTCTCGGTCGAGTCACGACAATCTATTCATCCCGAAGGAATTTCACAGATCAACAGAAGGCCATCATTATAGCAATTTTTCTTATGATTGGAAGTGTTGTTTTAGCCTATGTCGTTAAACTTTTTAATTTCAGCTAAAATGGGTTTATTTCTCGTTAAATACACATCCACATCCACAACAAAAGGTACGTGAAAATTTCTTAAAGAAAAAAAAATACTAAAGGGAGAGAGAGGTTTTGGGAATGGTTTTGAGAGAAGGTAGAACAAAAATTGCAAAATATCTGAAGAATCTTTTGTGATTGTCTCATTTCGTGTTAACTTTAGTGGACATTCTCTATTATGCTCTTCCAAAAATTTATTTATTGCATAAATTTCGTTTTTTTGTGCTCTTTTTTTTGCTATGAAAAAAGAGGGGGGAATTACTGTGTTTGTTTGAAAAAAAAGGTAATTTTGAAAATTGCCTTTTAATTGATTTTAGTTCAATCAAAAAGAAAATCTTATTATACTCTACTTGGTTGACCGAAAAGCGTTCTTATTCTCGCAATGAAAGATAAGAAATAACGAAGAAAAAAAATTACTTATGAAAATATTTATGCCAATTCTTGTTGCAATTTCTGTGGGCTTTAATGTAGAAAAAGAAAAAGAAATAGAGAAAAATTAATGATGAAAAATTGAAAAAACATGATACAAAGTCACGTTAAAATGATTTTTCAAATTGAAACATATTTCAAGACACTCTCTCTAAACGTTGATAAAAGAAATTATAAGGACACATACTAAAAACAAATCTGTAATAAAAGAAAATTGATATAGTTAATATAGCGACAGTGGGATGGATGAGAAACAAAAAGTTAAGTTTTTCTTTAGTGCAAGAGACGAAAAAAAAACTGCAAATTGGGATAAAAAAAATATTCTGGTCTACACTGTTCTTATTTCAATTTAATGAATAAGACGATGAATAAGAAAATAAATTTAAAATAAAAAAAGATGTTAGTGAATTATGTGAATTGATGAATAAGTTAGATGGCAAAAAAAATATTGAATCTCTCTTATTCAATTTAAAAGATGAAAAAACAATGATGATCAAAATGGTATAAAAAAAACGTAATAATAACTGAAACAAAACAATGTTTAAGGGGTTTTGGAGGAGGTTTATATATAAAATGAAAAAAAAAATAGTTATAGTATGGTTGCGATTTGTTTGTTTATTATTTTTTTTTAATTTTTAAGAAGGTGCTATTAACTAAAGTCTAGTTCCATTTTCAATCTCATTGAAAGAGAAAATTTAAGAGAGAAAAAGAGAGATGAAGGGAAGAAAAAAAACACAAAATAATTATAGTGACAAAAAAAAATATTAAAAAAAATTATACAAAAAAAGAGGATGAAGATTTATCTAGTTTTTTTTTTTTAAATGGGAAGAAAATGCAATGATATGAGATTGTGAGAGATGGTCAAATGATTTCTTTTTTCCAATTTTTCTTCAATGCAACATTGAGCGCGCGCGCGGAAAAATGCGAAAACACTTTCTTACCACGAAAAAAAAAGAAGAAAATGACTAAATTGCACTAGATAAAATTTTTGTCGGGGCTTATGTTTAACAATATTATATATTATATATAAATTATATATACAGGTAGTTTTTTAATTAAAAATGAGAAAAAGAAAAAAAGAAAAAAATGAACAAGTGAGAAAAAAGATTTAAAAAAAAATAGTAAAAAAGAATCCTTTTTTATACGAATGATGAAACTATATTGAATAGTAAAAAAAAAAAACAAGAATAATTGTACCTACAGAACTTAGTGAAAGCAACAAACAAAAAATCTACATAATTGTAATTATTTCAATGGTGGAAAGATCCGTGTTGTCTCAAAAAAAAAAAGAATCATTAGCATAGGTTTTATTTTTGCTACATCTTTTTTTTTACCTATTTTGTTATATTTCTCTCTTTATTTATCCACACAAAACTACTCAAAAAATATGCAGAGAGGGAGGAACAACAGATAAAATCACTGAGCGCTTCTTTTTTTTATGTTGACTCTTCTGTGCAAATATTATTGCAGAAATTTGCAAATTAGCCAATTATCTTAATGGACTACTTACGGACGTAACGTGGATTTCGTGCTGCATTTTTTCTTTATTATTTATTTGAAAACTTTGAAAGGAAACAAGGAAATTATTTTTTTCTTAAGACCGTAATGGCCAAGTGTGAATGGCTCAAGGGGGAGAGTTGCGTGATGACATGAAAAATTTCTCACAAGGTTTTTGTTTTTCAAATCATTGAAATCAAAATTTTAAGCATATTGGCCTCAATTCCGAGATCAATATGTCAAGATCAATATGTCAAATCTGTCAAATGTCTTGAAATCTTGGAATCCAAGACACAAACCGTGTGGATATCAAGATTTGCAATTCTGAAACCAATGGCCTCAATTCTGAGATCAAGATCAAGAAAATTTCAAGATTTTGGTATTCTGAAATCAGAAAATCAAGATCAAGATGTCAAATGTCTTGGAATCTTGGAATCCAAGACACAAACCGTGTGGATATCAAGATTTGCAATTCTGAAACCAATGGCCTCAATTCTAAGATCAAGAACAAAATCAAGAAAATTTCAAGATTTTGGTATTCTGAAATCAAAAAATCAAGATCAAGATGTCCAATCTGTCAAATGTCTTGGAATCTTGGAATCCAAGACACAAACCGTGTGGATATCAAGATTTGCAATTCTGAGACCAAGATCAAGATTAAGAAAATTTCAAGATTTTGATATTCTGAAATCAAAAAATCAAGATCGAGATGTCAAATCTTTCAAATGTTTTGGAATCTTGGAATCCAAGACACAAACCGTGTGGATATCAACATTTGCAATTCTGGAACCAATATTTCAAGATTTCAAGACGTCGAATTTCTTGTTTTCTTGAAATAATTCCAAGAACCTCTCGAATGTGCTTGGAATTTTCAAGATAGTAACAATTTGAAGAGTTTCATGTGGAAATGACTTTTGATGAGGAATATTTCTATAAGAAATGATACGAAAAGAGAATTACTTTGAAAAATATTGTATTTGATCTTGTAATTTAATCGAAATGGTACGTATTTCTAGATGTGTACAATCTAGATATCTGCAAAATAATCACATCTTGCATAAGCATTTCTTGATTTATCACAGGTCACAAGTTTAGTTTGCACTTCCTGTACTCCCGTTTATGGCCCCTCATTTATCCTTTAATACGTCCTATAATTAATTTTCTTATTTTATATGGCGAAATTTCAGAAATGACGTTTCGTTAAGTGTGGAAAACCTTAAAATCTTGGTTCTTAGCTAAGACATTTTAAGTTCCATAAATACTTCGCGTCAGAATATGAAATCTTGATTTTGGAAATATTTGACAGCATGAAATTTTGATCTTAATTTTGGCCATTATTCCTAAATTTATGATAATTTTACGAACTGAGTGTAAACAAAGAAAAGGAAGTTCGAACGTTTAAACCGACGAGTTACACAAAAGTGAGAAATTTCATCAAAAGGACATTTATTTTAATGAAATTGCAATGGAAACGTTCTGCCATTCTGAAATTTCCCAAAACTTCACAAAAATCACTTATCGCAGCAAACGTTTACGCACTGTTGCTGACATCCTTGACGATTGAATTGAATATAATGCCTCAATGTCTTTCGCCGTCATAGATGTCAATTCAACATGTGGTTGCCCTTTCCTTGCATTTTCGACGAGTTTCTTTGCGAGTCCGCTCTAGGAATACTTTGTGAATATTTAACGTCACAACAATATTTATGATATTTTATAGGTCTTATCCTCGGAAGCCTAATATCTAATTAAAAAAAAACTAGTGTTTACAACTACCCCATGTTTACTACTGCCCCAATATTCTCTGAAACATTTCTTTATGGTTTTGGCACACCTTTTAGATCGGGTAGATTTCATATAATCAAAATTGGCATCCCTTTTTTCCCAAATGTTTTGCATATGACTAATTAATTCTTTTGCACTCAAAATTCGATTGAACTAAATTTAATTTAGTGTGATATTCACAAAAGGAAGGAGAGTCCAAAAGACTGGGATAGATATATACAAAACATATTTGAGAAAGACAGAGATGTTGTAGTGCCGTGGTATTTAAGGAAATCTAAACTTTTTTCCAAGTGCACGACCACCTCAGGAAATCCTCCAGTCGGATCGGTTCAGCGGATGATGAATAACAAATATATTGAGCACCAATAGTATTTATTTCACTCCTTTGGATTACAACCAGTGCTCTCAAGAGAAGTCACTGGCAACTGAACAATTACACTAATTTCGGCAGCCCTTTTATACCATAATTTCAGCTATAGAAGACACTATTCTCCAATCATTGAACCCTATTTTTCTTACTGCTGTTTGCGTTATACCCTTTTTTTATTTTACTATTGGTTGTGTGCTATTTTTGTCTCCATTTTTCATACTGCACTTGCACCCACGAGATGTGGACATCTCATAAATTATGATCGTAAATTATCTCTGCGCGATTGTTCCTTATTTTTTTTTGTCATTCTCCAAGTGAGAATTTCTCCATCGAACACTTTTTAATTTCTCTTTGGTCTTGATCTTTGTCAACTCCCATAAATTATCTTCGCAGAGTGATCCCATAGAATATGGATCATTACAGATCATCTTAAATTCCATCAAATAATTTTACAGAGTGATCCATAAGATTTGGATCACTACAATGTGTATTTCGATTTTATGAAATTTTATCGATCTAAAAGGTGTGCCAGGGGCATTAAGAAAATATTTCAATTCAATATACAAAGAAAAATTAAAACTTAACGTTTTATTTTACGAAATCACACAAAATACTGCGAAATTGTTCTTTGTGGCTCTGGCACACCTTTTGGATCAGTCAAATTTCATGAAATCAAAATTCGCGGCCCTTTCTCAAAAAGATTTGCATAAGTCTGTCCTACTCTTTCGGTTATTATTAATTGTGTCGGGGTATACTAAATCCCGCGATGTAGATACTTCTTCCATGCCCCCGGTGTTGTTGGGCAGAGGCGGTGCATTTTATTATGTTTTATTCAATACGGAAATATTTATTCCTGGCATTCAGTTGCTTGCACCGGGCGGGACTCGAACTCACAACTGTGAGAGTCGAGTCAGAGATCTCATCCGCCCAAGAGCCAACGATCTTGCCTATTGCGCCACTAAAATCCCCAGTGTTTTTGAGACATTTCGGTCTCAAAATTGGACTGAATTAATATTAATTTGGTTTGATGTTCAAAAGAAGAAGAAGAGTGCAAAAGAGTAGTATAGACTTATAGAAAACCCTTGAGAAAGAAAACGATGTGAATTTTGATTTCATGAAATTTTCCTGATCTAAAAGGGGGGTCGGAGTCATTATGAATCATATTTCAACATAAATTGAAGGTTTCTACGATGCCCTATTCGCTTAATTTTTGACCATCTGACATAACTCTCCCCCTTTAAATCTTTCTTTTATTTTGGTATTAAATTATTTGTTTTTTATAGAAAAGAAATTGCAGCATTTTTTACAAGGTGAGTAAATCATATTCAAGAAAAAAAAATCACATTTCCTGTTTCTTTTCATTTTCTTTTACAATGATAAATTTACAAAGAAGAAAAACACTTTTCAATGGTTATTCCATCCGTACAATGGCCTATTTGTAGAAAAAAAAATTATTTAAAATGTTTAAAAGTAATTTAAAAAAAAAAGTGAAACGATAAATGAAATTCTAACAATGAACAAGTCACTAGGGGGAAGGTAAAAGAGAACCGCGTAGAAAAAAAGTTGAAAAAATAAAAAAAAAATATGAAGAAATAATAGAAAATATTTTTTGAGTAATATATTTACACGACAAAAAAAACTAGAGATCATTTAATTTTTTACATTATCTCTTGTGCAATATACATATAAATATTTTTTTTTTGTTTTGTTTTAAATAAATGCAATTTTCTTTTAGGAAGAATGACGTAATTTAAAGCGTGTGGATGAAAGAGAAAGAGAGTAAGGAATTTTTATTTTAGAATGCGTAGGAGATGAAGGTGGATCCTAAGAAAACCGAAGAATTCAGTATTTTATTTAGTTTCAGAAGAAAAAGAGAATCTGTTTTTTTATTTTATTTTTCTAACATCTTTTATACAACAGCTACTAAAACGAAACATTCCATTTTTTTTTTAAATAAAGAAACATACGATTATTTTTATTTTTTTAAAAATTATACACAAAAGAAATTTTAATGAGGGAAATGCAGTGAAAATAGTGTCTAATATTACTCAAAAGTGTTCCATGACAGCGAAGAAGAGAAAAAATGATTTTTTTTTTTTGGTTTTTTTTATCTTCTAAAAACGCAAAGAACATGACGATAAAAATTGCACGATAGACAAGAAAAATAAAGTGTAAAAAATACAATAAAACTGCTCACAAATTTTATTCTTTCCAAGATTTTATTTTTTATTCAGCTCGCTAAATATTTTTGTTTTTTTTTATTTAAAAAAAAATCAGAAATAGATGTGAAGATTACCTTATAAAAAAAAAGATAAAGTCGTAAACTATTCCAGAATATACCAAAACAAAATTGAACAGTATTGATGATGGAAATAAAATAATTAATGAAGCTAAATAATTAAAGAAAAAAAAATGTGCATGCTATTAAGACAAACGTGAAAAAAACTCATTGCTATTAAATGTGAAAAAAAATAAAATTGTGTAAAACTCACATAAAAGAATTTCAGTGGATCTTTTGTAAAACCTCTAATTGTGTGACGATAATCAAAATTTTACTCTTCAAACCCAGAAAGAAAAAGAAAAAAATAAAAAAATAAAAGTAATTGTTAAAGAAAAAAAAATCTCCTCTAGGAAGAAACGATAAAGAATTTAAAACAGATGAAATTTCCAATTATACACACATCAAAATATCCTAAATATTTAAAATGTAAGTGGACAAAAAAAAATTAATGGCATAATTAAAGAGAAAAAAATAGTGAAATGATGAAAATAATCACACATTTATTCGCATTTTAATCCGAAATATTTGGGGCGCGGGGAATGAAGAATTGTGACAAGAAGTGAAATATTTATGACAATTTTTAGGCAAGTGAAATAAGAAAAAAAAATAAAGTGAAAACTACAAAAAAAAGAACGAGTCAAGATTGAAAATGTTGCTGAAAAGAAGACGGAAGAAAATATTTTGAAGAAAAGGATGAGAAGAAACTGAAGAATGTATAGAGTTTATGACTATAGAACGCGAAGAAAAAAAGAGATGAAACACAACTATAAAAACAATTTATTGTGTACGATTTATTAATTATTAATAAATAATTAACAATATATGATGGAGAAAAAAAGCATAAAGTAAAAAATCTATATATGTTATGTAAGACATTACAATATTGATTATAATTATATATATAATTATGAAAAACTATTAATAAAAGAATATATAAATATATAAATATATATATTTTATGTAAAAAATATAAATAAGTCTTTTATTTTCAACGAAAAGGTTGATGCACTTTTCCCGATTTTCTAGGGAAATTTCATACGAATTTTCCCAACATTTTCTCTACAACATTTCTAAAATTTCTCTAAGACATCTCGGCAGAATTATATCCTTAAGTAAAAAACTATTTCCTATGATTATTTCCATGAAATTCTTAAGAAATTTCTCTTTCTATATAACTTTTCTTTATTAGATTCATCTCGACTGAAATGTAAAGTGGAAATAAATTTTACAGAGACAGACTAGTGAATTTGTCATCCTTTCTCCCTAGGAAATTTCCTAAAGATTTCCCCAAGAAATCATGAGAAAACTTTGGAAAATCCGAAAAAACAAAGGGAATATTTCCCATTTAAATAATTAGGGACCTTCTTAATAAATTTCCATAGTTTACCAAGAATCTTTCAATGCTGATTCCCCTTAAATTCCCATGGTAGAAAATATTTGGAGAATACTAAGGGAAAATTCTCAAATTCAACATAGAATGTTCTGTTGGAAAGTTCAGGGAATTCTTTAGAAAGTTACCTGACGAAATTTCCACCAGAAATCATCAAAATTTCTCTAGGAAGTTACCAATTTTTCCAAAGCTGAAAATGATCTTGGGAAATACCTGCGATCTCCATAGAAAATTTCTACTTCTAATCTAGGTAATTTCTCCAGCGATTTAATCTGTATTAACATGGGTGTAATCTTCGGGGATTTCTAGAATAAAATTCTTAACACAAATAGGGGAAAGCGCACTACCTTCGGACAACTCAAGCTTCGGACAATTTAATTTTTTCTATATGTTACTTATCGATTTCACCCATAGCTCTTTTATGAAAATTTGAAGCATTGGACTAGCTATTAAAATATAATGTTATAATCGGCAAAATTCACAGTGAAAAAAATTATTTGTGCGAAGCATAAATCGTCAATTTATGCTTCGCACAAATCATTTCTTTGAATGTGTTACAAATGAATTTGGCCGATTATAATATTATATTTTAATAGCTGATCCAATTTATCAAATTTTCAGAAAAGAGGGGTGAAATCCATAAGGAACATAGAGAAAAAAATGAATTGTCCGAAGTTTAAGTCATCTGGAGGTAGCGTGCTTTCCCCTAATAAAATTTATGTTGAAAATCCTAATGAATATAAGAGAAAACAATCAATGGAAAATTCTCAAGGAATTTTTCGGAAATTTTGTGGGAATTCTAATTAGGAAAATTCAAACGAAATTTTCTGTAACCTCTTTGGGAAATTTCCACATCCCAGAAGGGTAATTTCTTTAGTTTTTCCCCTCAATTTTCCAATAATGGAATTCTTGCAGATATTTGGGGGGAAATTCACCACGCAAACATTGACATTTCTGGAGCAAATCCCAAGGTAATCCAGAGGAAATAACCCACAGAAATTCCTTAGGAATTCCCTAAGAGACTAACGAATTTTCCTTCTGATTTCCTTAGAAAACTTCCACGTATAGGGGAAAGTGTCCATGCTTGATACCATTGGAAGCTTCGTAATGACTAAATTTTTCCTATGTTTCTCAATAAACGTGACTCCGCAATATATTTTAAAAACTGGCCACTTACCCATAGTTTTTAAAATATGCTTGCGATGAGTCAAATATATATTGTGATGTGAAACATAGAAAATTTAATCATTACGAAGCTTCCAATGGTATCAAGCATGGGCACTTTTCCCTTGTGTAATTTCTTAAGATATTCCTAATATGGGAAGTGTACGAGAATTTTTGGTGAAAATTCACTGGGTACATAGTGAAATTTTCCCAAAGAATCAATAGGGAAATTTCTCTTGGGACGCTTTTTTTTAAACCGTCCCAAGCTTTCCGAACTGTTCGAACTCCCGAGAACTAGTCCCCGACGAGGGTCCTTCAAAGTTGAAGCCATTTTCTTACTTTCACATACAAATGCGTATGGGAATTTTTCTGCACTCGTGATCGTTATGCTAAATATTTAAAAAGTGAGAAGTTTTTCAGTATTACAAGATACCTTTCCATATGGAGGGATAAATATAGGGGAAGGTCGTCTGCCTTCAAACGAAAAATGTAGTTCCAAATTTAAGATTTTTTTCTGAAGAATCCACAAAATGGATTTTATTTTCTACTACACCAAAAAATTCTCTTGTTCATTCGGTGTATATGATTACCTCATTGAGCACTTACAAGTCCTCAGTTTTTCCTTCTGAGGAAATTAAAAAAGTGATGTCGATTTGTATGAAGGCAGCTGGCATAGTCTGCCTTCAAACGCGAGGCAGCTACCTTTAAATGTTTTTTTTTCACTGAGAATATCAAATCAATAAAACTAAATGGGTTATAAATGATTAGATTGAAGCCTAACGCACTCACTAAAATCATCACTGCAGTCAAAAGACATTAAACAATAACTTTTCTTCACATTTTTCTGAAGCACTGTTTTGCACTTGAAAATTTGGAAGAAAATGCCATTGAAGTTGACAATTGTCAACTTGAAACATCCCGGCCGGAGCAAGATAGCGGGTTATAAGTATTTATATGACGTTCGTCAGAGAAAAGTATGAGTTCGATTTCACATGTTTTGATGTATGAAAAGATAGGATTTAAAGGCACACGACATTAGCATTTAAAGGCTGCTGCAGGGTGATATTTTCAAATTTTTGCCACCCACAAAAATTGTGTCATCTGAACCAAAATGTATTAACAGAAATATTAAGCCTGATTAACCTTCTATGTGTCACAATGGAAGATTTATTTGTAAAATGATTTTTACTATGAAAAATCACGTGATTTGTGGAACATCAAAATTACAGTTTAGAGCTAATTTTCATTTTTTTTTATCTAGCATCTAGGAAATAGGAGCTAGGCTCTCCATTTTTTGATGATTTGTGAGGATGATGGATAGCTACCTAATAGTTAATAGAATATAATTTATGCTTTTGAGAACAACGAAAAAATCGCAACATTTAAAGGCTGCTGCATTTAAAGGCAGACGACTTTCCCCTACTAAATTTTTGTTTAAATAATTTTTTTTCTTGGAACACTGTGAGCTGAGTCCGAGATCAATTTAGAAATTGGCTTTAAATAGCTCCATATAAAAAGGCCAACTTGCCAGGCGCTTGCCCGAGAAGGAGTTCTACCTTTTATTTTATGCAAGTCTTTGGATGGATACACTCAGTCCCGAGATTATGCACATTTTCGGAACCGAAAAAAAAAGCGCGAAATGGCATTATGCTATGCATCGAAAGAATTAGCATACCCGCAGGGGCTTTCTTTTTTAATAAATCGGCCGTAGAACGAATTTTGCGCGGGGTAAAAGTCGTAAAAGTAGTTCAAACAAAAAGATTCAACTGTTTAATAGAAATGCATTAACAAACAGTACTTTTTAGCCAGAGTTCTTCAATAAATGGTTAAAATATTTAAAAAAAATTTACCTTAATAAAAGAAATTAAAGTTTTTTTCTGAAAAAGTAGCAAAATGTTTTTAAATTTCCCGCGTCGCAACATAGTACACATTCAGGCGTATTTCAAAAATTAGTTCATAAATTGACTCCCAAGGGTAGGCAAATTTGCATAATTGTATATGCATAATTCCGTCAGGTGCATAATCCCGAAGGACTTAATGCCGGTGATGAGTGTATAAAATTAACTTCGATTTAAATTTGGGTATAAATCACTACAAAACCATCTTGAAACTGGAAATTGTTTAAGATGAGGGCATATTAAAAACTTTTGGTGGTGCCAGTTGGGATTCTTCGAAAAGCCGCGAAAATTCACGTAGAGAAAATGAGAGGTTTTTAATGTGAAAATTGTTTACTTCCTTAGAGCAGAGGTGTGCAAGAACCGTTTGAAACCGAATAAACGTCAAAATAAGTTTGTACAGGTAGCGTTTTGACCAGTGACGTACAAGTCTCATTTGCTGTTTGTTCCGTTTTAAACGGTTCTTGCACACCTCTGCCTTAGAGTTAAGTCATTTTCACAAGAAAATCCTTTTAATAATTTATTTTAATACAGTTATTTGGGTTAATTGTGAATAATCGTCGATATTACAACAAAAATATTGGGATGAAATTTTGAAGCTGGAAGACTCATATTCTTTTGAGCTGTCCCAAAATTCAGGATAGGTTTGAGAACAACCTGCTAATAAGGATAAAATAGAGAAGAAAATATTTTGTCACATTCTGACAAAGATATCAAGAAGACAATTTATTTTTATGAGAGTTTTTCTTTCTGTTATGTCTTTTTGGCGCAAAAAATTCATCATGGCACCGTGAATAAGCGGGATTAGTGTTACCAGCACGTCAATCTGCAATTTTCATTAGAACTATCAACACAAAATTTCCGATACTACACGACTTTTAATAAGCACAGGTCTGTTAGATAGAGTAACTATCCAAGGAAACAAATTGGCAACTAGAATTCAAACAATAAATTCGACGGGGATGTTGAATTTTCTGTTCGCTATTTTGAGCAAAAATTTTGCATAACTTTCCGCGAAGCGAGAAAAAAACAACAAAATGTATTCCCAACTCTGTCGGGCTGTTTTTTCGCAAGTAATTGAAGAACCAAAGTTACTAAAAATTCATTCCTGACAGCAATTCGGATAAAAATTTCCCAGGAATAAATCATATAAAATCACTCAATTTGCGTATGATGTATAATACCATGGTAAGGAATGAGTTAAGCCTGAACTCCCTGTAGATTTTTAATAATCTTTATAGTAAAGAGAGGTAATCCCGATGCTTTTCATAGAGTGCGACTTTAACGCTTGTTTTTGGACTGATGAAATTTTTTTCTCCATTCCAAATCAATAGAATTATTCTTTGTTTCATTTAGAATTATGATAGAAAAAGAATTTTAGCAATAATATTGAAGAAAATTAATAAAATTACTATAATATTAGTATATGCACTAGATGCGAGAACCTTACTGCGATGCTTTTTTCTAACTCCGTTGAATTTGATCAAACTCGGATGCTCATTTTAAGGAAAAGTTTAATAATGCATAAAAATGAGAAGATATTACTTAAAAAGCTTAAAAAAGATTTTCTTTTAAGTTTTATTCCATCAATTCATTTTATAAATTTATTAATTTAATTATATATATTTTTATTTAATTGAATATTCCACTTATTTTTTAAATTTAGCCTCGGTCTTCTTGGCTGGCTAAAACGTATCCTTCCACTTTTTTTTCCTTTTTTTCTTTTCATCATCAACTGGCATTTGAGTATCTTCCTTTACCATGTTCTTCTCCTTTAGTTTTTTCTCCTTTTCTTCTGCCTTTATTTTTTTTTTGTTCCTCTCTCTGATCAACTTCCGTTCCGCAATTTCTTTAATTAAAAAGTAAAAGTAATTTGAATTCTAATCTCTAATTCTACTTCTACTCTAATGGGTTAACGGTCAACCGCTAATTTCAAACATTAGCGGCGGGAGGCGGAAATGTTGTCATCCGCCGTTGGATATTTTTAACCGCAGTCGCCGCGGTCTATCTGTCAAATCCAGAAGTGCAAAAAATAAATATAAAAAATGCGAACTTTGCTTTCTCGTGAATTGTCTGTAGGCGCTTGATTTATGTTTTCCAATGATTGATAGTGAGTTCCATAAATCAATCCAGTGACAACACTTCCGGGAATCGAGTGATTTTTGTGACGAAAAATCCCCTAAATAGGAGTGGCTCTAGTTTCCTCTGGGAAATGTAATTTTTAGGCTCGAAGAGAAACAAGGAGGATGGATATGCCTCTGAAAGATTTCGAAATGAGTGATTCAGAGACAGAACTCTTGCTCGATGGCCAAAATGATGTGAATTACTCAGTGAATGGGGGAATGTCCAGGAACAGGCGTAGAAATCGATCCTTTTGGTCCTGCTGCAAATGGCTCTGTTGTGGGTGAGTTTATTTTGAATCTATGCCTTTTCCAGGAGCTTCAGTTTGTTCAGCGTATTCTGCATTTTTTAATTATCCTGAGATTATTTTTATTACTTGGTAAATTAGTGAAAACTGGGCTAAATGATGGTAAATTTTGTTGTTTATCATTACTGGGGACGGGAGTGAAATGTCAAATTTTTGTTACTCATTTGCTCCGATTTGTTTCCATGGGCAGTTTTTAAAATTTAATTAGGAATGTTTTTTTCTGTTAGGAATTAAAAAAAAAATACCAGAAATATTTCGGATCATTAAATTTTTTTCAAATCCCAGCTGATCAGAATATAATAAATTTTGCGGCGCATACCTCGCAAAACATTCGATTTTCGAAACTCCATCACCCTAATTTCGAATTACAAGGCTGTCATCTGTCAAATGATAAGTAAGAACTCCAGTTTGGTGTAATCCAGTTTGCAATGTTTTTGCTCTGACTTTTTCACACCGCTGTGATTTTTCCCTTTAGTTTTTCTCTGTTGCTTGCAAAGTGGTGTAAAAAAAAACGTGAAAATTGCCGAGTTAATAAGCTTAAACACAATAATGGATGAAACACCGCAGGGCACTCCACCCACGCCAGTTACGAAGGAGACAGCCCCCCTAATTACAAAACAAAGGCGACGGACATTTTTCTCTGGGTGCGATAACAAAACTTTTAACTCTCCCACAATTTGTCAAAATTTTCACGCCGAATCATCCTGAAATCTCTGTATTAATTGCTCCTCAATGGGATTTTGTTGCAGATGCTGGTGGTGGTTGTGGCGAAAATGGTTCTCCGCCAAGGAATTCCGTTCCCGGACAGTTCACATTGGGAAGCACTGCGACGAAAAGTTTCCCCCCAACGAGATCCGGAATCAGGTAAGGGGGTCAAATAATCCATTTAGGATTGCGTTTAGCCTTTGTACAGTAATTAGAAAAACAATTTCCTTGTTTAACTCATCTCGTAAAAAATAGGACGGATTTTGACGTTAAAAAACACCAAAATTTTGTATTTTATTCGTAGGGGAAGTTGGGGTAGTCATTCTTGAATAACTTTCGAAAACAAACTTTTGGGAGTTTTGGGATAATAATTCAATATTTGGTTATTCTGCGATGGGATGTCCAATACCCAAAGAAAACTAGCAGGATTTAGTGCCTGGATCTGGACAGCTTCAACTAGGGTAAGATGGGGTAATTTGGAATCATGTTTATTTTGGAATTTTGAGATCTGCTCGCTGTTTCAGATGGTCAAAAAGAAAAAGAAACCCACGAAGAAGTACAAGGTTTTACATTCGAGAGCTCTTCTTCGTTGTTTCTTCTTTTTGCCATCTAAAACTTTAAGGAAATCTCAAAGTTTCAAATTAGACATGATTTCAAATTAGCCTACTTTACCCTAAAGATGATTATCTTTTGAAAAATTACGAAATTTTGAACTTTTAACACTTAAAAATCCGAGTCAAAAAAAAACGTAAAATACCAAACTGGCATAAAATGCCAGCGCTGATATTATCAACAAAAAAGCATTTTTTCAATAGTTTTTCGTTCCGTAAGAATTCTACAGCAGTTCTAGCACTTGTACATTAATTTGCCATTAAATATTTTCTCATTTTCTTGTTATTTTTATATAAATTTTCTGAAAATTGACAAAAATGTCAGGGTGAATTTTTACAGATTTTTGTAGCAAAAGGCCCAATTTCTTTTGCTTGTCCTTTTTCCTAGCATATTGGCAAGGATTTTAGAACTCATATCAATATATTTTCCTGTAAAATTTTCAAATTCTATATATTAGTTTGCGCTTTTTTTTTTAAAGAAAATTATATATGAAATTCCAACAGGATTTCGAAAAAGAAAAACAAGGCATAAAGTGAATTTTCACCTTATTTTTCTCTACAGTACCTCTTTACAACAATTCTAGGTTCTATATTACTTAATTTTTATTAATTATTTTAACATTTTCACGTTTTGGGTGACATCTTTTTCAGTGCATCAACGTAACAAGGAAAAAAATTGTTTATCAAACAAGAAACACTCAAGACTGGTCCCTTTAGAATCTTTTTTTTTTTTTTTTAATTTTTTAAACCTAACCTGTGTTATCCATCAATAGTTGTGTCGTGTCTTTAAGTTCCAATATCGAAACGTCGTCAAAATAGTATATTACCAAAAGAATCAGACGCTAATATGTCCCTACAATGATCATATTTTTTTTATTAAATTAATAATAATAATAATAAAATACTCACCATTGAATTCTTCAATATTAAAAACGTTAAAATCTAACAGAATATCTCTATTTTTATCGTAGTGGTAGCCAAAAATCTATAACCCTTTTACGAATTTGAGATATTGACTTTCGCGATTTTGGCTTTTGGGATATTCGCCCATTCGAGTTTTCCACTTTCCGGATTCTGACTGGGACCACTAAGTTCGAAATCTAGAGAAGAGGCATCATTTTCTATTTTCCCGGCTAATACATTAAGTCCTTAATAAATACTTCATAAGTCCTTAACTCAATTGCTTAATTTTAAAGAGTTGTAGACCAACTAACTGCTTAAAAAATATATGAAAATGAGACAAACGACAGCGCTTTGTGGTGAATAGTGAAACTAATGTAGCATGAAGCAGTCTTAACGCTAAGTACATAATTAAGGCCTTTGCAAAAGTCCTTAACTACTTAGTTTGTATTATAAACATGAAAAGTTGTTTCACTGAGTATTTAATTAAGGACTTTCGACTAATCACTTTTAAAGTTGTTACCCTAATGCATATTAAAAACACATTTTTTGTTATTTCCACATTTTTTATTTCTCAAGAAATCCCCTTCATGTTAATTATCTTCTTATAAACTCTAATGAAGTTTGTAAGAATGTTATTCTAAACTTCGTTTGAAGTAGCTTTAACTGGTGATGGATGAGCTCTTAAAATCCCTCTTCAGAAATTCGTATCGTGTCTGGAACACGAAAATCTTTGAGATAATGGGCTTCAAAAGAATATTGCTAATCTGGTAAATTAGACTGGAAGAATCTGCTGGTCGTAGATCGCCCAATTGCGCCTTTCGTGCAATTTGAATGTTTCTTCTATGCTCCCGAAGTTTTTTGGGCACAGGCAGTGCATTTTGATTACGTTATATCACAGTGATAATGTCTTTTCTAGACTTTCAGATTTTTGCACTGGACGAAACTCGAACTCACAACTGTAAGGGTCGAGTTGAGTCAAAGATCTCTTCCGCCCAAGTGTCAATGGCCTTGCCGGTTTTGCCTATTGCGCTACTGAGATCCTCGGAATTTAATAATCCATCTTAGGTAGCTTACGTTCCCGGATAATAAGCTAAAGCGGAGTTTTGTTTTGAAAGAATCTTAGGCATTTTTCTGCAACTCACTTTTCCGGGATAGCACATTGACGGCACGATAAAAAAGATTTCACAGAATTTAAGACATTTGTGAACAAATTTTTCACAAAATATCAAGCTGCTGGAATTAAATGGAGGGCATGGACAACGCTTTTTATTATAGCATTGCGCTAGTAACAGCTTAATTTGTGTTAGCCAGACAGTTTTCTGTTAAAAATCTGTTATCGTAATATAGGTTTTTGTATGTTTAATTGACGTGCTTATACGTAATTTAAACCCGCGGTATAACATTATTTTACTAAAAATTATTTAGTTTTTTATTTTTTAATTTATTTTTTAGTTTATAAGACTGAACATTTTAGTTAATAAAATAACAAGAATAATAATGCTGGATATTGTAGGAAGAAAACTTTATTTGCGTAAACTGTCCCACTCTCCCCTAAATATGTAAGATTCGCCTTATTTTAAAGAAAGTAAAACATAGTATTTTTAGCTTGATTACTGATTTCTCTTAGAATTTTTTCTTTAATTTTGGAAAAACCTTTTATCCGTATGAAAAAAAAATCGAAAACCCCAAGTCACTATCTCTAACTGTTTGGCTTTTATCTTTGGAAGCAAACAAAGTGAATTATATATGATGTTCTTTCAACGGAGGTCTAACAATTATATCCGGAGGAATAATGTACTGAACTTAAACTCGTCAGACGTTAAATTGATCCTCATTATACCGCATTCAGAATGGAGGTTTAGCCCAGTTCCTGAAGGTCTAAAAATCTAAATAACAAATAATTTTGTTGATTTTTCAACAATTATAATAATTTTGTTTTTTCAGATTAAATATTAATGGCAAAAGATTCATTAGATTTTGAAAAATCAATAAAATTGCTTGTTATTTAGATTTTTGAGACCTTCGGGAACTGGGCTAAACCTCCAGTTTGAAGCCGGCATAAGCCTCAGGTCTGAAGCCTGGTAATACAAACAAATATTCCTCGTTATTTTTTAGGGATAAATTTTAGGAAAGAATTTCTTTATTTTTTTTGTAGAAATACAACTTTATCACATTTCTACCGTTGGTGCTATTTGAGCAATTTCGCTTCTTCCTCAATCTCTATTTTCTCATCATGGCCCTGAGTCAGTTCATTCCGGACATAAGAATTGGCTATCTGTACACATATTGGGGACCATTGGGTTTTGTTCTGGCCGTGACCATCTGTCGCGAAGCCATTGATGACCTGAGACGTCATCAGCGAGATCGGGAAGTTAATTCCCAAAAGTACAGACGCTTAGTGGGAGCAGATCGAATTCCGGAGATGGTTCCATCGTCCAAGCTCAAAGTGGGCGATATTATAATTGTGGAGAAGGATGAACGAGTGCCAGCGGACTTGGTCCTGTTGCGCACGAGTGATCGTAGTGGGGCTGTTTTTGTCCGGACCGATCAACTGGACGGAGAGACGGATTGGAAATTGAGATTGGCAGTTCCGGCAACGCAGAAATTGGCAAGTGATTCGGAACTCTTCAATCAAGGAGCCAGTATCTACATTGAAAAGCCTCAGAGGGATATTCATTCTTTCATTGGGACTTTCTCAAAGGTAAGTCAATTATCTACAATTTTCTTTCTGTAGATCAAAAAATAGCATCATCGTTACTCCGGGGATTTTCTTTTATCAGTGAAGGAAAGGGAAAATATCTTTTTGTGAAACTATATACCTCCTGACCTGTGAAGGGAGACTCATAAGAATTTTTAAGTGCACTTAAGAGATGAGTGCAGAAGCACTTAGCGCAATTTAAAGGGATGGGACTTTAAACAATTGGCTCAAAAAGTTCTCTTTCCGAGCAGTATTTGTTGAATTTGATGCAGTCTTCCAAGCGTTATGCAATAAAGTCGGAAATAGCGGTGGGAAAGTATACATGGAATGGCGTGCATGAAATTATTAATGGAGAAGTGGAAGCGTATAAAAACAAACACCCACAAATGGAGAATTTATAAGAATGTTGACCGCAATTTCAATCGATTTGCCATGTGGAAAGGGAGAAGATTTACTGAAGAAAGAAAAAAAAACAGTTCATTTTCGGAGTTTATTCAGGAAAATTTACGATAGGAAAGGATTCCATTCCACTTGGTTTTTATGAAAATTCAAAATGTTACATTGTACATGTTGCTTTTGATTCACAAATTCTATAGCTTTCATTTTAATTTTTTTATCGAAAGGTGTGACTCATGTGACTGACGTGGAAAATATTTATTTAATAAAAAAAATCATTAACAGACTTTTCTGTACATTTAAAGTTCAGCTAATCGCCGCTAGGGGCGTTAATATTGTAAATGGAATACATCACAATTAAATTAAATTGGCAGAAAGGAGCAGTAAAAAAGTAAATTTGATGAGCAAAGGCATCTGTATATTAGAAGCGATTAAAAAAAAAAGATTTTTAAAGAAAATTTCCCTTATCATATTGTAGGCAGAAACGTCACAAATTAAAAAGACAATTTTTGATGAAAATTGCTTCTAATGTGTGGACTAGACACCATTTAAATTTAGGACAGAATCACATTGACAGTAAAATTGACAGACATTGACAGTCTCGCCGTATTTCGTTAATTTACGTATTTTCATTGCAATTCTTAAGCAAATTTTCCATTACCGTATTACCTTATCTCATACTCGGTGGCACTAGGTGAAAATAATATAAGAAAATTGAAGAAATAAAACGAAAATTCGATAAAGGATGAGCAAAAAAATTGTAAGAGAAATTAATCGTATAGTTTTTTAGCTTTTTGTCTTTGTCAAATAAAAATTCAATTTGAAACGAAAATGAATTTTCAATTGCAATTTCAATTTGTCATGCCTCTGGTATAATTTCATAAATCCAAATTAGCGTTCGTTTCTTTCTCAAAAGATTTGAATAAATCTATCCTACTTCATTAGTCTCTAAATTAGATTGAACTAAATTTAATACGTTATGGCGTTCAAAAGAAGAAGAAGAATCTAAAATAGCAGGATAGAATTATACAAAGCCTTTAAAAAAGAAAGAGAAATGAATTTCAATTACATGGAATTTTTGTGATCTAAAACGTGTGCCAAAGCCGTCAGAAATAGACAATTGAATTTGATTTTAGTTTGAAAGAGTAAGAGGTAAAATTTCAATTGATTGAATTTCATTAAATCGAAAAGATATGCCAGAACCATTCTTTTAAACTGAAATCAAATCTCTTTTGGTCAAATAAAAATTCAATTTGATTTTGAAAATGAAACTGGACTTTCAATTTAAATTTAACTGAAAGGGATAAATATTTGATATCAATTTGAAAGAATAAGAGGTAAAACTTCAATCCATTGAATTCTTCTTGATTAAAAACAATGCGTGGCGTAAAAAATCGGTCAGTACAAAATAAATTTTGGTCAGAAAATATAAAATTTGCCAGTAATGTCTCCCTCACATCTTTCTTTATTTCAAAGATTCAAAAAAAATCATAAAATCAAAATTCACGTCTCTTTCCTACACGTTTTGTATATGTCTAGCTCATTCTTTCACACTCCAAATTCGATTGAACTAAATTGAATTTATGGTGATGATTTAAAGAAGAAGAAGAAGAATGCAAAAGAATGAGATAGACAGATGCAAATCGTATGAGAAAAAAGAATTCGAATTTCGACTTCAAGAAATTTTCCTGATCTACTAAAAGATGTGCCGGAGCTATGTTTCCGGCACATCTTTCAGATCGGAAAAATTTCATGAAGTCATAATTCATGTCTCTTTCTCAAATATTTTGCACATCTTTATCCTATTTTATAGCATCCAAATTGGACTGAACTAAGCTGAATTTCTTGTGATGTTTAAAAGAAGAAGACAGTGATGTGAATTTAGCTTTTAATTTCTTCGGGACACCGTTTAGATCAGGAAAATTTTCTGAAGTCGAAATTAGAATCTTTTTCCATACAAGTTTTCAATATGACTATCGCTTTCTTTCGCACTCTTCTTTTTCTTCTTTTAAACATGGAAAAACAAATTCAATTTAGCTCAATCAAATTTGGAGTGTGAAAGAATGAGATATGCAAAACGCGTAAGAAAGAACGGGATGCGAATTTTGATTTCATAAAATTTTCTCGATCTAAAAGGTGTGCCGGAGCTATAAGAAAAATTTCTTGATCTGAAAAATGTACCGAAGCCAAAATGAATTTGATTGGCTCTGGCACACCTTTTATATTAGGAAAATTTCATGAAATTAAAATGCACATGTTTTTCTCTTAAAGGTTTCGCATATAGTCATTTTATTTTTTTCTCGCTCAAAATTAAATAGAACTAAATTATATTTGGTGTGATCTTCAAAGCAAGAAGAAGAATGCGAAAGAGCAGGATAGATTTATGTAAAATTTCTGAGAGAAGGAAAGAATGTGAATTTTACTGATCTAAATTTTATTTTTTGTAAACTAAATTTCATTTATTTTGATTCTTATTTGTACAGTAACAATTAAATTGAATTGAATAAAGTATTTTGGTCACTAAACTAGCAATTTGATGAATAGAATATAGAATTAGTTAATAATGGCTCTGGCACACCTTTTAGATCAGGAAAATTTCATGAAATCTAAATTCATATTCCTTTTTTCACACGTTTTGCATGTATATTTCATTCTTTCGCTCTCAAAATTCGATTGAGTTAAATTAAATTTGTTGTGCTGACTAAAAGAAGAAGAAAAATGCGAAAGAATGAGATAGTCATATGCAAAGCGTGTAAGACAGAAAGTAATTCGAATTTCGACTTCATGAAGTTTTCCTGATCTAAAAGGTGTGCCGGAGCCATAAATAATTCAAAATGGTCTGGTAAAAACAAATTTTGGCCAGTTAAAACTTTCATTTGTAATGGCGCTGGCACACCTTTTCAATTCAGTGAAATTCAGTCGATTAAAATTATACCTCTTACTCTTTCAAACTGAAATCAGATGTAGCCGTCCCTTTCTTTCAAATGAAATTTAAAATTGCAATTGAAAATGAAATTGAAATTTTAATTTCCATTTGATAGAAAGAGACTGCTATATCTGATGTCAATTTGAAAGGATAAGAGAGGTAAAAATTCAATCGATTGAATTCCATTCAATTGAAAAGATGTGCCAGCGCCATAAGAAACAACTAAAAGATTATCAGAAATCCCTTTAAACCGCGTGTCAGGTAATCAAGATAATTCCTACACTGAGAGAAATCTGAAAAAGTTAAAATAACATTCCGGGAATGTTAATTTTCCCCTGCAGTATTGATCCGAAATCGGTGTAAATATTACCCTTTTTAGGTGTATTAGGGGTTAAAGTTACCCTTTTTCATGTTATTTTACCCTTAAAAAGTGTTAAAGTTATGAGGAAAAAAGTTAATTGCACCCCCGTTTTTTTCTCAGTGTAATTTTGTCTGCAATATTTCACTATTTTTATTAATTTAAAATTTGTGACGTTCGGTTAATAAGAAGAATTTCACTTTAATATCTTCCAAATTGCTTTTGTGGTTTTATGTAAATTTGTTGATTAAGTCACTCTGTGATGATGACAAATGATTTCCATTCCCTACAAAATATTCTTATCTATAAAGAACAAGAGAATTCTCTCTAACACCTCGCCGATGAGGGAAATCCCTGACTGAGTCTCTCTATCAAGAATTTTGTAACCACAAGGAATCCCCCAAAGAGTCGTTTTGTAAAGTCTTCCGACATTGTTTTGTCCAGCAGGAAGGTTCTGAAGAGGAGAGTTTGGATGTGGAGAATACTCTGTGGGCCAATACGGTGGTGGCAGCTGGAACGGCTACGGGAATTGTGGTGTACACGGGCTGTGAGACACGCAGCGTAATGAATAATTCTCAGCCACGATCGAAGATTGGTTTGTTGGATTTGGAGATAAATGGGTTGACAAAGGTGCTTTTCTGTGCCGTTATGGGATTGGCATTGGCCATGATGTGTCTCAAGGGTTTCAATGGACCCTGGTATCGCTACATGTTTCGTTTTGTCTTGCTCTTCTCCTACATTATTCCCATCAGTTTGAGGGTGAATTTGGACATGGGTAAAGCCTTCTATTCATGGCAAATTCAGAATGATCCAGAAATAAGTGGTACTGTTGTCCGTTC
Organism: Phlebotomus papatasi; assembly: GCF_024763615.1. Taxonomy (NCBI): domain Eukaryota; kingdom Metazoa; phylum Arthropoda; class Insecta; order Diptera; family Psychodidae; genus Phlebotomus; species Phlebotomus papatasi. Next base: position 47,554,150 of record NC_077224.1, read on the forward strand.
AACGACAATTCCCGAAGAATTGGGTAGAATCTCATACTTGCTGACGGACAAAACAGGAACACTTACACAGAATGAGATGGTATTCAAGAAGATACATCTGGGTACTGTGGCTTATGGGAATGATTCATTTGATGAAGTAGCTTCAACCATTCAGAGTATTAATTCACAGCAGAATCAGCAGGAAGTGCCGACCAATCGCACCACTGCCATTTTTGCCAACACCAGGATGCGACGTCCGGAAGGATGGAGGGCGTGGGAGGCCGTAAAGGCCTTGGCGCTCTGTCATAACGTCACACCCGTGTACGATGGCGATAGCAAACATGGAAACAGTGAAAAAGGTGAGAGAGAAAACAATCAATATTTCACACACAATTTCACCTCCTTGTTTTTGTAAATAATTTTATTGCTGTTTCAGCTGAGATTTCTAACAATTCACAGCTGTTAGAATATTGTTTTTTTTAATGCTTTTGAAATTATAGTTTTCTATCTCATACAGTGTTTAATATTTTAGGACTTTACCAAATTAATGATTGATATTAATTACTTTGACGTTGGACTTCCATTCGATACTTCATTTTCATTTCTAGATTTTCGTCGCTAAGTTTTTGATACCGTTGCTTTTTTTCTATTACTCCCCCGACCCCTTTCCCTTACTCTTTCTCCTCCAGTTTTGTTTTTTTTTTTTGGTTTATTTCGAAAACGATTTTTACGATTTCTTTCATTTTAGAATATGTTTTAGAGGTAGTCAAGGCGAATTTTTCGTCCTTGGACACCTAAGTTCGAAAACCATTTCGATATCGAATTTTCGAAAGTCAAAAATTTACTACGTAGGGCCTATTTTTCAATCGATTTACTTAAATTTAAATTGTTTTGAAAGATTTTGAAATTTTAACCTGACTGCAAGCTAAATTGAACTTGCATGCATTCCGAGTTAGCACACGTTAAGAATCTCACGTACAATAAGTTGATCTAGGCTTATCACTATAGCTTTACATTTCTTGTTTGTCCGTATGCTTGCAACTCATGTCAGAACATTCTAAATGATTATTTCTTTATTAATTTTTGATTTTGAAAAGTTTTTGTGATGTATGAATCAATTTAATCGCTAGTAGACAAATGAGTACAAAACGATCATGCAAAAAACCTATTTACGGAGAGCACTATCCCGTGAATTCGAGCATTCTGCAAAGTTGGGACACTGCAACTTTTTTTTCAATTTTTTGTTTATTTATTTTGAATTCCAGGTACTTAATTATGAGACATTTTCATATATGATGCATGAATCTTTGCTATACATTCTTATACTTATTTCACTGTGATAAATATTCCAATGACGTATGCATTTTGCCAAACGAAAACCATCTCGAGTGAAGTATATTATTAAAATGAAAACATTTAAGCATATACTTCAGTCGAGATGAAATTTTAACTTCTTTCACACTAGAAAATTTCATATTAAAGTTAAAGTGAAAAGTTGCTCATTAAAACTTCTAGAACCACTCGAAAACGCTGATTTAGTCAGGACAGTGAATGAGTGTTTTTGTTTTTGAAGCATTTCAGTCGTTTGAGCGAAAATTTGTGATTTTAGTGAAGAAGAGGAAGTTTTCCTCCTGTACGCTACTTATATGTCGTACAAAAGGACCCGCTAAGCAAGAAAAAGAAGGATGTGGCTCTTAAACATAAAATATAAAAGTTACCATACAATGGATCCCTGGGCATATAAATATTATATTAAAGAAAATGAGAGAGATGATAAAGCAGCTAAGGAAGCAACGAAGGATAGGATATGTATCGAATGTAGCTTAAATAGGAAAGAGGTGGACAGAACAAGAAAAGATTTCATGTGGAAAAAATGGACAAATTTGTGGAAAAAAATTGTGAAACTTAAGGAAAATTCAACCATAAAATCAGACAGGGAATATTAGAAAAAAAACTATGGTTCAAAAATATAAATTTATGAAGTGATCAAATAAAAATAATCCAAATGATTAGAAGTGAACATTGCTGTGACAAGAAGTTTCTAAAACTAATAAAAAAAGAAGACAGAGAATTATGCGATAAGTGCGAAACCATGGAAGATATAAATCACATAGTGATCCAATGCAGAAAATTTAATGGGATAAGAGAAAACTATAAGTGCATTAACAATGGAAAAGTGAGCAAAAAAATATTCTTAAAATAGCAAACGAAGAAACATATAAAGAGATCTACAAATATATCAAAGAAATAAAAGTGAGCATATAATAATTCAAAAACTGTGATCGTAGGGTGAAAGGAACGTCTATTGACACTTTAAGAACTCGTGTCAGCACCTATTGACACCCTACTCTGTACCATTTGGGATACGAAATTTGCACATTTCTGTTTATAATAAAAGATATATTCCAGAAAAAACGTTATTTTACTAATATTTTACTACATAAATTAATTCATTTTCAACATTTTGACAAAAGTGTCAATAGGGGTTCCCTGTCGAACAGACGTTCCTCCGACCCTATAACAATAATAAGTGATATAAAAAAGAGTGATAAATAAATAAGTGATAAATAAATTAAATAAAATAGTGAAATCGAGTGAACCCAGCGAGCACAGTTAGCAGAAAAAATAGCATTTTCAGCATTTTTTTGCTGAATCGGTCTGCTGACCAGTCAGCAGCTCTCGAACAAAAAGTGCTAAGCAAATACATGAAAATGGCACTGTTTAACGCTCGCAGTGGATGATGGCAGAACTAAACACTGTCGGTAGATGGCGCTGGAAACCATTTAGCAAATTTTCTCTTTCATTTCTTTTCCATTTCTCTCAAAATGAACTTTGAATTTCCTCTGAAATTATTTATCAACTTGGGGGATATTATAATCACGATTTTTATTACCTATATTGTTATAGGATTTATGCTGCGGTATTCTGTCTATAGAGAATGGTCAAATAGGAGTATTAAACATACTCCTGACCAAAAATTCTGCATTTTTCAGTGAATTGCGTCATTATTTTCTTGAGAAAAAAAATTTATTCTGAGGAAATATTCAATCGGGGGTTGTAAAATTATTCATTATTTTTTATGAAAAATATATTTCTTCTTTTGAAAAAAGCATATTTTCCTCAATTTTTGCAATTAAATATTGGCATTTTTCCTGACACAGCCATCGATGTATTATGCTCATATTCGATCACAACTATTGTAATTGATCGCGAAACTCGATTTTTCTACATATTTAACTTATTTATGGTAAATAATGTTGCAAAAGCAATAAAAAATCGTTTTAAAAGATGTGGCTCCCCTAGTAAGTTCAATGATGATTTTAAAAATACTACAAAAAATTCTATTAGAAAAATTTTTATTAGACCAATAATGCTGTAGGGGAAAGTCGTCTGCCTTCAAACGAAAAATGGAGTTCCAAATTTAAGATTTTTTTCTGAAGAATCCACAAAATGGATTTTATTTTTTACTACACCAAAAAATTCTCTTGTTCATTCGGCGTATATGATTACCTCATTTAACACTTGCAAGTCCTCAGTTTTTCCTTTTGAGGAAATTAAAAAAGTGATGTCGATTTGTATGAAGGCAGCTGGCATAGTCTGCCTTCAAACGCGATGCAGCTGCCTTTAAATGTTTTTTTTTTCACTGAGAATATTGAATCAATAAAACTAAATGGTCCATAAATGATTAGATTGAAGCCTAACGCACTCACTAAAATCATCACTGCAGTCAAAAGACATTAAACAATAACTTTTCTTCACATTTTTCTGAAGCACTGTTTTGCACATGAAAATTTCGAAGAAAAAGCCATTGAAGTTGAAAATTGTCAACTTGAAACATCCCGGCCGGAGCAAGATAACAGGTTATAAGTATTTGTATGACGTTCGTCAGAGAAAAGTAGGAGTTCGATTTCACATGTTTTGATGTATGGAAAGATAGGATTTAAAGGCACACCACATTAGCATTTAAAGGCTGCTGCAGGGTGATATTTGCAAATTTTTGCCACCCACAAAAATTGTGTCATCTGAACCAAAATGTATTAACAGAAATATTAAGCCTGATTAACCTTCTATGTGTCACAATGGAAGATTTATTTGTAAAATGATTTTTACTATGAAAAACCACATGATTTGTGGAACATCAAAATTACAGTTTAGAGCTCATTTTCATTTTTTTTGATCTAGCATCTAGAAAATAGGAGCTATGCTCTCCATTTTTTGATGATTTGTGAGGATGATGGATAGCTACCTAATAGTTAATAGAATATAATTTATGCTTTTGAGAACAACGAAAAAATCGCAACATTTAAAGGCTGCTGCATTTAAAGGCAGACGACTTTCCCCTATTGGTCTAATAAAACATTTTTGGATTATAGATTTTCTGAAGCGCATTTTTGCGCAAAAAATACTTTTATTATCGCGCTATAATAGCAAATTAACAAATTATTGTTTTTCTTAATACTGCACATATTCCTTTTTAAATCAAAAATTTATTTGATTTGATGATTTTTTTTTTTAATTAAAATGACACGTGTTAATATTTTTTAAAAGAGAGATTTTAAATACCTTTAAAGTCAGGAAAATATGCCAATTAGTTGGAAATCATTTTGCGTCGACTGTATCATTAAATGAAAATGATATGGGCTCTAAATTTCATATGCTCTTAGTCTTTTAGTATTTAAATGAGTTTCCAAAGTTTTTTTTTCAATATTTCTCGATTTTAGAATTCATGAAATGTTAAAATGTCTTGAAAATTCCCAAGAATTTCTTTGGGTGTTAATTTTGTGAAAAAAGCGGACAAGAATTCTTGGCAATGCAATTTTAATTTAGGTGTATTATAGTATATATATTCTTTTTGTAAATGGATTCATATATTTTTTTTTGATAAAATTAAACAATACAAAAATTAAATTGGTCGGAAAAGGTTGAAGAATACATATTATTCAAAATATATTATAAATATTATTTTTTCAATTTTTTTGCGAATTTTAAATTTTTATTGCTTTATTTTTTAATGTTAAATGTGGTTATTGTAAGAATCATGAAATTGTAATAATGGAAAGGGTTTACATTTAGCTTCTACTCAATCCCGGCAACTTCAGCAAAGGTAAAAACCAAGTTCATTAAAGTCTCTCACTCGATTGGGGAAAAAGAATAACTTTGACTAATTGCTGCTGCGATCGCTAGTGTCACTTCAAAGTTAGCAGAACTCTGCTAAAAATATATATTTTTTCAGCTGATTTGAAAAAGGATTAGCATTTGGTGCTCGCTGGGAAAAGTGGCTATATGGACCCGAGTGAGTCCGACAACCTTACACAAAATAGAAGAAGAAGAAAAAGAAGATGAAAATTTAATGAGCAAATTTTGCTCATAAATTTGCTCACTTCTCATTAATTTGCTCATTAATTATAAATCGTATTTATCCCATTTTAATCTATTTACACCAATTTTTGTGACTCGAGTTCACTTTTTTATAACTAAATGAATCGATTTCTAAAAGCTCTTGATGAAAATTGCACATTAGAACACATATCAGCGACAATTAATGTGAATCACATTAAAATTTTAATGTGAAATTCTCTAGTGTGATACCACGGTTAGAATTTTATGTTTTCCGACAATGGACTTTTATCCAATAAAAAATAGATCTATGTAAATTTTACTCCATTGCATGCTCAGTGGCTTTATCTTAATTTTTTAATAGATTCTCCAAATCGTTCGATTGATATCGAAGGACCAGCTAAACGAGAAGTTGTCTATCAGGCATCCAGTCCGGATGAAATAGCTCTGGTGAAGTGGACAGAACAAGTGGGGCTGGCCCTTGTGGCACGTGATTTGCAATCCATAACTCTGCAGCTGAGAAGTTCACAGTTTGGCAAGAGTGAATCAATGCGAAAGTTTGCAGCAGATGGTGGAAGTATTGATACAACAGTGACAAATTTGTCTGCAGATGGATCCAGAGTGGATCTCAATTCACCATCGAGCAGCAGTACAACATCACTAAATTCCTTTTTGGGTGGGAATCTCATGCGTTTTCAGATCCTGCAGGTGTTCCCATTTACGAGCGAGAGCAAACGAATGGGAATTATTGTGAAGGATTTGTCAAATGGTGAGATTACATTTTACTTGAAGGGAGCCGATGTGGTGATGTCGTCAATTGTTCAGTACAATGATTGGTTGAGTGAAGAGAGTGGGAATATGGCTAGAGAGGGATTGAGGACACTGGTAGTGGCCAAGAAGGTCTTCACGGAGGAGCAGTACAATGACTTTGAGACGCGCTACAATGCAGCTAGATTGAGTGTTACGGATAGATTCACAAAGGTGGCAGCAGTTATTGAGTCCCTTGAGCGCGAGATGGAGCTGCTGTGCCTCACAGGGGTGGAAGATCGTCTTCAGGATCGTGTACGTCCGACACTGGAGTTGCTGAGGAATGCTGGCATCAGGATTTGGATGTTGACGGGTGATAAACTGGAGACTGCCACTTGTATTGCCAAGAGTAGCCATCTGGTGGGCAGAAATCAAGGCTTGCACGTGCTCAAGAGTGTCTTGACACGAACTGATGCTCATCTCGAGCTCAATCAGTTCCGACGGAAGCAAGACTGTGCCCTGGTGGTGTCAGGAGAGAGTCTCGAGGTTTGTTTGCAGTACTATCAGAGTGAATTTATGGAATTGGCCACGGCGTCTCCGGCTGTCGTTTGCTGTCGCTGCAGTCCAACGCAGAAAGCTCAGGTGGTATCGCTGATTCAGCGGTACACTGGCAGGAGGACGTGCGCTGTTGGTGACGGTGGGAATGACGTCAGTATGATTCAGCAGGCAGATGCTGGGGTGGGAATTGAGGGACGCGAGGGTAGACAGGCGTCCCTAGCTGGAGATTTCAGTATTCCGCAATTTGCGCACATTGCCCGGCTTTTGTTGGTGCACGGAAGGAGAGCGTACAAGAGATCAGCCGCTCTGTCGCAGTTTGTCATCCACCGTGGTCTCATCATATCCACAATGCAGGCAGTCTTCTCGGCTGTCTTCTACCTCTCGTCCGTGCCACTGTATCAGGGCTTCCTGATGGTTGGCTATGCCACATTGTACACCATGTTCCCGGTGTTTTCGCTGGTACTCGATCAGGACATCAGTGCACACATTGCCGTGACATATCCAGAGTTGTACAAGGAACTCTCCAAAGGACGAAGTCTCAGCTACAAAACATTCTTCATGTGGGTCCTCATAAGCATTTACCAAGGTAAGAGTCACTCCTTTTGGATTTTTTTATTTTTCAGGATTTTGGTTTCGGAGATTTTGACCTATTCGGGATATTGGTTCTTTCGGAATTTTGACCCTTTCGGGATTTTGGTTTCGAAGATTTTGACCTATTCGGGATGTTGGTCCTTTCGGAATTTTGAGCCTTTCGGGATTTTGACTTCGGACATTTTGACCTAAACGGGATTTTGGTCCTTTCGGAATTTTGACCCTTGCATGATTTTGGCTTCGGAGATTTTGACCTATTAGGAATATAGATTCTTTAGGAATTTTGAGCCTTTCAGGATTTTGGCTTCGGAGATTTTGACCTATTCGGCACTTTGGCCCTTTCGGAATTTTGAAACTTTCGGAATTTTATTTTCGGAGATTTTGACCTATTCGGGATTTTGGCCCTTTCGGAATTTTGAGCATTCAGGATTTTGGTTTCGGAGATTTTGACCTTCTAGGGATATTGGCCCTTTCGGAATATTGACCCTATTAGGATCTTGACTTTGGAAATTTTGACCTAAACTGGATTTTGGCCCTTTCGGAATTTTGAGACTTTCGGGATTTTGGCTTCGGACAATTTGACCTAAACAGGATTTTGGTACTTTCGGAATTTTGAGCCTTTCGGGATTTAGACTTCGGAAATTTTGACCTAAACGGGATTTTGGCTTTTTCGGAATTTGGACCCTTTCAGGATTTTGACTTCAGAGATTTTAACCTATTCGGGATTTTGGTTGTTTCGGAATTTTGGCTTAGGAAATTTTGACCTAAATAGGATTTTGACTCTTTCGGAATTTTGACCCTTTTAGGATTTTGGTTTCGGAGATCTTGACCTATTAGGGATTTTGGTCCTTTCAGAATTTCGAGCCTTTCGGGATTTTGGCTTCAGAGATTTTGTTTTTGATTTTCATGATTTGGTGGTGCTTTAGGGACTTTGAGCCTTTTGGGATTTTAACTTCGGAAATTTTGACTTATTCCAGATTTTTCCCTTTCGAGATTTTGATTTCAGAGATTTAGACTTCGATCCTTCAGGATTTTGGCCGTTTCGGGCATTTGATTTTGGCTTTCGTGATTTTGGTCTTTTCGAAATTTTTCATCCCATCGGGATTTTAACTTTAAGGTTTTTGATTTGGACAAAGTTCAAAAATTGACCGGCCTATATCTCTGGTTCTAATTAACATTTTGACAAATAAAAATGTTTTGATCAAAATTTAAACTCTTTTCTCGAAAACGCCATTGGGCATTTTGATCAAATTTTAGAGTGTTGTAGTCTAGGCTATGAAGTTTCCAAAAAGTGGCGTAGGTTCGCTCCGGGTCAATTTGACCGATTTTGACGAGTGAAGGCGCAAATTAAAGGTCTCGCAAAGCACTACAACTTTTTAGAACATTTGAACTTCGTGGGACCAACACCAGGGGCGCCACAGTCGGAAAGCCAATTTCCAATATCACATAACCTGAATTATCTCGATACGTGCTTTACCGATCTTGATGATTACTTCGACATAATTGTAGAGGACATTTATATCTATATTTCGTCCAAACATCATTTTTTTGTTCAGACAGTGCCATCTCTCCGATTTTGTCGTTTAAGTGTGAAAAAAGTGACTTTTCCCATATTAACGCTTTGAAACCACTCAGATGCCAATTTGACTACTTCTTCTCGACCAAGACACTTAAAATAGGGTTTTAAATGGAAAGTCTCACAAAATACAACAATTCTTTGAAATAGTTGAAGTTCATCAAATGAACACTTGGGGCGTTCAACAAAAAATGTGGCCGGAATTGCAAGCTGCCCTGAATTTGGTACACTTAGCTTATCACAATTTTGGAACATGGAAAATATTTCGATTTTAGTTTCGGGATGATATTTTCTTTCTAAATATTTTCATAGATTTTTTTTTCAAAATAAAAAGATCGTAAAGAGTCATTGCTTTGACTATGTCTCTTCATATTCGTGAAATTAATCGTTTCTTCCAGGCGGTGTTATAATGTACGGAGCTCTTGTACTCTTTGAGGACGAATTTATTCACATTGTGGCTATAAGCTTCTCAGCACTTATCCTTACAGAACTGATAATGGTGGCATTGACGATAAGAACGTGGCATCGACTCATGGTTCTTGCAGAAATCTTCAGTTTAATCCTCTATCTCATTTCACTGGCAGTTCTCCACGAATATTTCGGTAAGTCAATATTTTTCATTAATTTTATTAACTTTATGAAATTAATTGTTATTTTTTCCTGCTGATCTGGATGCTGCGGTAGATTGGGAATTTATTTGGTCATATGATTTCGCATGGAAGGTCTCAGTTATAACTTTAATTTCGTGTTTGCCTCTGTACATTATTAAATTTCTGCGTAAAAAGTTTTCACCACCATCGTATTCGAAATTGACATAAGAGAATGGAAAAATTAAAAGAAAACGTGCGACTTTACTATGTGTTAACATTTGTATTATAAAGAAAAAAAATTAAGAGAATAACCCCAAGAATATATTTTAGAGAACACAAGAAATATTGACTGATTTGTTTATTCTTTAATTACCATTGAATTAGATTTTATATTAAAAAAAAGAAGAAACAATAACATTTTGAAATTTAAAGTGATCGAAATCAGTCTTATTGCTACACACAAAGCTTTCTCAAACTTTTTTTTAAATTTTTTTTCACTGAAAGAAGGATTTTACGTGTATTTTATTTTTACAAATTAGTCTTAACGGATTGAAAGAATTTATTTCCCTATAATTGTGATAGTGTGAGAAAAAAAATTGATTGGAAAAATTTGAGATAAAAAGAAAAGTTGAACTTGTGGTTAAAACTTTCTTAAAACTAATTCAAAAATTTATTTTCTTCATTCACATCGCACCAAGTATCAGAAAGAAAAAAAAAGAAAATGTAAAACTTAGAAACAATTCTGAAAGAGTCTTCACTAACATTTATGTACTAAATGTAAGAGAAAGAAAAATAATAAAATATATTTACTGTTAATTTATTTATCCAAAAAGATGAATTATATATTAAAAATAAAAGTAATATTTTTATGATCTTAAAACAAGGGTATCTTAATGCTAGAAAAAAAAATGAGTGAGATGTTTCATAATTATTTTTCTTCATCTACGTTGCTTTATTCATTTCGAAAGATAGTTTTTTTTCCTAAAAATTATTGACATTCTTTTCACTTAAATTACATAAATTATTTTGTGAAATATTTGTTTTTTCTCTTAAATATGGCATACAAATTCATCATTTGACGCATCTTCAGTTTGAAGAGATTTGTCCAATGAAAATTCCCAAAATGCGAGAAGTTTGTTCATTTTGAATGAAGTCACTTCAAGAGAGATTTTTCATAATCCATGGCATAAAGTTGGAGACGCGTGTGTAGACTCCAGGATACTGGCCTTTGCCGCATCCAATTCCCCATGAAACTATTCCCACCTGTGTCCATTTACCGTCATTCACCATCAGGGGTCCTCCAGAATCTCCCTAAAAAAATAATTAAAAATGTTTTCAACAAGATGGTGTATTTGTTTTTAAAAAAAATGGCCCCGCCCACGATCATTTAGACCCCGCCTTATCCATTATTATAATCCATTATAATGTTTTTTTTAAGTGTCTGCTGTGATACACTAGACTTAAATTCCTGCATTTGGGACCGAAATGTCACATGAATTACACACAAATTCGGGCATGAAACTATTTGAAATTTAACGATTTTAAACCGAACGAACGTCAAATGAAAATTGTACTCCCGTCAAATAATTTCGTCAGATATCTTTAAGATTTCTGCAGAAAATATCTACACCTCTGCCGAAAATCTGCCGAGAAATCTGTAGATATTCCTACGAATTTTATTTGGGCTTGGGACAAAATTCGTCAGAAATTTTGGCAGATTTTCTGACGAATCCTGGTACATACTTTGACGAATTTCTGTAGATAATTTGCCGATTTTCTGTAGATTTTTTTTTACATTCCAGACTTTCCAGACAGCTGTGTCAGAAAAGATGGAATATTTTTCACTGAAGTTTGCAAAGTTCTATAGAGTTATTCTTAGTGATATCACAGTGTTTGTATAAAATAAAGAATTCTGCGACGCCGTGTTATAAGAAGAGAATAGTGAAGTGAAAACTTTAAACAGAGTGTCGACCTAAATTTCGTGTTTTTGTGTCATTTCATGGGCGATTTTTAAGAAATTTGTATTTTTGTCTTGAATCTTTTTACTCATCTAAAATGTTTAATTGGTAATGTTTGTCAAGCAGAGCATACCATTTTCTTTGTAACTTCTACAGATTCTTGATAAATCAAAAATATTTGTGTTGAGACAATGGAGACTATGCAGATTTCCTATGCAGAAATTCTGCCGAGAATCTGCAGATTTTCGGGACAATTTCTGCAGAAAATCTACAGATTTTCAGGTACAAATTCTGCCGAAAATCTACAGAATTTCTCTAAATGTACTAGAATATACCGTTACAATTCAAAAAACCTCCGAGTAAAATCGGCAGGTAGAGGAATGATTTGACGCGTGGTCAAAACGGTAACTGCCCCATAGGAAAAGAAAACGGGGTAAGGAATCACAAGGAAAAATTCCTCGGAATTTTCCAGTATTTTTCCTTGATAAATTCCACCGAAATTCTCCATGGTAATATTTCCAAGGAAATTCCCATGGATTTTGTAGAGAGACGCGTATCTACAAAATCGCCAAACAAAGAAGTAGGGATGCTTTGGATTATCTCGGACTCAGGTACATAAATGACGAAATGGGAAACATTATAACGGACGGTGACAAGATCAACCGAATGTGGAAAACTTATTACGATAAGTTATTGAATGAGGAGTTTCCTAGCGAGTTTTCTACAACAGAGACTCTAGTTGAAGGTCCTTTACTCCCCATTGAAGTAGAAGAGGTAAAGGATGCTGTCAGGGCCATGAAGAATGCCAAGGCGACTGGGCTATACTGTATTCTCGCCGAACTATGGAAAAAAATGGGAGAGGATGGTTTAATTTGGTTGACGTCCTTGCTCAATTCTATAGTGTTTAGTGGTAAAATGCCTGATGGTTGGAGAGGGAGCCACCTTATTCCTTTCTATAAGAATAAAGGTAGTGCTCGGGAATGCTCCAATTATCGTGGGGTAAAGCTCATTTCACACACTCTAAAGATATTTGAAAGAGTGTTAGTTTCCAGAACTATCAGAAACTTCACGTAGCAGAAATGCGAATGTTGAGATGGTCATCGGATGTCACCGATGTCACCCTCAAAGATAGGGTGCGCAATGAGCATGTGAGGGGCAGCATGCAAGTGGAGCCAATTGGCAAGAAACTTGCAGAATCGCGGTTGAGATGGTACGGTCATGTGATGCCTCGCACGGAAGATCATCTAATAAAGAGAGTTCTCTTTGAACCCCACAATAAGAGAGGTCCTGGCAGCCCCCCTACTACTTGGCTCTCCACTGTAAAAAAGGACATGATGTCTAAAGGACCCGAAAGTGAAACGACCCAGGATCGCGCAACCTGGCGAAGATGTACAAGGAGTGCCAGTGCCAACCCCACTTAATGGGGAAACTGGCAAGGTGTTTTTGTATTGTGTGAGTGACAGCAAATGGCTATTATACGAACAGTAAAACGGCAAAATCATCCGCATCTACGGTACGTTCTAGAAAGCGTCTCAAACGAATTTATCACACTTACGCTGCAAGAGTCCTTGTAATCCTGCCCAGCGCACAGCATATTTTGTGTAATTCCAGCAGGAGCAGCACTTCCGTATTTTCGAGCACAATTATCATTGCTCCAGATCGGGATGCTCACTTCTTGCAAGATTGATGGCTGAGGACCATCTAAAAATGGGAAATTTACCTTCATATTTTCCTTCAAAAATGTGAAATATTCATTGAAATACTCACTCTCCCGAAGACTTCCCCATCCAATAACTACTCCAGTCTTTCCATTGTACTGTCGCACTTCGTTTGCTGGTGGCAAACAAATGGGTCGAATTGACGAAGAAAATTGAACTGGAGTGTCTAGTGTGAGAAGAGCAACGTCGTCGTACTAAAAAAGTAAATATATTTGTAATTTAAATGCCTTTGAGAAATTAGGCTGAAAAGTTCTGACCAATGTACGGGAATCAAAGCCACGATGACGAACTACCCTCTTCACGTGACGCGTTTCATGAGAAACTTCTGTTGTTGATCGAATGTTGTGATCTCCCAATTGAACAGTCAAGCGGGCAACATCCCAAGAGCTCATGCTGTCGAAAAGGAAAAATAATTGGTATTAGGAACAGGAGACTGGGGCAAAAAGTAACAAAATGGATATTTTATTTTTGAACAAGCTAACCGAGCGCCCCAGAAATTTCTAATGAGCGCAGTTTTATAGGGAATTTACCACTCTAAAACTTTGTGAAAGTTATTTTCCTCTATTTTATAAGGAAATATATTTATAGAGACATTTTCTTAAAAGTAATTTTGTGACTATTCTCAAAAATGCTGGGGCAAATAGTATCAGGCGTGTGGTATTATCACATTTTGATTTGCTTTATTACGATCCTCCGTAAATTAAAAAAAAGGCCTAGATGACACATTTTTATTGGAAATTTATTCTTTATTTCTCTACACCTTTGTAAAACACCGTTTTCTGAACGAAAAAAGCGCTTTAAAGCTATTTTAGAAAAAACACGAGAGACTGCAAATCGTTTGACCAATGCAAACAGGCGACACATGGCAATGATATTTCTTTTCGCCGTGAGACATAATAAATTGCTTCAGTTTTTGTTACTTTTTGCCCCATAGGGTAGAGTAAGCCCTTTTCGACACCTTAAGGTTTTGTACCCTTGTAACTCTTACAATTTTTGTTGAAATAAAATGAAATTTTCTGTACAGATGCTTTGAAGCATTGTCTCTCTATTAAACCAGGAGACTTCTCGGAAATTTTTGGGCATCTAGTTGAAAAAATACATTTCCTGCAGCAATGCATGTTTCAGTACTTTTCGTCACTTTGTAAACACTTTTTCGCCACTTGTTTTTAATTGAATTTTAAGAAACACCTGCTTTCGAAAACCCCCAAAAGTACACGACACAGTACTTTTTTATTTAACATCGATTCTAGATAATTATTAGAGTATTTCGAATGATTTTTTGCACGTTTTTTATTCGCAAAAAAAAACAATTAAAAATTGTGCCTGTTTCAACTAAATTCCGCGAGGTGCGCCACTTGTCAAATGCTCGGAAAAATGTGTGGCGAAAAGTACTAACGCAGCGGAAAAAAGTGAGCCGTTTTCACCACATCCGAATTTCATAAACTTTTTTAGATAACATTATTAAAAGTGATATTACAATAAAGTTTAGTTAAAAAGAGATTGAGTTTCAGTGAAAAATATCAAATACAGTGCCCGCTCTCTAATCCGGATCGCCGTAATCCGGACGAGTAATTGACGGTTACAATTAAAATCATTTTGAGGTTATGTATGCACGAGTATTCAGCAATGAAATTGAATTATCCTGTGATGCTTTTATTTAATGAAGTATAATAGCATAGAATTCTCTAATTATGTCTTTTAAAACTTGAACAAGTTCAAAAAAATTCATCCGGATTACGAAGCGGGCACTGTACTCTACAGCAAAAACACAAAATAATGTAAGATAATTTCTCTTAGCGTTGACAAGTTTCTTAAAAACTCCATATTTTTTGGTAATTGTTCATATTGTCGAGAATTTCTTTCACCAATTTGCAAATAATCTATTCGGCAAATAATCTGATACGGTTTTCTGATCCGTTGGACCAGAGGTCACGAAATAATACTCATTTCGTAGTTCCATGAGCTCATTATTCCCTTGAAAAGTCATTTTATTTGTAGGTGGCGAAAAATTGCTTACTGGCGAAAAAGTACTGACTCTTCCCTAACTTTTGTTACTTTTTACCCCAAGTGGTCATTTTTAATTAAACAGATTTCTAGAGAAAGCTAAAACGAATAGCGGCTTCGTATTCAAGGAATCCAAATCATTTAGGAAATATTCAACACTGGATCAGTTTTGAAAAATAAGGAGCTAATAATTGATATCTCCTGCAAAGAAACTATTTAAAAAACAGGACTAAAAATTTCAATATTTTTTTTATTTTCGAAATTCCTTGTTCGAATTCTAAGAAACTTACGACATTGAAGAAGGTCTATGGAGGCTATCTATGGAAAAAAATTTAAGCTGCTATATTTTTTATCTTTGAAGATATAGAATTTTGAAATTTTCGATTTGTAACTTTGCCCCAGTCTCCCCTACTACAGTGGTGGAAATAAGTATAATTCCACCGATTAATCCTTAAAGAAATTCAACAAAAAAGAAATGTCGAAAAAATACCCATACGTAGACCATAACGTCCTTTCATACCAATATAAAAAATCGACATTTTGATTTTTTATTCTAAGTATTTTTAGAAATATAATAGAATTTTGTTTTTTAGGGTGGAAATAAGTATAATTCCACTCAATAAATTGAGCGCTAGGGTATTTCTTTTTGACCAAATTTAGGTTAATATCTTTTAATAATTTAATTTTTAACTATAATTAGTAAATTAAGTTCCATTTTCTAAAGTTTTGCATTAATTTTTAGCGAAATATCGTAGGAAAAATGTGTAACGAACAAAAATAAGGGAAAAATTAAAGTCTTGGTGGGGATGGATCTTAGGAACTAAGAAAAATGACTAGGTTCTATCAGAAAATTATCAAATTTGTCAATATATCCACCATACATGTCTCTTAATGTACCCCAAGGGTCAAAAACCTTCAGGTGTTAGAGGCCAAAAGAGCTTTTTGCCTCTAACAGTGTTGCTTTTCAGTAGAAAAAAGAACTTTTCCACCGAAATTTGATTGTAAAATGATGGTTTCTGTTTAGTCTGGTTATGTCTTGATGCTTTTGTCTCAAAATAGCATTCGTAACAGACCTTGGGTCATCGTCGCATAAAAACTAAAAATTATTGCAAAAAAGGCTTTTAACAGTTTAATCAACATGACATGTTTGACGCTATTTTAAAGCTTCAAAGTTATTTTTTTTTGCACAAAAATGAATGATAAATCTTGTTTTTACTCAGAAAAACTAATTTTGAATCTCTAAAATAGCGTAAATGACATGTCATGTTGATTAAACTGTTAAAAGCCTTTTTTGCAATAATTTTTAGTTTTTATGCGACGATGACCCAAGGTCTGTTACGAATGCTATTTTGAGACAAAAGCATCAGGACATAACCAGACTAAACAGAAACCATCATTTGACATGCCGTCAATATTCATTGAAATGATATTAGGGGCCGGTCCTGATAAGGACCTTTTTGTGCTGAGTGTAGTCATTGCCGTAAGATAAAATCCGCAAGTTTTCACTTTTTTGTGGTTGAGGTATTCGCGGTATTCCCGTGTTCTTTCGACACTCAATTTAAGCCTTGTGGTGGAAGGATCAGTCAGTCCGCGTGGACTGTCCTAGAGTACCGATTTATAGTTTCGATGAACACCCAAGGGGGTAATAACTGAGCTAAAAAAATTGGTCTGTATTCACATATTCACTTTTTGTATGAAGAAACATTAAAATACTCATTACTCACACATTTACATAGAAGTGAATATATATTCACCTAAAAGTGAATATAATATATATTCACATTATTTCACCACACAGGGTGTTGTACATCTGCTAAAATTGCAGTTTCTTACATTTGTTTAACTATTTCGTCTCTTTTAGAACTGTGGGTACCCATGAAAAGAACAATATATAATTATTTAAATATTTCATGAAGTATTTTGTTGTTTGAGAATTAATATCGGTAAAACATGCAGAGTGAGGATTCTGTTGTGTCGAAATCTATCCCCATAGCAAAAGGAAGCGAAATTAGAATAACATGCGAAAAATTCCTCGGAATTTTCCAGTTTTTCTTTGAAAAATTCCATAGGAATCTTTCATAATAGATTCCAAGGAAATTCCCTTGGATTTATAGAAGATTTTTTCTGTGAAATACTTCCATGGAAATGTTTATGGATTTTATGTGGATTTTTCCACCTAAATAAAATGGAGAAAAAATGAATCTGTCACATGCACCTCATGCTTTTAATCAATAAAATCAATAAAAATGTTTGTGGAAGATTTGGAAACAAATTATCCATGTTGCCACACCACCATTTTATTTGCTTGACATTCGAGAAAAATAGTGGAAAAACCATGGAAAACCCAATGGAAAGATTGTGGAATTTTCCATAGGATTTCTCCATCTCATCCCGCGGACGATTCACGTTTGATTTTCCATATAAATGTTCCGTGGAGTTCCGCGAAATTAACCGCTGGAAGAATTCAAGTGGATCGTACTATGATTCCAGTACTATGATTTGGAATTTCCGACTCCGCACTCCATGGAAATTTTGCTGGAATTTTAGCGTCAAATTCCGCGGATTATTGCAATTTGGACGCTAGTATTCCACTGGAATTTCCGTGTAATTTTGCTATGGGGCAATAAAGTTAATCAAATTGCAATACAAAATGATGCTTTTTTAAAATTATTTTCATTGGATATACAATATTTTATGACAATATTAATTAAATTTTGGAAGAATACGTCAAAATAAGTCCCTGGAGCGCATAAAATCATTTTTTTAGTAGAATTTCGCAATACTATGAAGTAGGGTAAGTGTGCCAAATTTCGGCATAGTTGCATGCAAGCGTCAAAGTCTCAAGTTTGAAATGTAATATTTTAAATACAAATTGACTTTTTTATTCCTTCCTCTTAAGGAGTATTGCTTGGAACCTTGTAGACAGTTTATCGTCTTTATTTACTCTAAAATCATTCTTAATACATTTTAAAATGAATAAAAATATAGACATAGCTTTGATGCCCTATTTCGGCCACCTTCATTCTCATAGTTCCTTGCCCTTCGGGAATTCTTCCAATATCTTTTTTACGTCATCTCGTTTGTCGAAGCTACATTTTTGTTATTCTTTTGCATTGTATAATCTCTAGAGTACGTAAAATCTAAAAATTCATGGAAATACGAAGAACAAAAAAGGTGGCCGAAATTACAAGCTGGCCGGAATTTGGCACACTTACCCTAATCTTATGTTTATAAATATAAACGTAGAGATTGATATAGGAAGTAGAAAAAATATAAGTCGGCTTATCTTCTGATTTCTTATATAAAATAATATTGTGATTTTAGTCTGAATTACGGCTTCTGGGCTATAATTTTGGATGTTGCTTCTTTCTGACGAGATATTTTCATTAGCAATCGCATTTCTGACAATTTTGCTGAATATTTTATCACAAAGTACAGTACCTAGTACATACATATGTTATGTAAAAAACATCCTTGACGAGTGATTGAGTGATTCTCAGTGGCTTAAAGATGGAAAACCATTTTACAAAATTGAAGTCTTCACCCTTCAACGGAAAACCATCATTTAAAATTCAAAATATTTGAACGCGTTCTTGCACTTTTGCAGAGGGCGCTAGTATAGCAAATTAACCTCACTTGCACGCGGAATTTTTCCTGGGAATTCCGTCTTTTTCGTGGGGAATTCCGTCCGTTTTTTTACAAATGCCGAACGTCTTTTGACATCACACAGCCCAGCAAAGACAGCGAATTCATCAACAATGCGGATGACAATTCGCTGTTTGAAAGCGTGTTTGTTACTGTACTAAAATTCAAAGTTTTCGTGAAATGGTGAAAATACTCGCATATTCACCAAAAAGGGAAGAATACTCGCATATTCACCAAAAACGGGAAGACTACTCGCATATTCACCAAAAACGGGAAGAATACTCGCATATTCACCAAAAACGGGAAGACTACTCGCATATTCACCAAAAACGGGAAGAATACTCGCATATTCACCAACATAATTGGTCTGTATTCACCAGTTATTACCCCTTTGTGAACACCCTACTAAATACACGTGGAAGTTCATCCCTTCCTCCCAAGATTAGACACAAAAATCTCCATAAATCAACCAAAAACTTTAAAGAAAGTTTGAAAGCCGACAAATGAAATATAATTGCCGAATTAACACCTGTTCACAGTCAAATTAGCACAATAACTCTGAAAAAAAATTTTAAAGATACTCACTGAGCCACACAATGAGCAGCTGTAAGAATGTGTTGATTGTCAATGAGGGAACCGCCACAAAACTGGCGTCCTCCGTTGAATAGTACTGCGATCCATGGCCATTCATTGGGATCTGCATTGTGTCCTCCGACAATCCTTTCAGAGTCCTGATACCCATTCTTTACGCCACAGTTGGCATTGATGCCCGATGGTGGTACTTGAGGAGGAATTTGAGGAGATGTCGTTGTGGTACTGGGCCTTGTGGGAAGGATGGGAGCTGGGGTTGTGGTTGGTGGCCACTGAAAGACAGGGGGACGTGTTGGCCAGGTTGTTGCAATCCCAGGGCGTTTTGTGGTGGGTTTCGTGGTGCCTGGTGCCACTGGTACAGCAATGGGAATTCCCGCGATGGGATGTCCAATGCCAGTGACCCATGGTGGATGGGTGGCTGGAGTGTGATCTGGTGGATGGGTTGGGATTGGTGGTGGCCAAACGCTAGGACTTTTGTTGGCATCTGGCTTTTGCACTTCGGGTTTCTGTGTCTCCGTGACCATTTCCTCCTCATTTGGCTTCTCAGATGTTTCGGGCTTCTCAGCCTCCTCTTCTGATGGCGTAGTGGATGGGGGCAGTGTTATTGGGTTTGTACAGCAAACACCAAAAGCCTGAGAACAGACAATCATTTAGAGTGAGAATTATGGATCTGGAACATGTGGCGAGTTGTCGGGAAAATGGGAGCAGACAAACAAAATTATTGACAAAGATATCAGCTATTTAAAATTCTGCAAACTATTTAATTGGCTTGCGAAATATTTCAGACATTTCAAAGATTGGATCTTTTACAATTTTGATATATTTTTTTGGCGAAACATTTGCAAGTTAATTGCGACGTTTAAAATTGTTTAGAATAGACAGAATCAATTATTATTCACCAGAAAACAATCCTGAAAAACGTTCAATAAAGGGTAACAAGGGTAGCAAGGAATATAATAAAGAAGATTTTTATAACTTAACAACTTTTTTTTATCATTATGTTAATGCTAATCCAGATTATAATTATAATGAACTAAGAAAAAACTCTTACTGTTTGAAGTGATTAAAAGACAATTATGTGAGGCTGTATCTTCTTGTTAGAATACACGGAAAAATTTTTGTTTTTTATGATCAATAATGACGATGTTGATCTAAAAAGAGGTTCTTTTGCATGTGATAACACTGGTAAAAATAAAAGGATCAAATTGATCCAAATTTGATGCTTTTTTTGGTGGATCAAATTTCAAACTTTGAGTGTACATTTATCATAATAGAACATGTTAATTTGATCCATCCTTTGCAAAAGATCAAATTTTATTCATTTTGATTCTTTTATTTTTACCAGTGAAAGTGTTTTAATCAGAAACACAAAAAAAACAAAGAAGTAAAAAGAATGATAAGGCAGTCTAATCCTTTTCCCATAAATCGTTAACAGTTTAGACCACTTAAAGTTGCAACTTTAAGAGAATTTTGATTTTTATCCTCATAATTCTGTTGAGTTAGTACATCTTATATTTAAATAAAATTAACATTAAAAACAGGTAGGGTACAATGGGGTAATTTCGTCACTGTTTCAGATAGGCAAAGAAGAAGACTACGAAAACTCTTAAATGTAGGACTTGTACTTCATTGCGATGTTCTTTTTCTCTTAGTCAGTCTTGCACAGTGTAAAGAACTCTCTACATTCACAACATTCAAATTTAGACTATCTTCAAAATTAGTCCCCATTGTGTCCTAGTATCCATATTTAAACTTTAAGATTTCCTTACTGTTTCAGATAAGCGTAAAGAAAAAAAAAGACTACGAAGACGTACAAGATATCTCAAAGCTCAAATTTTGATTCTGTTCAAAATTATACTATAGTGATTTCAAGAACAGTTAACTGGTTCCGAAAAACCGGTTAACCGCCCTATTTTGGAGACGGTTTTAAAACCGGTTTTTAGAGATGAAACCGGTTTAAAACCGTCTCCTTCCAAAAATTTAAAAATTTCTCTTAAGCTTTAGTTTATTTCTTGAAAATCAAGATACACTGCAAAATATTTCCTTGACTTTAGGAAGGAACCTGTAGTGCAATATGATTTTAAGTGTAATCTCTATGGCAGTATGTTAATAATATGAAGGATAGTAGTAATGGGTTTCCTATACGTTTCTTCCCTTGAAAAGAATTATTTGCTTAAAGGTTATCGGAAATTATTTCAGGACTTCTTAACTAGAAAATATATTATCTTTTAAACCTTAGTTAAATATTTACAGGACTTAAAAATTAATTGCATACTGAGAAAAAAATTGTAAACGATTTAGTATAATCTTGTAAAATATTGTTTTATGTTGAAAAGTAACAATATGTTTACCTCTCCCTGTCTTCTTAAAGATTTTTATTGAATCTTGCTATAATTTAATTTAAATACATATCTTATTAGACCCAAATTTACCAAGATTGTTACAGAAGATTCTTGTAAAATTTTTTTCATATTCTGGTATTTATTAGTTTCTCAACCAATGGTGTAAAAAAACAAAAAAATTAAAATACCCTATTGTATACCCAACATAGAGGTATTTTACTGCCCGAACTCAAAGAGAGAACCGTTTTATAATTCACTTTTTTTCAATTTGTGATGCGGCTAGAGGCCAAACGAAAAGAGATATAGACTTCCGGTGTTCGACTACCCCACTATAAGTCAACATTATCAAGGACAGTATTTTTTTCTTTTTCCAAAATCATCTTCTTCTGGTTTATATCGAAAATGGTTCCTAGAACAAGTACTAGAATTTTTTCACCGATTTGCTTAAATTGGATTGTTTTTGAAAGATCTTGAAGTTTTCAACCCTGTTGTATTGGACTTAATCGGTCATGAGTCGGTATAATACCCGTAATTGATTTTTTCAAATCACTTAAAAATATTTTTTATTTGTTCGAAAGTTTGAGACACGGCTAGAGGCCAAACGGTAAGAGATATTGATTTCCGGTGAATGATTTACCATCCTCGGATTTATACTTTTTCATTTGTTCGTATGGTTGTTACTCATGCTGAAATATTCTAAAACCTACTTTTCTTAAGCAATTTCGTATTTCGGAATGATTTTTTTTTAATTTATCAATCAATTTAATCGGTAGTAAAGCGGTATGTAGGGTAAAGTGGTACAAATTAGACCATGGTACAAGTTGGACAAGGTTTTTTTCTTGATAAATTTAGTATTTCATTTTTATTTGTATATTTTTATTGCTTTAGTTTTATAATTTGGTTCCTTGTGCTTAAAAAAAGATTAGTACTGTATTTATCAAGAAAAAAATCCCTGTCCAATTTGTACCGGGGAATTGTCCAACTTGTAACAACTATGTCCAACTTGTATCACTTTACCCTACTCAAAAGTCATGCGAAAAGATATACATGGATAGCTCTTTTTCGTAAGTTCGAGCACTCCGCAAAGCCGGGACGCTCTGCCATATCTTTTTCAAAACAAATTTATACAAGGATGATTTATACAAAATCTGAAAAAATTCACAGGTTTATTAAAGCTTAAAGTGGATAAAAGTACTTCCTCAACCCTATATGCTAAAGCCCCCTAAATTATATTGGAACGCATTCATTATGGCTCCAGCACACCTTTTAGATCAGGAAAATTTCATGAAGTCGAAATTCGGATCCCCTTCTTTCTCACATGTTTTGCATATGACTATCTCATTCTTTCGCATACCAAATTCGATTGAGCTAAATTGAATTTGGAGTGATGTTTAAGAGAAGAAGAAGAGTGCGAGAGAATGAGATGGACATATGCAAAACATGTGAAAAAGAAGGGGATCCGAATTTCAATTTTATGAAATTTTCCTGATCAAAAAGGTTTGCCGGAGCCATTATGACCAATTTTACTTTTGTTTTACTATTAATTTCTGCTAGAAACTCTTGATATTCGTTTTTCACAACCATTTTTTCAAAACCAAATATCGAAATTCTTCTAGACTAGATCAGTCAGAATAAAATGATTGAGTAATAGGATGGAAGGAACACCTGTTCGACAGGGAACCCTTATTAACACTTTTGTCCAAATGATGAACTTTATTTAATGTATCTGGTAAAATGCAAGTAATATGATGTTTTTTCTGTAATCTATCTTTTCTTATAAAAAGAGATGTTCAAATTTCATATCCTAAATCGGTACTGAGAGTGTCAATAGTTATGGCATGATAAATTCTTAAAGTGTCAATAAGTGTTCCTTTCACCCTATTCAAAATATCCTTTGATACCTTATCTTTACTAAAAATTGTATTTATTGAATGTCAGCTGAGATTCTTTAGACGTTTCTAAGGGGGTTTAGGAAAGCTAGACTAGGACCGTCTTTACACTAGAGGTTTAGCCTAGTTTCCGAAGATCTCAAAATTCTAAATAGCAACCAATTTAATTTGTTCTTCAGATTCAAATAGATTAATACCTCTTATTAATCCATTTCTAAGCCAAAATCTTCCAAAAACTTTCGCTCTATAAGAAATTAGAGAAGTTAAGCCTTATGGCTAAGCCTTATACGGGCTTCAGACCTAAGACTTAGCCAAATGGCTTAATTTTTCTAACTAGTTATTGGTAAAGGTTTTTAGGAAAATTTTGATTTCGGATTAAATATTGAAATTAACTGATTAATAAGATTTTCAAAAACCAAAAAATTGATTTCTATTTAGGAATTTTAAAGTTTCGGGAACTGGGCTAAACCTCTAGTCTGAAAACCACTTTAGGTCTAAAGCCCGTATAGCAGTAAGAGGGTGCCGTGATTTTAAGTGTACTTACCGGAGATCCTTTGGAGTCAAAGTAGGTGCAGGTGTCATAATTGCCCAACACCCAGGACTCCCACAGTCCAAGATTGGGTAACTTGAAGTAGGGATAGCAGTGCTTAACCGAAGTGCAGAAGCCCAGGTGGCCACGTGAAGTAAGACATGCACTTCCCTCACGCAGAACATTTCCCCATACCGTCGTCTCCCTCTGGGGCAATCCGAGAATCTGCCTGGGACTCCTTCTAGCAGCTACAAAGCAGTTGATGATCAGTGCGTGTGAAATTTTTGGCGCGAAACGCAAATGAGAAGATGTGTTAAGAAAGGAGAACAGTTATTTTGTATCACTCCCGGGTGGAAATTGCAATTTTATTCCCATGCCATTTAACGATTTTGTGTTCAATAAAATGTCGCTGGGGCAAGATAAGGAAGATGGGAAGAGTAACAGAAAAAAAATTAATCCAGATTCTCGAATGGGATGGTCAGGCGCACGGAAATATTTGCAAGCAATAATCGCGAGCTCATTTATTGTTTAATATCAATAAGAACCGGTTGACACACTAAAATGGATTGAATGACAGTTTAATATCCAGGTGTGTGATTTCTTTCGCCAGAGATTTTATTGGAATTTGCACAAATTCGCAGCGATAAACTGTACAGTTTTTTTTTATTTCACTTCTCGCGTGTCTTCCTTTCCTCAATTCTTTCAGACGATCTCTTTGCTAGCCAGAGTGATCTATTTGATATCCAGAATTTTTCTCAGATAGAGAGAGTTTTTCCCTGATTTCAAAAAGATGTTTTTTTTGAGAGGGATAGCTTTATTTTCTTTTATCTCAATTTCTTCTGTTAAATCTATTTTTAAATCTTTTGCCCACGCTTAATCTTCAAGCAAAGATTTATTGCTTATAGATGAAACAGGTGCAATTAAAGATGGAAAATGTCTTGTGCGTGTGTGTTGCTGATTGACCCATCATCGTGCTAAGAAAGAAGTATGGGCACTTTTGTTTATTTCTCGTGGATCATTGCACTGGTCGACCACCAAACGAGTCTTCCTTCTTAATCTTTCATACGTTCTTAGAGCTGTTGCTGGCGACAGAACGCGTGTGTCAAGTGATAAATGCATTTAATCCCCGGACATCGTGTGTGTCACCTGCAACCCAAGTGGTGAGAAATGCGGACATTGTCCTCTGCCATCCAGCACAAAAGAATTATTCACATTTTGATTGACACGCTGGAATCACTCAATTGAGATCATTCCTTCCCAAGTGATGTACCAAAATCGACAGTTGAAAAAGATGACATTGCTTTAGAACGATTCTTTTGTATAATAATTTAGTTGGGATTACTTTACAACCACAGCTACTGCAATACTGCAGTTTAGTCAATTAAATATTTGCGATCACGCTCGTATATGCTGGGTATATGTTTTGAATATCACTGATAATAATCATAATGCCTTCGGCACATCTTTTAGATCGATAAAATTTCATGAAATCGAAATTTGGATCCCTTTCTTTTTCAAAAGACATACATAAGTCTATCTCACTCTTTAATACTCAAAATTGGACTGAACTAAATTTAATTTAGTGTGATGTTAAAAAGAAGAAGAAAAGTGCAAATGAGTATAATAGATATATGATAAATATTTCAGGAAGAAAGAGATGTGAATTTTGATCTTATGACATATTTCTGACCTAAAAAGTGTGCCGGAGCCATAACGGCTGTGGTATACCTTTTAGATCAGGACAATATCACGAAATCAAAGTTCGCATCCCTTTCTTTCTCACACGCTCTGCATATGACTATCTCATTCTTTTGGACTCCAAATTCGATTGAACTAAATTGAATTTGTTGTGATGTTGAAAAGAAGAAGAAGAGTGCGGGAGAATGAGATAGACATGTGTAAAACTCGTGGGAAAGAAAGGGATTCGAATTTCGACTTCATGAAATTTTCCTGAATTTCATGAAGTCCTGATAATTTCGAAATTTTTTCGAAATTCATATCTCTTTCTTAAAAGTTACGCATATGGCTATCTTACTCCTTCGCAGTCTTCTTCTTCTTCTTCTGAACATCGCACTAAATTAAATTTAATTTAGTCCCGAAAGTGTGGAACAGACTTATGCAAATCTTTTGAGAAAGATAGGGACGCGAATTTCGATTCTATGAGATTTTACTAATCTGAAAGATGTGCCGGGGGCGTAGAACTCGATTTTGCAATTTTGAAAAATCGGATTTGAATCAATCCCCAGTGAACACCAAATGCTAAGTGATTTCAATTAAGCTAAAAAGTGATGTTCGCGATGCAGTGCCATTTCCATACATTCGGTTAGCATTTTTTGTTAGAGAATTCCTGACCGGTCAGCATATTTTTGCTAATCGACGCAGCAAAACTATATTGAAAACGCTGCTTTTTTCAGCTAACTGTGCTGTGCTCGCTTGGTTCACAATAAATTACATAGATATATATATTTTCTAAAGTTATTTTTCTTAATTTAGGGAAAGTGCATTTCACATGAATTCCGTTACGGTTTTGAAAATATTATTCAAATTTGAGGAACTCTACTGTAATTCTATGTGCATAATTCCGACAGGTGCATAATCCCGAAGTGCATATTGCCAGGATTGAGTGTATGTCAAAAACGTAATCAGGGAATACAAATTCTAGAAGAGGGCGTTCCTCTGGAAGATGGTAATTTGGTTAGGTACGTTAAGTGCTTTACTTTAATTTGCTTGAACGTGCGCCATGAAAAAGGGTTTAATTATTTTTTTGTCTTTGTAACATCAGACGAGTGCTACTAGGTAAAGCGGTGCTGTCTGATGAAGACCTATATCAAGATTGAACTCGCCCTGTTTAATGGACTTTATCCGAAAAACGGACTGGATTGAACTATATTGCTCTTAACAGGGATTAATTTAATTGGGGATGCATAATGGGCCCAAAATGGCCCATCATGGCCCAAAATGGCTATCGAACGTCTTCGCATAATTTTCTTAATTTTTAGTATGTTGTAGGACTCGAGACCGTTCTAAAACACTAACAATAGAAATAATCGATCGAGAAGTTTTCTATATGCGGCATTATTAAGTTATTGTCTAGCGAACATCAAATGCTAAGAACGACTTTCGCAAGGCAGTATCATTTCCATATATTTGGTTAGTACTGTTGTTCGTGAACCGCTGACCGATCAGCACAAGGGGTAGGTAACTGTGCCGCTCACGGTTCATTCGACTGCCGAACTGCCAATCTTTTGTAAAAATTCATACCGGTCTGCCAATTCTACAGAATTTCCGCGAAAAAAATAGTGTTTGCAATACGGTACATTAACTCTTTCGCGTCTTTAGGGTCATATATGACCCGGGGAAAAAAGTTTCTTTTTGGCTATTTACATTAATTGAAATCTAACTGGAGTCTTGAGAAAATGAGCCAAGAATCTTACATCCTTCTATTATGATGTCGTGCACGAACAGATAGATTTCAATTAATGTAAATACCCAAAAAAAACTTTTTTCCCCGAGTCATGACATTACCCTATGGACGCGAAAGAGTTAAAATTTACCAGCTCCTTGTATGAAATTTCTGAAGATAGACGAGTTTAAACAAACGATATACTTCATAAGAGCGAACTTATATTTAAATTTGCTTATTCTTCGCTAAAATCGCGCTGATTTACTGTTTCTGCCGATCTGTCAATTTCTTGCCAAATTGTACTGAACTGTCGATTTTTAGATCCAGACCAGCACAATTTTGCCGATCGCCGCTCACGGTTCACTCTGAGAGCCACTTATTCACCCCTTGGGTCAACATTTACCATATTTTTGCTGATGCATTCAGCATAAATATGCTGAAAATGCTGCTGTTTTCAACTAAGTTTTCGCTGGATTTTTGAAATACTTTTGAATTTTGGTCTTTTTGATTTAAAAACAATTTTAACATTTTTTTAACATGTCAGTATTATCCGGTGTAACTCTTTGTAAAGTTGCTTTTTTGGTCGTTTTAAACGTTTCTTGGTTTTTAATTTTGCCTTTGCAATCACTGACAAAAAAAATTGAAATGCTCAAGACTTTCAGCATGCGGTAGGACTGCTCGATACACTACTAAAACATACACTGAGAAGAAACGGGGGTGTGATTAACTTTTTTTCCTCATAACTTTGACACTTTTTAGGTGTAAAAATATATCAACATTTTTTAATGTTAATTTTACACCTTTTTAATGGTAAAAAGAACATGAAAAAGGGTAACTTGAATCCCTAATACACCTAAAAAGCATAATATTTACACTGATTTCGGATCAATAATGCAGGGTAAAATTAATATTTCCAGAATGTTATTTTAACTTTTTCGGATTTCTCTCAGTGTACCTATAATTTCTATAATTGATTTTTTACATAATACTTTTGAATATTCTTCTAAATCGCGTTTTTTTTAACCAAACACACTCTGTTTTTTTTTTTTTTTAATTTGCACAATTAAGAAATTTTAAATTTTGTAAAAATCCGTACACCGCAAGAATACAGGTAGAACAATTACTGATAAAAGCGTGGTAGTACATTGTCGGTTGCATTATTATGTATCTTCATTTTGGCACTATTCAGGAGACGATTTTATTTACTTAAGTCATTTTATTCTCAAATTTTAGCCCTAAATATAAGTAATTAAGGAGCATCAATAAATGTGAAAGAAACTATACATAATCTCACTGAGAAAAAAACGTGGGTGCGATTAACCTTTTTTGCTCATAACTTTAACACTTTTTAGATGTAAAAGTATATCAACATTTTTTAATGTTAATTTTACACCTTTTTAAAGGTAAAATTAACATGAAAAAGAGTAACTTTAACCCCTAATACACATAAAAAGCATAATATTTACACCGATTTCGGATCAATAAGGGTAAAATAAACATTTTCGGAATGTTATTTTAACTTTTTTGGATTTCTCTAAGTGATGAAATAGTCTCTGGATTTATAATATTTGAGTTTTTAGTTCTTAGTAAACAAATTGTGCAAGTAAGAATCAAACAAGAATCACCACTCCTATAAGCTCTAAAAAGCTTATCACTAAGTTTTCTACGCATTTTTTGCCTCGCTTATGATAATCCTCATGTAGAAGACTTTTGGGGTCACTCAACTAACGCACCGTGAGTCAATGGACACGACAATCCCACGAGAAGTGTTATAGAATTTCTTTAAAGGTCCAGCATAAGAATGCACAAAGTCAAATCTCACTTTTTTTAAATGGGGAAAAAGAGAGAAATTGGCGAGATAGATACGCCGTGATTTGAAAAATTCCTTATTCCCAACGAGTGTTACAAATTAGAGATAGAAGAATGCTTTTAGAATCAACGTGACATGTTTAACGATGGCAAATAAACTTAAAAAAAAAATAGTGCGCCTTTGGCAGAAGACGCCAAAAGAGTTATTGGAGGATGAATCAGTGATTTGGGCAGGTTCGTCGTCTCGCATTGAAGTCTTGTGTTTCAATTACCATGAATTACAATGGAATCATCCATTTCCATCGTGTCACCATACAAATGAGCTGTCTTGGCACAAAAGATCACAAACAAGACAATTAATTTCATCTTGATTGAGAGGACAAAGGCACCAAAATATCGATTGATCACAAAAATGTATCAAAAAATTGAAATAAAAAAAATACTAAGAACACCCAAAAAAATATTCCCTCCCTTCGTGATCACAACGCCACAGAGATCAAAGGAAATTCTCTGATTCTATGCAAATCACTTTAGTCACTCTTTTGCTCAACAAAAAGTTCTCTTTTCTATTTGGAACTATACAACTTCACTCGATCACTTAAGTATCACAAAATGTATAAAATGTCCCTGACTTGGACGGAAGTATCATCCGTGAGTCTTGGACAAACTGGAGTGTTCCATCCACGACGATCTGTATTATATATGAGCCCCCACCATGTGACAAACCATCGAGTAACACGAACATTGCCATCGTTCTTCCCAGTTCTTGGATGCTCCAAAGAATCGGGTAATCGGCGTGATCGTATGTGTGCAAGAGACATTGCCTCTGGGGGATTGCCAAAAAGCCACCTGTGGGTGGTCAGTGTCCAACGCAGCACCATCAGGAATGAAAAGGGTGTCAGAGAGCTAATCCGCAAGAGAAAATCCCAGTGGCCGTTATTCCCTTGGAGATCGTGGTGCGCAAAAAGTGATCAAACGCAAAAAATATCACCATGAATTGTGGGTGGATGGGTACATGAAAAATAAAAATTAACAATTTACCGTTAGGTCTCGAGAATTTTTGTGTGTTCTTGCGGTGACATTTTGGATGAAAATTCTCTTTTTTTTTTCTTACTGCGGCATTCTTTATACCCCTCCTGCAATATCAAGTGTTCGAAGAAAGGTTAATCCCATCATGAGAATTTTTGTTTTCATTGAAAGATCTTCCTTCATTTTAATACAGTTTAAAATACTTGGAATAATGACTCAGGCCACTTTAACATTTTATTTTCAATTTCAGAACATATAGTCAAAGAATCTTAATCTTAATTGTCTTAAAAGTTGATATCTGCATTACTTTTAAACAGTTTTTATAATTGCGAAAAGTGTTTATTTTTAGATAATGGATGCACTGATAGAAATCCTAAAAGTTAAAATAACTTTCCGGAAATGTTAATTTTACCCTGCAGTATTGATCCGAAATCTCTGTAAATATTACCCTTTTTAGGTGTATTGGGGGTTAAAATTACCCTTTTTCGTGTTAATTTTACCCTTAAAAAGGTGTAAAATTAACATTAAAAAATGCTGATATATTTTTACACCTAAAAATTGTTAAAGTTATGAGGAAAAAAAGTTAATCACACTCCAGTTTTTTTCAGGGTTTATGTTTCTAAAGATAATAGTATACTCGTTCATGACTTTTCTATATACGTTATTAGCATGTCAAATAAGCAAACAAATAATGTCCTCTACATTGTACTTAAGTTTAGAAGAAAATGCTTCAAAGTATCACATTTCCTCTTACAATTCTCTTGATTCTTTTTAGCAGAAACGCCGATAATAGTTCTCGAATAATTTTCTTTCTAAAACTTTACTATCAATAGTAACATGAAAAACAGGCCACGTGAATGGCAAGTGGACTTGTGGACATCAAATCTCCTGCTCCACATGGGGCAGGGGACAACGGACAAATACACAAGTAGGGGATGGTTTGGATCACACCACAGTCCCTGAACTTTACTTAAAAAGCAATATACAGTAGGTGCCAAAAGTTTGTTGCCTTATGTATATGCTCGGAAAACCAAATGAAATAATGACGGAAAGAACTATTTTAAAATTATTCCTTTTGCAAATAAGTTACCTGTAATTCATGGATGTTATTTATTTGTTTCAAAAAATTAATTCATTTTATTTCATATAAAAATAATTGTTTTTCAATAGTTGATCATTTTTACTGCGTGAAAAGTTTGTAACTTTTCATTTTGTAAGTTCGTAACTTGCCTATTTTTAACATAAATTATAAATTATTAAAAAACACAATATTTCTTACTAATTATTTTTACTTTTATATGCGTATATTGACTATTGAACACACAAATCCACTATTTTCCTCTCAAATAATATAACTTCAAATTATAACTGGATGAAATGATATTTGTTGAACGTTATTTGATCATTTTCAGTAACTTCTTCAAGAGAGGCAACAAACTTTTGACACATGAAAAATGAATAACTTTTTTAAAGCAGTTATTTTTTTATGTGAAATAAAATAAATTGTTTTTTTAAATAACGTAAATAAGATCTAAGGATTACAGGCAACTGATTTGCTAAAAGAAACATTTTAAAAAGTAATTTTTTCCATCCGGTTTCCTGAACATACATAAGGTAACAAACTTTTGACACATACTGTATAACATATTTTAATCTCTAGATTTTTGTTCGTTTGATCAGTGTGATAGGATTGGCTGTTAGCAGGTATAGCAGACAGCGTCTAATCGCTTAGAAATAGCTACATCAGGTTTTCGAAGACCCCCACTCCTCCATAAGCCGATTTAGTTAGAATAAGGGCTTGACATTGACTCTGAAAAGTTTGATCATATTTAGAACAATTTTGTTTCACACTTTAAATGTTTCATTTAGATTTTTACTGACAAGCGTTTCTGGTTTCTCGAGTTTCACGATGCAATTTTCGGGTTTCTAGGGATTTGCAGTATGAATTATCCTTTGTAATATCTTCAAAATTAATTCGGTAGACATAATATGAGTTTTGATAAAACTGGTTAGAACACTCAATTATTAACTTGACTTTTGTTTCCTATTTGTAATTTTACTAATTGTAGAAGCAATAAAACCCGCCATAAGCAACAAAGGCTCTGCTTTGGCAAATTTCCCGCTCTTTCAAGACAATAGTTTCCTTTCCAGGACCAGGACCTCTGAGGGTGGTGAGACGACTGTCAAGAGAGTATATTATAGAATTATTGGGGTAAGATGGGGTAATTTGGAATCATGTCTAATTTGGAACTGTGAGTTTTCCTAACAGTTTTATATGTCGATGGTAAAAGGAAAAACAACAATAAAGTACTCTCGAATGTAAAGCCCCGTACTTCTTCGTGGCTTTCTTTTTCCTTTTGAAAACAATGAGAAAATCTCAAAATTTTAAAATAGACATGATTCCAAATTACCCCATCTTACCCTAGTAACGAATTGTTTTTCTTTAACTTTTCCGCTTCCTATCTAAAACAATGTTTTTTGGGATTCGAAAAAAAATGTAAAGAACCGTTGAATTATTCTTGGAATAAAATTTGAATAAGCGGACAGTATGAAACAATTCAACTTCTTGAGCGCTGAAACTGTTCAATCTATCTTTCAATGTGTCTCACTTTCAGCTCTGTCCGACTATTAATAAATGGCCCTAATAATTTTTCAATGTTAAATGTTAAAAAGCCTTTAAAGAGCCTATCTCTTAACCGACTAGGATAGGTTTGGGATCCTAGGAAAGGCCTTTGAAACCCTGACAAGTTTGAACTGGTTCCAATTGGTTTTGAACCAGTTAGATAAGATTAGATTAGAATGGGGGCGGTTCCAATTTAAATTCACCCCTATTAAGGGCAAGATGATTAAATCCAGCCCGGTTTTAGGATAAATTCCATTAAACAGGGCGGCTTTAATCTTGATAAGTCTTCATCAGACCTCACCGCTTTACCTATCAACACACGTCTAATGTTACATAAGCTGAGGCAGTCGTAGTTAGTGACCATCTCCTCAGTTTAGTTGTATCCTCTGCACATTATGTTATATTGGACACACATCCTATTGTTGATGTTTATTTAGGACAATGACCAGTTAGAAGATTAACAATCGGCTGGGCTCTCCAGCGACTGCCTCTCATCATCAGGTACGCTGTCCTTTTCTTATCCAAGTTGATCAATAACAATTTGGACACGCTGCAATCCTTAATCGCAGTCCATTTCGTTTTATGGAATTTTAATAGATCCTCCTGTATAATAGCATTCGTCACTTGCAAAGAAATCCCTACATCAGGTTCGGGACTAATGAAGGCGGCCCTTGCCCCCGCTACCGCGAGACATTCGTGCAGTGGCCGAGGGGCGCTATTCCGCTAATTTGAAACTTCGAGCAATGGTAACCGGTGCCTAAAGATCCGAACCAGTTAAGATCCGCTAATTAATTTTAATTATAGAAATTGAATTGTATCATTGTAAGATATTTTGAGCTATATTTTCAGAGATTAAACGGTTGAAATCGATGGTGAATCGGTATACATTAGAAAATTACGTAGTCAAATATACCTTTATGAAACGCTTGAACTTGTGAATTCTATGTTTTTCTCTGTATGTTACGGTGTTATCACACTTGCACATTAAAATTTTAATATGATTCACATTAATTGTCGCTAGTGAGCGTCCAAATATGTTATTTGTGTCTTTGAGTCACTTAATATTTGGGTTTTTTTTTTCTATTTATTGATAAAGAAGTGAACTTGGCCTGCAAAAATAAGTTTAAATTTACCTAAAGCATAAATATTTTTCACATTAAAAAATTAAAGAGAAAATCGCATTAATTTTTCGCATTAATGCTATAAATCAATTTATATCAAATTTTGCGGGCCAAGTCTACCTTTTTATCAACAAATAGATCAAATTTTGAATATAAAATGATTCAAACACACAAATTACACATTTGGTCTCTCACCAGCGACAATTAATGTGAATCATATTAAAATTTTAATGTGCAAGTGTGATAAAACAGTTGGACCGCTAATGAATTTGATATTTATAAAAGTAAATAGTGAATTCGAGCATAGCTGGGACGTTTTGCCACCCCTTTCTGCATGACTAATGCAGAATAATTTTTAGCTTTTACTAGATTATGAAAAAATCATTGCAATTAAAAAACAGCAAAAATGCCTTTCGTATGACTTTCTATTATATTTATTTATTTATTAAGTTAATTGAGTTGAATTTTTAAAAATATAGAAATTCTTTTACTTGCCTGTTCACCAAAATTGGTGACTCAATATTTCTGTTCATTGATCCCACAAACACTTTATTTTATCCATTTTATCAATTGAAAAAGCAAGACTATATCACTTGCTACCATAAAATTTTCCAAAAACAATATATAGAATGCATTTTATCATCAATGCAGCATCTCATGATCATCAATCAAATTGCAAAAATAACGTTAATAAAACACTAATTGATTTTTTATTCGAAGAAATATCCTTTTTATTTCGACTTTTAACCACCTTTTCATGCACAAGAATGTTATTTTCGGCATGTTAATAATCTCTATAAGACATAACCCCCAGGTATGACTCATTTATCACTCGTATTTTCGATTCTCTGCCCAAAAAATAAAAAATAAAAATTTTGTTTTTCTCCGCTGAAGAATTTTTATTGCACTTTACCGATGTTCTTGACGCATTTTTTGTCGTGATCGTTGAAATTTGAATGGATTTAGTCTATATTTGGGCGTTTAATGATATGTGATCACCGAGATCTTTTTTGATCTTCTGGAACAATGATAAGCAATGAGAGATTAGAGGAGTAACTTCCTTACTGGAATGTTGAGGAGGATCCCATTGGCGACTTGTGAGAGGAGTGGTTCGTAGAATTGGCCACTTTCGAGAAGAATTTCATTGTGATGAATATTCCAGTATTCATTAATCAGTTCCAAGACGACAAGATTAAGTGTGGGATCAGGCACGAGATTCTCTATGAAAGTCCTCACGGATTTTACATTGGGGATCATTTCGAATTTAAAGACCCTCATGTACGTTTCACCATCACGTTCTTCGGCTTTGGCACGGATTTTCCATGTTGTTTGGACTCTGTCTGCAATGAAAAGAATGCACAAAATATTCAAATGATCGGTGATCACGAAAGATCACGCATTATCATTTAATTTTTATTTTCTCTTACTGAGTGTGAGATTGAAGTAACCCTGAGAGCCCAAATTGAGTTCGTTGAACTGGCCCTGACCCATGTATTCACCATCCATGAGGAGACGCGGTATTGCAACGTCCATATTGAATTTCCATTCGTCATCCGTGATCTGTGATCGTACGCGTCTCACTTGGGTCTCACTGAATCCATAGGCATTGCCACGCACGACCGTGAGTGAGGCTAACAAAGTGTTAGAAGCTCTATAGAGAAATTTCGAGTGAATGAGCGGAAGGGGATCAATTGATGAAATATTTAACTTTGGAATCCCATCCTGGAACAAATATTTATAAAATGATCAATCGTCTAATTAATATTCCGGTCACAATTTGTGATGATAAAGTGAAAATATTTTTCATTGTATAAGAAGAAGATAAAAAAATAGGTCTAATTCCTTTAAGACTTTACTTTTAAGGCAGGAATAAGCTTCTGCAGGATATTCTTGATGCATTCATTTCGCTTGGGATCTTCACGTTTGCAAATTGTCGCTTCGATTGCTGTAAATGCGCACAATTGCACAAATATAATTAAATATTTGCAATCTAGTTAATATATAAACTTTTCCCATTGCAACCTACGTAATTCCAAATCATTCTCTTGCTCACTAACCACGAACACCGCACTGATCACCACAATGAAGATCACAAGAACTTTCATCCTGGAAATTCAACTAAAATGCCCCACAAAAAGTATCTTTAACTCTTTGCTGAAGAACCAGACCACTCTTGCAGATTGCCCAAGAAATCTAGGCCAATCAGACTGCCTCGTGAGGTGGTCACTGATACTCTGTCTTGATCACTTCTGACGACAAGTTTCGCCGTCGACTCGAGTGCATAAGACACTCGAGCGTGTGGAATAAATCGTTATGTAATGAATACAGTGGTGGCTTCAGCGTCGCTGAGAAAGAGGCCAAGAAGTCCAAAGATTCAAAACCAAGAAAAATAACTCGATTTGGATAAGAACGAGTTTTGGTGCAGTCGGTGCAGTGATCTATTGGAACTTGCCATGATCTTACATTTAAAAAAAAATGAGAAATCCTTGACTTATTCCATTTCTCCTCTGGTTTACCGTGAATTTTACTTTCACTTTCACTTGCTTTCTTTCGTAGCATCTCTCTTTCCCTATCCAATAATTCGTGGATTGTACATTATCTCCCAATTTTTGGGACTTCCTGAGTACGTTCTATAAAGTTATAGTGTGGCTTTATTGTGGAATTTACCTTTATTTTAGCAACTGGCTGGACTTAAATTCATAAAAAGTGTTTTTCCTGCATTATAAACATTTTTAGTATTCTAAATGTAGTTAAAATGTTATTGTTATTACTTATACAGGGTTGGACAAAGGGTAACTCATTTCGGGGAACCCGAGGAACCCATATATTTTTCCGAGAAACCGGGAACTCTATGTATGTTGGATACATTCATAATTATTTTCACCATTCGATCTAACTTCCAACGCTAAGTCTGTCCGTCCGTCTGTATGTTATCTTCCCTAGAGACCAAATAATTAGAGATAGACTTGGGACCTTTTTGGGGGACCCCCCTTAACTTGATCTAAAGACCATTAACATTCCCGTAATTTCTCCCCACTCCTCCCCTTCCCTTCCAAAATTATTTCTTGGATATTTTTTAGAGGTTATCTAATAACATCCCTAATACCGGTTTTTCAAACTCAAAGGTTAGAAAGGCTTTAGAGTGTGTTTATCAATGAAATGTATGAGACAAAGATCAAAAGGGTCCAATGTACCATCCATTGGAGAAGACCCACAATAAGATGGCAAAGTCCATCAGGACTATAAAGTAGCGGTCCTCTCTGTTAGGATCACTATTGTATATAAACCCAGGAAGGAATAAACGTTCAGTTCAGCTCACCCCAAACCAACCATCTATTACTTCCACTCGGATGCCACAATCAACAGAAAGGGTCATGTTTCGATTCGTTAGAAAGTCTTAGAATTTATCACAAGACTTAACCGGTTTCAATTGGTTCATAACCCATAACTAATTTTTATCCGAACACTTGTGTTACTCCTAAGCTACACTCAGTCCCGGGATTATGCGCATTTTCGGGACCAAAAAAAAAGAAAAACGCGCGAAATGGCTTTATGCATCGAGAAAATTTGCATACCCGCTGGCGATTTCTTTTGAATGAATTGACTAAAAGTAGTCATAACAAAAATATTCAACTATTTCAAAAAAAATTCATCAACAAACAGTACTTTTTAGCCAGAGTTCTTCTATAAATTTTTATAATATTTGAAATTTTTACTTTAATAAAAGAAATTAAAAATTTATTCTGAAAAATAAGCCTAATGTTTTCAAATTTCCCGCGTCACAAAATAGTATACATTCAGGCGTATTTCAAATATGATTTCACAAATTAACTCCCAATGGTAGGCAAACTAGCATAATTGTTTGTACATAATCTCGTCAGGTGCATAATCCCGAAGTACATAAAGCCGAGACTGAGTGTATCTTGGGCGATTTTTTCTTCCAGATTAATAAATCGGTTTAAATCGGCTGAGAGCTGATAATTTTGAGTTGCGATAGAGGGTCAAGGACTTCAGCGATTTTGTTGTTTCATCCCATATTCCCGCCCCCGCGCCATTGTTTTACTTTGATCCATAGGGGAAAGTGCTCTCCCTTCGAACGTTCATGCTTTTGAATAATGTGATTTTTTTTTGTTTTTCGTAATAGATTTACATTAAATTATCACGGAATTATCAACAATTGATGATAAGCCACCTTATATTTAATAGAAATGTGTAAGTTTCTTAGGAAAACTAAAAAAAAATCACATTATTCGAAGGCATGAACGTTCGAAGGGAGAGTACTTTCCCCTATGTGTAAATTACTCTGGATGTCAGGACCTGCTCTTTTTGAAACATTTCAACCAGAAACATGTTTGCCACAGATATTCGAAAAACTTTGGTGTTTTGGAAAGCTCTCGTGAAGACAACTTTTTTGACACCCCAACTTCGTCCAATTTAACCGAAGGTCCGATTAAAATATTTCGAAAACTAGACGATAATTTTTCTTTAAATTTTAGTAAGTTGTAGCTGAGGTCGAGACCTTTCCAACGGTTGGTTGAACTCCTCCATCGATGTTCCTTGACCTTGAGTTAAATTTAGTTTCTTTACCATTGGGTTTCTTTTGCATGAAAAAATAACGGAAATGCGGCATTTCCGTTATTTTTATAAGCTTTATAAGCTGATCTTGGTTTATCATTGGCTTTTCCACTCTATAATTTTTCGGCCCCTATTTTGTGGGCGCAGTACTTTTAATATGTCCCTATTAGAGCGCCCTTATATTTTAACGCTTTAAGATTTCACCTTCTCAATTTTCGACGCTCCTATTTTTTTGGGAGTTGTAATTTAAATGTCCTAATTTTTAAATATTTCTAATTTCTTACGCCACCTTTTTTCTTACTAATTGTTTAGCGCCTAGGAACTCTAATTTTATAAGTGCTTATTTTTAAAGCGTCTTTACTTTATAATACTTTAATGTTCTAGAGTCTCTAAGTTTTGGTTGCTTTACGGCGCCCAGGGCGATCGCCCTCTTCGCCTCCGCCACGGTACGGCTATGGAAAGGCCTATTCAAAGCCAAAACACGCACCATTTGTCGAGTCATACGTCTTTTAGGCTAGCCAAGACATAAACCATTTGTAGGCTTGTAACCTTTCGGGTCAGGTCAGCCCAGACACAAACCTTTTTTCGGGTGGATTTCGGTTAACTTCAACTACGTCATCATGAATGCTCCAAAAATCTACCTTGTGAATTTGAGACCGATCGGAGGAAGTCGACCAAATTGCTGATTACAATAGGTGTGATTATGTAAGAATCACACCTAAAAGGATAAATGTTTAACAAATGCAACATATTTAGCACAAGATAATTGATAAAATGTAACTAATACTTTTAAAAAATTCATATCTTCAGTGGGTGATCCATCCTGCGAATCGAACGATCCGACCTGCACGGACGATATGTGCTTCTCTTACCTTACACTGAGAAAAAAAGAGGGTGCGATTAACTTTTTTTCCCCATAACTTTAACACTTTTTAGGTGTAAAAATATATTAACATTTTTTAATGTTAATTTTACACCCTTTTAAGGGTAAAATTATCATGAAAAAGAGTAACTTTAACCCATAATACACCTAAAAAGGGTAATATTTACACCGATTTCGGATCAATACTGCAGGGGAAAATTAACATTTCCGGAATGTTATTTTAACTTTTTCGGATTTCTCTCAGTGTAGTAGCGAGAACTTATTCATAAATCGTTTCAAACAACAAATTTTTGAACTTTTTTTTTATTAATCGTATACATATCTTAATCTATAATGCCAGTTTCAACTTGGAGAGCACTATGTCCCATCCGGAAGATGGGCAGAGTCTGCCCTGTCCGTTTTGCAATAAAATCCGCCTTTTCATTTGAGTTATTCACAAGATCGGCATTGATTTTGGGATGAAAGAGCAATGTAACTGCTGTATTGCGACAATTGGACACTGTGGCAGCTACATGGAGCGGAGTTTGATCACCATCCGATCTGGCATTAACATCTGCACCATGCTGAAGCAGGAGGGCAGCCACTTTGGCATTATTCCATTTGCACGCTGAATGCAGAGGAGTCCATTTGTATTCTGTCCGGGCATTTATATCGGAACCGTATTTAAGAAGAAGCTGTGCCAATTCATAGCGATTATTGTATGCTGCTCGATGCAAAGGAGTGTACCCATCACGATCAACTGCCTTTACACAAGACGGATCTTTCTCCAAGATTTCTTCCACACGCTCAATATTGTCTCCCTCGTCGGATGCCCAGAGAAT
The DNA here is from genome assembly GCF_024763615.1 of Phlebotomus papatasi. Lineage (NCBI taxonomy): Eukaryota > Metazoa > Arthropoda > Insecta > Diptera > Psychodidae > Phlebotomus > Phlebotomus papatasi. The sequence goes on from NC_077224.1 coordinate 47,594,468, forward strand.
TTCCCGTTCGAGTGTTTCTGAACAACAAAAGGATCGATGTAAGGGAAGTTTTACGTTAAAAATTACCTTAATATTCATTTACCATGGGGAGTTTTGTCCTCTTCTATGAGATCATCCGGATCATCCCAGCCGGATACAAACATTCCCCTCTGGACGTTGGGAACTTGAAGTTTCTCAAAGTCAACCAGTGCATCTTCTTCATCCGACGACGGGGAATCATCCCCTACAGCAAAATTACTCATTTTATTGGGATTTCTTGGTTAAAAACAAGTTTCTAGAGAGCCCCAAAAAATCTGTTTTGTTGTCAAAACATTCGAAAATTCCAAAACTGCATACAGCGCCGCAGGTGGCTGGTACTTTAAATATTTCAGCAGTCACAGTGACATTTCGAATATTTTGACTGGGGCATTTTCGAAAAAACAAAGCTGTGGAAAAATCGTGTAAAATAGAGAAAATAGCCGGAAAATTGGCCTCAATTGTATGTTAAAATGTCCGCATGCAGTGCCGGTATGTAATTTAGTTAAAAAATTTCAGTAGACTCGTGAATATTTGTAGAAAAATCCTATTCAATATCTTCTAACCTCATCAAGATTGTCATGAGAGAAATTTGGCCAAATTTGGCTAAAAAATGGATTTTCTTCCTATTTTTCAGCAACTTGGGTGAAATTCTTTGGAGCTGCTGGAATCCCCTCAAACGTATCAGCCTCGTATGCTCATGCTTTCGTTGAGAATCGCATGCAGATGAATATGCTGATGGATCTCAACAAGGAGTATCTGAGGGAGATGGGAATAATGCCAATGGGGGACATTATAGCCATTTTACGGCATGCAAAAATTGTCCATGACCAGAATACCAGGGAGAGAGTTTTGGCCATGGACAAGGTGCCCGTGGCAGCAGTTTCCGGGAATCCAGTCAGTTCTAAAATGATCAAATTGCCCCCGAAAAAAGCATCTCCGGATTCCAGAGACGCCAATCAAATTTCCCTTCCACCCAGTAAACCCCGTCGCGTGCTGCCCGAGCACGAAGGCAAGTACAAAGTCACCCTGCCATCCGGAACAACGCCACGAAGCAAGGAGATCCTATCCAAGAGAGCTCAATGTAAGTAATTCATTGTTTTTTTCTGAGGGAGTTAATGCTTTTGCGGTGATTCTTTCATGGTCACAGCTATTGTAATGCTGCCGTTAAATCAAGTATCACAGATTGAGCTCATATTCGCAGAGTAGAATATTACTTTAAAAGCCTGGGATTTGTTTAAGTTTTAAGTTTATTGAAAAACCACGAAATTGGCTACAATCCTCTTACAATTGCGAGGCAGGGGAAAAAAAAGAAAAAAAAGAATGTGAGGAAAAAATGTGTCAATACTAAATATTAGCAAAAATATTAGAGAAACCCAGCCTGGAAATGCCTTTGAATTCCCAAGCGAGAGGCACGAGCCTCACGGGGAAGTGCGTTGTACAAAGCTACTGCTTTAACAAAAAGAGTGCGGTTAAAGGTTTCCCGCTCTGTTCTAGGCACAATGAATCCCTGAACCCTGGCCGAACCCCCCCCCCCCTCGTCAAGAGAGAGGCCAAGTATTCCGGAGTTCCAGTCTTTGTCCAGTCCAGATTTGCGACAAGATTCCGTGACTAAGCCAATCTTTTTGACTGGCCGGCAGCACCTCCGGTTTGAAAAAAATTATCTCGATTTTTTTTAAACTTTAGGTCTCATAAATTCTCCAGTGACCAATATCTGAAAACCTGAAAAATATAACCGTTTCAGTTTTTCTTTTGAATTTTAATTTCGAAAGAAAATCCTTGGGTCTGAAAATAAAGGAAATAAAACACCTCAATTCTGAGATAAAGAATCCTCAAAAATTTAAGTCAAATATTTATGCTTCTGGCACACCTTTTAAATCAGTAAAATTTCCTGAAACCAAAAATCGCATTCTTTTCTTTCTCAAGAGATTTGTGTCCCATTCTTTCGGACACAAAATTGGTCTGAACTAAATTTAATTTAGTGTGATGTTTAAAAGAAGAAGAAGAGTGCAAAAGAGTAGGATAGACTTATGGAAAGGGAAAACCTTTATGATTCCGGCACACCTTTTAGAGACCAAGAAAATTTCATGAAATCAAAAATCGAATCACTTTCTTTCTTACACGTTTTGAATATATCTATGTCATTCTTTCGCGCTCAAAATTAGATTGAACTAAATTTAAATTAATCGGATTTTCAAATGAAGAAGAACAGTCCGAAAGAGTGGGACAGACATATTCAAAACGTTTGAGAAAGAAAGATGTGTGAATTTCGTTTACATGAAATTTTCCTGATCTAGGTGTGCCGGAGCCATTAAGAAAGAAAGTAATATAAATTGTGATTTTATGATATTTTCCTTATCTAAAAGGTGTGTCGGAGTCATTAGAATCAAATTAAAATATATTAAATTAAGAAAAAAAACAAATGAGCGGTAAAAAAACTAATTTGGTTAGCAAAAATTAAAATTAGTTCATAAAATTAAATTTGACTAGCAAAATACTACATAAGCAAAAATGTTTAGTAAAAAATTTAAATTTTATAAATGAGGAGCTCGGAGCAAAAAAACTCTAAGTCGTATGCATTTCCCTATTAAAATAGCGTTTTTTTTGCTCTGCGCTCCTCAAATGTGTCTAATTTGAATAGTTATAAACTCAGATGGTTGCAATGAAAACTTTTTTTTATTTTCTCTTAGGCAGAGATTGCTTTAAAATTTTTATTATCTTTAATAGCTCCTGCATCCTTTTAGATAAGTAACATTTCATGAAATCAAATGTCACATTCCTTTCTTTCTCAAGCGTTTTACATAGTCTATCTCAGTCTTTTATTCTTTTCAACATGACAAATTAAATTTACACTAACGTTCAAAACATTAAATACACCCTTCATAAGTTTAAATACACCTGATTTGGACCGGGAAAACGCTGTAATATCCAGGTCTATTGACTGAAATAGTTTCATATATAAACTTAAAAACAGTTTTAAACAAAATATGAGAAAATACCTGGGCTAAAAAAAATATAATTTGAGAATCAGTCAAAAATTAGCTTTTTGGACAAAAATGCAAAAGTAGCCCCACATTCTAAAACTGATCTAATCATTTAATAATCATTTAATATAAGCTAAATACTATTAGTAAATATTATTAAGAGTCAGAAAAACTGAAAATTATGCCGAGGGAATATTTTTGGTGCGGATTGTGGTCGGTTTCCGGTGTGATCTGTTCTGAAAGGGGTTTCTTCTTTGAACATTAAAATTTCCAGCCCAAATTCCACTTTTTCATATATTTTTCAAATTGCTTCTTATTATTGTAGCAATTTCATTTCTTTACTTCATTATTTTATTTAAAATAAAAACATGAATAAAATCATCAAATTCAGTTCTCCTCGAAGAATTCTCCTTTAACTTTAATAAACGCCTCACATATTCGAGGCATCCTGTTGATCAATTTCTCCAAAATGTCTGAAGGAACTCTGCCCACGTATCCTGAAGTGCTTCCACCAAGGTTGGAACGATGTCTGCGCCTTCTCTCGAACCAGCTGGTCGAGAAAATTCCAGAAAATTTCAATGGGGTTACAATCGGGTGATTGGGGTGGCTAATCATAGTTTGTGTTGAACTACTTTTACTCCGCGCGAAATTCGTTCTGCGGTAGATTTACTCAAAACAAAGCCCCTGCGGGTATGCAAATTTTCTCGATGCATAATGCTATTTCGCGCGTTTTTTTCGGTCACGAACGTCACGAAAATGTGCATAATAATACCGGAATTGAGTGTATCCACACGGTTTGTGTCTTGGATTCCAAGATTTCAAGACATTTGACAGATTTGACATCTGGATTTTGATTTTTGTTTTCAGAATACCAAAATCTTGAAATTTTCTTGATCTTGACTTTGACCTTGGTCTCAGAATTGAGGCCATTAGGGTAAGTGTGTCGAATTTCGGCATAGTTGGATGCAACCGCCAGTCTCAAATTTGAAATGTAATATCATTAATAGAAATTGATTTTTTTATTCCTGCTACTTAAGGAGTGTTGCTTAGAACCTTGCAGACAGTTTATCGTCTTTATTTACTCTGAAAATCATTCTTAATACATTTTAAAATGAATAAAAATGTAGACACAGCTTTGGTGCCCTATTTCGGCCACCTTCATTCTCATAGTTCCTTGCCCTTCGGGAATTCTTCCAATGCCTTTTTTACGTCATCCTGTTTATCGAGCTACATTTTTTGTTATTCTTTTGCATTGTATAATCTCTAGAGTATGTAAAAACTAAAAATTCATGGAAATTCGAGGATCAAAACAGGTGGCCGAAATTGCAAACTGACCGGAATTTGGCACACTTACCCCATATGCAAAATATTGTTTATATTTGAGAAAAAGATCCCTGTTCTATTGCAAATATGCGAATTTCTAAAATGGCGCCTCAATTGAATTTCCATTGAAAGAATCACAATTCCCATAAGCTAAAACAAGTTTATCATTTTTGCTGTGCGATTCTGAAAAACTGATAAATTTGCTTTGCAGTGTTCCCGGAGAAGAAGGAAAAGGGTGGCATTTTCGATCGGATGGACTTGGATACTGATGATGAGATGCCCCAAACAGCCACCAAGCGTGACATTACCTTCAAAGTCGTTGGTCTGGACAAGCCCACTGGCTCCATATTTTCTCGTCTGGGCGACAAGAGTCGAACAGATGGGCGTGTAATTGAGAGTACTCCTTCCCATGCGGGAATACTCAAAAATAGTCCCACCAAACGCGTGGGAATTGTAAAGAAGGCTTCAGCTCATCGAGTAATTTCCGTGAAGAGAGTTCCTGCTAAAGCTACCACAATGGTGGCCGATGAGGTTGAGCAGCAGCAAAAGATGGAGCTCTGTGAGCCCCAGAAGAGTGTCTCCTTTTCCCATGAAGATGAAGTTGTTGAATTTGCTTCCCGGAGAGCCTCAGTGAAGCCCAAGGGTCGCATTGGTGGTACACGATCTGGTGCTACAAGCGTACGTTCTCGTCTGGGACTCAAAACGGGCAGATCATCGACAATTGCAGTACTTCACAAAACTCGCAAGACCATCAAGATGAAACCGGGCATCATCAAGAGCAAACTCCGATCGGACGATATTGCCAATCTAAAGACTATTCCCGTGCACAGTCGTCTGGATCTGAAGCGGCGCTCAGGAACTCTCACAGCAAATGCCCTAGCGGCCAGGATTGGAGAAGTCACTCTCAATACCATCCCAACGAGAAGGAAGGACCCCAAGCAGCAAGGAAACAGTGTCTTTCATCGGCTGGGCTTCTCAGGCAATGCCAATCACTGAACAATTGTAATTCTCTGTTACTCATCCGGAAAGTTCGTGTGTCCTGAACTGGCGTCCTCCGCCTGACGCCCGGAAATAGCAGATGTTTGTGTAATTTCCCGTATTTTATTCTCGGAGATTTTCAATAAAAATCCCCATGCTAAAGGAGTAACCGTTTTTCAATTTGAATTAGGCGACTGTGAGCCGATTGCAGATTTGGGGCGGCTTTTTATTTTTGCTTCGTTGAAAATTTCATGAAACTTTCAAATAGATCGCCAGGTAGGAAAATTAGGCAACGTAGAAGTAGAGTACACAAAAAATTAAAAATAAAAGGGAATATAAAAAATATAATATTTGAGAAAAAGATTTACAAAACTGCATTTTATTTTAAAAATTCAGTACATCATCTGTACTTAGCTGCCATTAAGTAACATATGACTTGATTTTAAATTTTCTAAGGTAAAAAAGGCAATTAAAAAGCAGTATTAAAACCCAGATAAGCATATGGTAGCTGAGATTCTTTACAAGTGACCTCGAAATGCGTGCAAGTTGGAATACGTAACTCCGGAATGCGAGAAAATTCGATTGTACAATAGAGTCTCTCCTGAATCTCTCAAATTCGAACGACGTTTGGATTCAAAATGTCAATTGTGGGTTTATGTTAAAAAATTCGTATTCTGGATGAGTGGAAATCATACTTATATACTTCTTTCTGAATGTTTACATACATTATGATCGTATAAAATGAAAAGGAAGTATGTTGCCACTAAGACTTGCGAGAAAGTACGGGAATTTGATTTAAAGTACAATTTAATCTCACACAAATTTCGTTAGTTTTGAAAAAATCGTTCGAATTTGGGAGATGAGAAATGTAAAAAATACCCCCCGAGCGTTCGACTTTAGGAGACTCTACTGTAAATTGAATATTGAAGGTAAAGAATCGCGTCGAGCAAACGGTTCTCGATCACCGAGATGGTTAAAACTGGCTCGACACGATTTTTTACTCCCAAAATTCAATTCACAATCGAATTTTCACGCATTCCGAGCTGCAAGCACCCCGAATTGCACGCATTTTGAGGTCACCTGTAAAGAATTTCAGCTATCATAAGCTTATCTGGGCTTATCATTAGTCATTTTATATTTTAACCCTCTAACTAGCGGGTAAGACCGCCTCCAGGCGGTCATTCTATAAATCGCATTTCCTGCGATAATATTACTTATTTGAAGTTGAAATATTTACAGTGTCCTCAGTTATAGTCTTACTAACTAATTTTCTGAAGCTGAACTCATTTTGACCTTTCGTTTGCTTACAGTCTTCAGTTTTGTGTGATAGGTCAGAGAAAAAACAACAAAATGTCGACATTTTGCGTTTTCAAGTGCAAAAAAGATTGTTTTAAAGTAATTTAACTGTAGTAAGAATCTTATTTCCTGAAAGATATGTTCTTCTAGTTTGTATATTTCAATTGATAAGTGTGAAAAAAACTAAAAGTATGAGTTTTAGAAGAAAAAAAGGAAGACGACCTGTCTGCGGTCTTATCGGTTCAAGGGTAAAATTTTCAAAAATTACCGATTTTTTTATTTAATTGTTTTGGTTGTTCTAATAAAATATATTATTATTTTGCAATGTATTAATTATGGAAAACAATTGAGATTACGCGAAGACTGTCCAGAATGAGTAAAATGGTCGATTTTTGCGAATTAAGCGAAATTGATAAAGAAGCAGACTTCAACAGTGACGACGAGTTCCCTAATTCGTCCTTTAATACCCCAGATCGTGAAATAACACCAGAAGATGAGCAATGTATTTCAAAGGACCTCCAAATTATACAAGAAGGTGATGTTTTCATACCTAGTCTGTGACCTATTCGGTAAAAATCAGTCTCATTGAAACACTTTGAGCTTCATTAACGTCTAATTATAAAAATTATAAACGTTTTTTTCCTAAAAAATATCATCCATAAAAAACGTTTAAAATTCATTTATTTTACTATATTTTTGTTCACTATTTTTCAATTAAAATATTTCAGTCTTTTTATGCCTTAAACCGATATGACCGCCTCGAGGCGGTCTTTACCTTTTCTCGCCTGGCGCCCAAACGGAAAGAGATAATGAAGAATGGATGGTATTTTTGAGTTCAGTGGACCATTAATTACCCTAGACAAAATTATTTAACTATTTTTTTTGGACATTAAAGAAAACACCGTTAGAGGGTTAACTAGTCTGAGCGCATATGATAGTCATGATCTATGAATATCAAAACGTTTAAATCTAAAATTTGGGTCCGATCTGACGAGGTCGGATTTCACCTAGGACCACAAAATTTTATTATTTTATTGGTTGATATGCTTATATGAAATGTGTGGCAAGTGAAAGTTCAATTTTTGTAGAAAATGTATGAAAGACGAAATATGAAATACGAAATATCCTAGAATACGAAGTTTCCTCAAAACGAAATGTGCAATACGTAAAATACGAAGATTCCGTAAACCATTTTTTAACACCCCAACTCGCGGGGCATTCGCGCTACGAATTAGAAGTAGAGAAACAGTTACGCAAGCAGGACAGGTGCAGCAATGTTTACGCTTACTGTAGGACTCAAACTTATCTGTTGAAGCACACATATTTGACTTACTTCGTTGTGTGCGTTGTGTGTATGTGTTGCTCACATGAAGTATAGGTATAGAACATTAAAATTCACTAATGTACAGCACTCATCCCTTAAAGAGCATCGTGCAGCATCCCCTAGACAGGGCATACTTCAAATCAGGTTCGAAACAGTATGTTGTAGCTGAGGTCGAGACCTTTCCAACGGTGGGTCGCTCCCAGAGCATTATCAGGCTTGTAAAGGAGAACAAATTTTTCCCATATTAAAAAAATAAGTCGGTTCAGCAAAGTCAGGGATATAGGCACCCAAGTATCAAAAAACGGTTTTGCTCAGATTCCAGACGTGAAAGCAAAATGAAATCAAAATGATAAGTATTTTTGTAAATCATTTGACCCAAGCAATAGAAAAGCCAGTTATAAGTCTAGATCAGATTATAAAGGTGCGTGTGATTCTTACATTGCAAATTCGGTTTTTGGACAAACTTCAACTGTTTTTCATTTGGAAATAATGCTAATTTGGTTCAATTTGCATTTGCACAATAGTATATGACAAATTTAAAGTCTATTATCTCGGAAATTATTAGAGATAGGGTGTGAGTAAAAATTACACCTAAAATATCATGAATAAGGACAAAATCATTGTTACATAGTGTAATAAATAAGTAATAATAAATAAAAATGAGATTGTAAAGTAAAGAATCTCAGCTAATAACAATATCTAATATTTTTGTTAGAAGAGATCTCCAGTAGGGTAAAGTGGTACAAGTTGAACAGTAGTACAAGTTGGACAATGGTACAATTTGGACAGGGCTTTTTGTCTTGATAAATTTAGTACTTCATTTTTATTTGTATATTTTTAATGCTTTAGTATTTAGTTTTATAATTTGGTTCCTTGTGCTTAAAAATAAATTTTGTACTGTATTTATCAAGAAAAAAGCCATGTCCAATTTGTACTTCGAATTGTCCAACTTGTAACACTAATTCCAAATTATATCACTTTACCCTACTAAATCTTGGTAGAGAAAATAATATTTCAGAGCTTTATTATAATCATGATGATCATAGTTTTCAAAGTGTCACTATTGGAATATAAATTTCAACCTTCATCTCGTCTAATTCGAATCTTAATCGACCACCTTGCTGTTCGAACAAGAATTGTGGAGAAGGGGATTTTCGCAATAAATTTCAGTCAGTCTTTTACCGTCGCAGAGGAAGGTTGTGTTTTTTTGTGTCGCGCTCTCAAAACACTTTAACTGTTTTTCTTTTGTGAAGATTTTTAACAAAAGATGCTCATTGGATTAATTTGGGCTTCTTTCCTGTGTGAAGAGTTGTGTGTAGCTTAGCCAGTGATTCTGCTGAAAAACGCGTCACGGAGACAAGGAGAGGGTGGAAAATCAATAATGCTCAGATGTTGAGGGAGAATCAAGTTAGCCTCGTGTGCTTCCTGTGAAGTTTTTGTTTTATTTTTTCTCAGTGCGTCTCTGAAAACGGTGATTGTGTGGTTTATTTTTCTGATTTTGTGCGTATTCTCACCTCAGAAGAGCACCTTTGGTGATTTCTCTGGCTGCCCTGACTCCATCCAAGTGAATGCGCGAGCGCCCCCGTGATTTTTTGAACCAGGTGGGTGTCTCTTTTTCCTCCTTTTTCAGCTTCATTCATCATTTCCAGTCCGATTTTCAATTGTCGCACACGCTGCAACCAGAAATTGCACAAACTCACCCACACAAACTCATCGGTGGCACACCAACACGTGCCATTGTGGTCAGTTGTGTACCTCTGCAAGCCTCAATTTTCCAGCATTTTCACGCCAAGCTGGTGCTTGCTGTGGGTTTTATTGGCTGGAAATTGGTAAAAGAGACGTTTCTTTTGCTCTTCTTGGGGTTTTTATTGCATTTTTATAGATATTTTCTTGGAAAATTGCCAAAACAGAAGCATTTCCTTTCTTACCAATACAGCAACAAATTGTGCATCCTTTTTCGCAATTGATTATCAGCGCCACGGTGTGGGTGGTGTCATAAACTCGTGCGAAAGGAAAATTCGCGCCCTTTTAATCCTTCCGCGAAAGGATATCCCACCAAATTTTCTATCTGTTTTTTCTCTTATCACTCGGTTAAGAGATAACACCTGCCCAAAAAAGAATCCGGAAATTGTGCACAGGTACGTCTGGGAAGTAAGGGACCTTGGGCTGATGCCCACGATCACGGGAAACAACCCATAAAACCTTTCTTGGGAAGCAATTCCCAAAAGGTACAACAAAGAAAAAATCTACCTGGGAAGATGATGAGAGAGAATGAAAGAGAACCTGTTCTGCACAAGGGAAATACCCTCTGAAAGCACCTGGCGTCCACAATTTCTTTTGCCTTGTGGCCTGTTTCTGTACCCAAAAGCAAAATTAATCTGGGACTCAAGGGCCAACAAATGTGAAATCTTATCTTGTTGATTTTCCTAGCTTTCTTATCGCTCAGTTGAATTGCGTCATATCAGCTCTTGAACTGGGGCTACTCTTTAGGTGTGCCGATACCTTTTTGGGCAGTTGGGTAACACAATTTGGTATTTATTGCACTGCTCTATCTCCAGCTGTGAATCAATGAGCTAAATGGGGCTAAAGGCAATAGAGAACAACAATTGTGAGGAATGTGAAAGACAAATGGCAATGTTGATGCATTTCCATAAGCAATTTCTGTGCAATTTGAGCATCAATTAAATAATATATCAATTAGGATTATCGAGATTCCAATAACGTGATTCGATGTGCATCTTGCGATTTAAATTAGGTTCTTATACCCAAATCAAATCAGCAAGTTCTAGTGAAATTTCGCAAAAAAAAACCTCTAAGTTTGGCTTAAAATCCCGAAAGATAGCGAAAATCCCATAGATTAGGATTATAATTCCTTTTTTACATAGAAATATTCTTATCAATCTGCGGCAAAATTACACCAATCTGCGGCAAAATTAACGTTGAAAAACCTAAAGCTGAAGAGTCAATTACCTCGCAATTTTATTTGCTTCTTGGCCCTTGAGAGTATAAAAAACGAAAAATTTTCTCTTTTGCCAAATTAATTGATTTCTCGAAATGTTTTCATCTCTTTGTAAAGCAACAGCCAGGGTTGTGCCTTTACATAGTAAAAAAATATTTTTTACATTTTACATGTAAAAAATATGTAAAAACAGGGGCATGACATTTCCTATGTTTCCCATATGTTTCTAGCGAGCCGAAAAAACGTTTGAGTTTATTAGCTGTTTTCTGTCATTGTAGAATGAATTAGCAAGAAATACTAATACAAAATAAAAACCAATT